>NC_091125.1:35652811-36252811 GCF_040183065.1 Periplaneta americana
TGATGTATACACATTTTGAAACACTATTTCTCAGCAACGAGATGAGACAGAAATACGAGTTTTGCGGTTTTGTATTCCTTAAGCACGTAGGCTACATGTTCAAAATGGCCCCCTATCGCCACAGTACACTCCCAACAACGACGTACAACAGAGCGACATACCAACTGGATTGTTGCTAATGGAATATCATTAAAGGCATGTTCAATCTGAACTCTCAGTTCCTCCAATGTTTGTGGTTTTGTGGCGTACACTGCGTCTTCTAGAGCTCCCCATAGGTAGAAGTCTGGGGAAGTTAAATTCCGAGATAGAGGCGGGAAATCCGCAGCACTTCCTCTTCGTCCTTTCCATCTCTGATTGAGAAAATTCCTCACATTGACATGAAAGTGAGCTGGAGCCCCGTCTTGTTGAAAGTAAACCTAATTTTCATTCTCAAAGAGGTCATTAAGACGCGGAATCGTGGTTTCCAACATTTTCAGGTATTTCTCACCCGTGACAGTCCCTTCGAAGAAGTACTGCCCAATTATTCCTCTGGAAGACAGGCCACACCATACTGTTAAATCCTGGAAGACTGACGGCCTTTTCTTGAAAGATGTATGGATTTTCGTTAGTCCAGTACACACAATTGTGCCGGTTAATTGTGCCATTAAGTTTAAATGTGGCTTCAATTGACCAAAATCTTACCTTTCATCACACATGTTCAAGAACCACTCACAAAATTCCAGTCGCCTATCTGGGTCGTCCTCATTTAGTGCGTGGACAAGTCTCGGAATGTAAGGCTTCCATTTTTGAGCTCGCAAAATTCGATGAACACTGGATTTTCTGATACCAATCTCACGAGAACATTGCCTCATTGATTTCTTTGGGGATTGTGCAAAAGCCTGCATGACTACTTCAACACTCTCGTTATCAGTGGAACTTCTCTTTCTTCCGCACCGTTCTTTCAACACATCTTGCTCTGTTCCGTTGACTTCAAACTTGCCTCGGATTCTTGTGATAGTTAATCTTGTTGGTTGTTGTGTTTCAAATTCAACCCTCCAACGTCGTTGAACCTCAACAATATTCTCCACTTTCCAATAATATTTCAGTATCCACTTACGTTCATCGAACGATAGTTGCACCGCCATTTTTTTTATAAACAGATAAACATGTTTCCATGCTTTCCACTGCCTTCTGCATCATAAACCGCAAAAATCGTATTTCTCTCTCATTTCTTTGCTGTGAAATAGTATTTGTGTATACATCAATTTGGAGCACTCCGTATTGAAGACTTGTGTGACATGGGAATAAGAACACAAGACGCCAGAACCAAACAAATAAATTGTGTTATATTGTTTGTAAGACATAGTATTACAAGGGGACAATAGGCCTACAGTGTCTCGCAGCGTTATAATTGAGCAATAAGTAAGTATTCAATGTCTATGAATTTCTTATTAAAAAAGTGACAAGAGATGTCTAAATCCAACTGATTGCATGATTACATCTTTATACTTTCTATTTTCCTTCTTAGTTTATTAATTTTATGTTAGCCTATACCTATTTAATTTTAATCAGAGGACTATGAGGATTAAATGATACTATTATAATACTCTGTCTAGATTATTTCTTGATAAGTACTATGTTATAATTGCACAGATAATATACACTGTGTCCACAAATTATTGCATAGTTATATAATATTAATACTGGATAGACAGATATAATATTATTACCGTTTGAAAGTTACGTAGTGTCATCTGAGTTCCACAACAATTTCAGCATCCTAGTCCTCTCGCGTCGTCAATCCGATGATGAAAGGCCCAAAGTGAACGTGTTTTGTGCCATTTCCAGAAGACGTTTGTTTGACTCATTTTTCTTGCCGAGGAGACTATCACGGGTCATGTGTACCAGGACATGGTGGAACATTGGTTAATGTCACAACTGACGACGAGGGACAGGAGTTAATTTTCCCACAAGACGGGTTCCACCTCATTGACATCCGGGATTACTTAAATGAATACTTGCTAAGTCGATGGATTGGTCGTGGGGCCGCAGACGACATCTGCAAAGAGCCATCCCGTTCACCGTATCTTACAAAGTGTGATTTCTTCCTATGTGGGCTCACCAAAAAACAATGTGTATGTCCCTCCACTTACGACGACGTTGTCGGAATTGATTAGGCACATTAGAACCGCCATCAGGAAAGTCACATAAGACATGCTTCAGAGAGTTTGGCGAGAATGAGATAACCACCCTGACATCTGCCATGTCACACGTGGAGCACACATAGAATGCATTTCAAGTCAAACTTCACATGTTAATATCATACATTTCTGTTCAATATTAGTTTAAATATAGTATTACAAAATCAAATTCTCCAATAATTTGTGGACACGGTGCATTTCTGCATGAACTGACCTACGTATGTTTGATTAATTTATAATTTAGTTATTGAGCAGTCTAAGCCTTGTCTTTTCGTATGAAGTCGACTCCTGTACTTTTATCTGTTTGTTCTGTACATGACGTCACTGCCTTCTGTTGCATAGTCCGACAGGAATACTACTGCGCATATACTATTATCTTATTACTGCATGGCGTCACAACTTCCTGTTACATATAAAATGCGACACGTACTTCTCCTGAACACTTTCATAATGTTTGTTAGCAGAGTTCGAAAAACTTCTGAACTGAGAATGTGAATTACATAATATGTTTATGAGTTACTATTATGATGTGGGTGTATCATAGTCATCATCAAACGTTTCAACTCTTTTGGCATTCTTTTGTCGCTCCTATGACGATTAAGAATGATTACGAATTCACAAGTAGTGGGACTCCTGCTAAGGTAGTCAACATGACGCAAGACGGTACAGAATAAACAAAAATCGAGAGGGAACGATTAATTTTCATTTCCCTGCTGCCTAATATGTACAACTTTTGCACTGAAGTGAAATCTCATATTTATTTGTATTCTCCGAAATATAATGTTGACAGATTCTGAATCATGGAGTTAAACATATTTACATATTTCATTAGTCACCTATTAAAACAAACTAAATATTAATAAAGTCATTTTATTTCACGTTAATAAAGTAATCAATATATTGAAATAGAAATTTAATAGCAAAGAAAAATTAATAACGAATTGCACTTCAAGAATATTATTGAATGCACAAATTAAAAAAAAATAATTATTAGTTTAACATGCCTTGAATTCTATATGAATATTCAAGATTGTGTCGATAATTTACTAGGGCGTATTTTAAACGATTTCGTGTACAGAAAAATCATAACTGATATTAATGTTGGAGTCCACCGCTGTGAAGGAACGGATTCAAATCCTACTTGGGACAGTAACATGGTTGATATTTTGTTTCGGGATTTTCCCTCAACTCGTTAAAGCAAATGCTGAGTAACTTTCGACGCTGGACCCTGGATTCATTTCGCTGGCATATCAACATCTTCATTTCACTCAGACGCTACATAGCCGTCGCAGTTATAAATCGCCGTAAAATGAACCATATTAATATAAATAATACTGGAATTAAAGATTCCGATGAAGATACGTATGTGCATAGTGTTATATATTAATTTGAAGAAAGAATGATGCTGAAACTGATCAAAAAGAATAAAAAGAATTGGCTGGGTCACTGGTTGAGAAGAAAGTGCCTTCTGAAGGATGCACTGGAAGGAATGGTGAACGGGAGAAGATTTCGGGGCAGAAGAAGACATAAAATAATAGACGACATTAAGATATGTGTATCATATGAAGAGACAAAAAGGAAGGCAGAAAATAGGAAAGAATGGATAATGCTGGGTTTGCAGTGAAAGACCTGCCCTTGGGCAGAACACTATGAATGAATGGATATATTTCACAGCTGCGTCCAGTAAATATTAGCAAAAACAAATTTCTTGCCCCAACCTAGAACCGAATTCGTGTTTTTCCAATCTAGTGTTAGCAGCGTTACCTATATTCTATACGCACGAAGCAAATACGACGTATGTGGTGAGAAAATTGCATTCTTTTCTTAATATATTTCAACTTACTAAATGCTTTTAGCATTGTATGTAAATTACGTATAAAATTATGCTTTGGTGTAAATAAAAATATAAATTAAAACTCAGATAATTACATCGCCATGTACATTTCCATTGTCTTATGCAAGTTTGTACAGGTATATTATTTCATTTCTTTGTTTCCAAACACGTTTCTGTAAGTGTGAAAGGTGGAGTTAAGAACTTGAGAAGTTATTAATAACTTTGAAGCAAGACATACATTCCGCATTCAGAAGAATGAAAATGTAAATGAATAGCAAGAAAAATTACCGCACTAATTCTAGGCCATATCCATTTTTAACACATCACATAGTGACTTAATTTAGTTTGTTAGCAGGATTCCAGTAATTCAGAAAGGTAATTCTCCCGATATGAATAAAACTAAAGTTCCAAAAATCTTGATTTTAACATCTCTCGACAGTTCACTAGTATCTTACGAGCTAAATAACCGAAGAAAGGCTACTTTTCCGTTATTATACAACAAAATTTGTAAGATTTGGTGAAAGGTTTATGGATGTTTGTGTCATAGTATTTGATTGATAGTACGTCGAATAAATAGAAATTCTTAAATATTTTTAAAATTTAAACAGTTTTTGTCATTATTTGTGTTAGACTTTCAACTGAATTCGCTTTTACTTGCAGCTGTCATGTCATATTGACTACATTATCACGTAAATTGCAATTTTACTCATCAAATTGTTTAGATATGTAAGTATAACAGACCAACAGATTCTCTTGACCTTTACGACCATGAGAATGAAACGGATCATTATTTTCCAAATACTCAAGTAATTACGTCTCAAAACAAGTTTAAGGAATCTCGAATCTTCTTCACACCTTAACTTGTACAGATTCAGAAACAAAATCTGGGCCGCCTCAATTTTCCAAGTTCAAGTGAGCATGCGCAGTATCTTATAACTAGAACTTGGAAAAATTTAAGTGGCCCAAATTTTGTTTCTGGGTCTGTATAAAGTAATGGCAGTGTCTACCCTCTTATGCAGGTACTAAATCTTAAAAGTTATAAGAATATATCAGTCGAATGCATTCAGCACAAATTAAATGTTAGCCGTTAGGCGGTGTAGACGAATTGCCAAAATAAGTAAAATAGTATCACTATAAATGAGTCTAAAATATTTTCTGCAAATATAAAATATGAATTCCAACAACTATAGTCGTCAATGTAAGGAATAAAAATGACAACAATTTCTAAATGAATACTAGAGTAAGTTACCTATCATTTCACGAAAAAGAAAAAACGAAGAGAAAAGAAAATGTGTCTCACGAAGATTGACACATACTTTCTCATTATAAGTTTCGTGCGTTTGGCGACAATTTGAGTATCTTTATAATGACTGATGCAAATTATATTAACTTTTATAGATTGTTTTATTGAACAATTATTTAAAAGACAAACTTAGTGGAATTATTTTATTATGGATCAAAAGTGGAAGTTGAACTTTTGTTTTCTGGATTACATGCAAAATAATTTCTGTATAATCTTTAATCACAAATACATTTGACTTAATTTATAAATACTCGTAATTATACCTAGGCCTATGCTTTAACTAGACCCTACATACATAGACTCCTGCATTAGAAAGCAAAAGGATGTTAACATCAAAAGATGGACTTTTTGGTTATGGTTCATTAATATAATAATAATAATAATAATAATAATAATAATAATAATAATAATAATAAATTACTATTATTATTATTATTATTTATTTGTACTGACAGAGTTAAGGCCATAGGGCTTTCTCTTACACTCTACCAAGTTACAAAGTATAAAAGCAGTGAAAATTTAAAAAAAGAGTTAAATAACAGAATACTAACATATCAAAAAATAGTAATAATAGCATAACAAAATCAACACTAAACAACATGAAAATAATACCATAATAGAAAAAAAGAAAGTAAAATACATTGGAATATAATAAAAAGCAACTCATTTAGTACAAATAGTTAGTATGGAAAACGTAAGGAAAAATATAAAAAATGGAATGTAATAAATTAATAATAAAAAAAGAAGGAACGAAATACGAAAATTAAATAAATCCACAATAAAAAAGGTATGATAATAAATTCATCTGGTGATCGAGAGAAGAAAAACGGGAAAAGGAAGGAAAATAAATATATATATTTTTACAAAACTATCGCAGAGAAAGGGGCTTATAATAATATATATAACATATAGGATTTTATGTTTGTTTTGATATTGTTACTCCCGAATTATAAGGACGGTTAGTTGCGTATATTTTTCTATATTCAAAGGAATTAAGCCATAAATCCATGTACATTCATACAACCATTTCTCAAAATGGACATTTTGGACTTATTTTCTTATGGCTTCTGGAGTGATAATTACTGTATGTGCAATTAATTATCCTCAGATTTACATTGAACAATTATATAGATACTGTAAACTTTTAGATAGACTTCAATATGGATTCAGATCAGGATATAGCACGGCTACGGCCCTACTTAATATAACTGAAGACATTCGAAATGCAATGGACAGACGAGAGTGGACGACTTTATGCCTTCTCTATCTGAGTAATGCTTTTAATTCTGTGGATATCGAATTGCTCTTAGCCAAATTAAAGACCTTACATCTTTCCGATAGTACTATGAGCTGGATAAAATCATACCTGCGTGGCCGCCAACTATATGTCTCTGACGGCAATCAGTCTTCTTGGCGACCCACAAAAGTGGGAATTCAACAGGGCTCAGTTCTCACTCGGCTACTTTTTTCAATTTATGTAAATAACGTGCCAATGAACATAGTATATTGTCGCTACCATCTATAAGCTGATGGTCTGCAATTCTATGTGCACTTCCGACCTGATATTTTAAATGATTTTATCCACAAATTAAACAGCGATCTCATCTCAGTTTCGACATGGCCAGCAGACTCGAACTTTTATTTAATGCACCTAAGACCCAGACCATAATCATCGGAGCCAAAAGATTACTGAACACTTTGAACGATAGTCAAATTCTGGCCATTACGCTTAACAATACTGAAATTCCTTACTCACCTATCGTTAGAAATGTAGAAATATATTTTGATAACGAATTGAGTAAAGCACACTTGCAAAAAATCTGCTCGTCTCTTCTCTCGTTAAGCCGGTTCAACCATTTCTTTCCCGCGCCAATGAAACAAACATTAGTTCAAACACTCGTAATGCTTAGCTTCGACTATTGTGACGTGTTGTTCACTGACTTAAGCACCGAACTCTCGAACAAATTACAACGTGTTCATAATATGTGTAAACGGTATGTGTGCCATGTCGGACGATACGATCATATTTCACCATTTTTCGAATCTTTATCTGGCTCCGGCTTAACGATTGCAGAACTTTACACTTTCTTTCTCTTCTATTTAAAATTCTGCGCACATCAACCCCAAGTTATCTGTCGTCTAGTCTTGTGCATTTATGCTCCAATCATAACCTAAATACTCGATTTTAGATCACTGGCACGCTGAGTATACCTCTAATCATAACATTTCTCGATACACTTCATCGTTCACAGTTTCAATTTCTCGTCATTGGAACTCTATACCTTATACTTTAAGGGGCTGTCAGACATTTACTAATTTCAAAATCCGGTTGTAAAATAGACTGCTTAGACATTGAGCTTTCCTAAAATATTATATATGTATATATATAAAAAATAAAAATCATATATACTCGTGTGTGTGTATATATATATATACATATATATATACACACACACGAGTATATATGATTTTGATTATTTTAACAATTACTTCGAATCACATAGCTGTAATTGTTTGATTCTTAGAATGACATGTAACTAAACTTGTTTCTGTTTTGCTATAATGATAATAATAATAATAATAATAATAATAATAATAATAATAATAATAATAATAATAATAATAATAATAACAATAATAATAATAGTAGAAGAGAAGTAACTCTCCTTAATAGATTTACAATCTATCACCTATTTCATCTCAGCCATTCTGCTAACTTTGCAACGATGAATATTCTCAACAAATCATAAAGATATTGGAACTTTATAGTATTATTATTATTATTATTATTATTATTATTATTATTATTATCATTATTATTATTGTGGGATATGATGATAGAGACTGGATTAATCTTGCATAGGACAGGGACCGATGGCGGGCTTATGTGAGGGCGGCAATGAACCTGCGGGTTCCTTAAAAACCATTTGTAAGTAAGTATTATTATTATTATTATTATTATTATTATTATTATTATTAATTGTATATTGTTCCTGTATTTCTGTCATTGTTATATTTTCTGTTGTTCTTATACTGGTTGAGTGGAAGACAAGGCTTTATGGCCTTAACTCTGCAGTAGAAATAAATCTACTAAATAAATAAAAAATAATAATATTTTCTAACGTTTTTTTTTTTTCATTTACGAAAATTAGCAATTAAGTTAAATGTCAAATTCATGTTAGCAGTTTATTGTAAGTCCCCGAGCAAATCCCTCCTTTTTCATTCTAAACCTTTCGGATGTTTTATCAACTATTCATTCACATGTACCTAACAAATGTACAGTATTATAAAAATTGAGTTTAACTTGTTTCCAGTCTGTCATCTTTTCTGTGGATGTCGTATGCGCTTCCCACCCAAGCGGTTCGTGGTTCGATTCCCGGCGTGGGCAATGGAAGACATTTATCTTCCGTCCACGGAACTGTGTGTTTGTCCCTTGTCATATGCTGTCGTATGTTGTCTCAACGGTGGCCCTATGCTGTCCTAACCACATGGGCAAGGAGGTGCGCAATGTGTCAAGTATTGGTTCAAAGAGAATACATTCCTCCACACCGCATTGGGTTGTAAGTGGGTATGAAAGGAGGAACGTAAACATGAAGAAGAAAGAAAGAAAACAAGTTGTTTTTATACCCAATGAAATTATATTATTTTTCCAAAGCCTGGTAGATTGGCTTGTGCTCTTAAGCACACATGAACCATGAACTACGGAACTCAGGCTACACGTTTCGGGTGCTTGCCCGGAACTACTTGTTCGGATGGCTGTGGCCAGCATACCCACACAGACAACCAGTTCATTAGCTATGTAAATCGAATGCGATCATAAATAATGATTTATCACGCTCTCGCTTCGCTTAGCCAGCCGATGCTCGCTTGTCCGGAACTTGAATAGTTTTTTTTTTTTTTTTTTTTTGCCTTCGTAAATCAAAGATTCTGTCTGAGATAAACGAGGGGATGACGGTTTAAGGGATGAGGAGGAGGGGGAGCACAAGGCCTCCATCAGACAATTTGAACGATGGACGAACGAAAGGAACAAGTTAGATTTTAAATGGAAACCAAGAGACCCATTACTTTGGGCAAGTTTTTCCCCCTCTCGTGTGTTTTTTTCTCGCGTTTACTACCCATCTAAAGAACATTGCTGCCGCTGTATCCCACTTGACATGATCTCAACACCAGGACAAGCTAAAACAATAATTCAGTTTCATTTTACGTGTTCTATCTTTTCAGAGAAGATGATATATTCCTTCCAGTCTTCCCTGTCAGATCTTCCTATCACAGCGTACTGTTTTACATCTGAATCAACCGTGACAAATTTTTAGTAAATAATACCAAATAAAATTGTTTATGACTTAGCTTCAAACCTTATGCAGATGGGCACAGTCAGAAAATAAAGATATTATCATCCAATTCCTCCTATTTACGGTACAAGAAACAATATTAGCAACCTGACTTTGTAATTTATTAACTCCTATTTTAACAGCCATTCATAAAATTTCAGCCGTTACAATTTACATCTAAATATTTTTCTAATCTATGATAAAATAGTCACATGACAAATCATCATCTTCATCTTCATCATCATCATCATCATAATCTTCATCACGGACAGATTAAAGTTTATTTACGTCCAATTTCTATGCACTATAAGATGGGTGCTCCAGAATCTTTGAGCAATTAAAAACCTGTAAATCTCTACTGAAAACATGAAATGGACAATGGAGAAGAAAATACATTATATTCCTATAAGGAGAGCTACACGTGTTCCATTTCGAGACTTTCACAGAAATACACCTCTTCAGTAACACCGACAGTAATAAAAACAATTGTCTTGGGCATGCCGTCTATCTAAGTTCCTATTGGACGAATTCTATTCATTTTCAGTAACTCCTTCTATTCCAAGGACTGATTTTTTTTATCCCGGTTCAAACCAAAAGCATCTTTTTTTAATTCTGAGGTGTTTGGTCAGAACATAACTCCAAAATTGCCATTTCCTGCTATCTAAACTTACCGGTATGCTACTTGGAAGCTATAAAAAAGCATGAGCATGTGCGTATAATTAAACATTCACATTTGTATGTAAACATGAGCATGCGCAGTACGTTGTAACTGGAACTTGGAAAATTTAGGTGTCCCAAATTTTGTTTCTGGGTCTCTACAAATTAAATAACATCTTGTTTTTTTTTTTTTTTGTTTTTTTTTTTTATAAAAAATAGAGCGAGAGAGAGAGGGAGGGCGAGGTAGGGGAGGGAGAGGGGGAGAAAGGGGAGTGGGAGGGAGGGAAAGGGGAGTGGAAGTAGAAAGATAAGATATGAATGGGCACAGAAAGTACTAATGCAATATGTTGACTGCATAATATATTAGTGATTAAAGAAAATGACAAAATATCTAGAAATAAATAATTGATTATACAAATATCAAGAGAAACAAAACGGTAAAAATTTTGAAACATTTGCAATAAGTTAGAATACTCAGTGTACTGCATTGCACTCTACTCAGTAAGAAAAGCGGGAAGCAATGTAGGTAGGTGTAGAGGTGTGAAGGACTTGGAAAAGGAGAACAAGGGAATGAAAATTTCTACGTTCATTAAGCTGTAGCCACTTTAGAGTTTGGAAGGATGGGGTAATATGGTCATCGCGACTGGCATCGCAGAAGAAGCGAACACAAGAATCATGGACACGTTGTAATCGTTGCGAGTGGTTGATATTGAGGTCAGCCAGTAGAAAATCGCAATAATCAAAGTGGGGAATTACTAGTGTTTCCACAGTATTCTTTTTAGTGATAACAGGAGAAATTTGCTAAGATGATGGAAGTGCCAGTTTTAACATATGACAGTGGAAACTGGATACCACAAAGAAAGGATAGAAAAAGAATTGAGTAAGAGAAAATGAGATTTTCAATGCTATAAGCACGATGTACTCTCAAATATCAGATCAGAAATGTTGTAATAAGAGACCAGCAATTTATATAAATAATTTCACTGATAAAATAGACGAATCCTAGAAGGAACTGGTATCACAATATATGTAGAATGCAAGATGATAGATTGCCAAAACAGATGGATGGATGGATGGATGGATGGATGGATGGATGGATGGATGGATGGATGGATGGATGGATGGATGGATGGATGGATGAAGCAGATATGTCCCATGAAGGGAAAAGGCCTTCTAATTTGGGGACCCCGGAGAGCTTATTCGGTAGTCCACTCCGAGTAAGTAAGTAAGAAGAAGAAGAAGAAGAAGAAGAAGAAGAAGAAGAAGTAATTTCTTACCACAATTCTCTTTAGTCGGACAACTAATACATAGATTTTGGACGCTAGATAACCAAATTGAAATCCTAGCGAGTCCAAATAAAATTTACATTAGACCTAACTTGACTCTAGCTCAATGCCCGCAGAACTTTACACTATATTTCTCTTCTATTTCAAATTTTGCGCACCTCAACCCAAAGTTATCTGTCGTCTCGTCTTGAGTATTTACGCTCCAACCATAATCTAAATACTCGATGGTGAAGAATGGGTAGAACATAACAGAGAGGTAGAACTTAAACTGAGAAGGATTCAATCAGACATGGGAACTAGAATCCAATGTGGCTTAGTTTAAAACATCAGCACGAAGAGCTGAACACGCGCACGAAAATGTCATGTACTTCGGTACGTCATAGTAGTACTTAGTACTCGGTCTCAGATTACTGGTACATTGAATATACGTCATCATAACACTTCCCGATACTCTTCATCATTCACCGTTTCAAATTCTGGTCTTTGCAACTTCCTACCTCATACTTTAAGGCAGGCATGTCAAAACCCTGCACATTGTGCAGTCGCACACATTGTGCACAGTCTCTGTGCAATGTGCACTTTCTATTCCCCTACCTGGAGGGAGTGAATCGCCTTGGAAGGGAACGCGACAGGGCTATACAGACCTGCAACAGCATATCAGCTTTTCTTTCAGTAACTCAGTTTCAGTACGGGTACTGATTTGGCTGTCTGTGAATGAGTTATGATAAATAAAGTGAGGAGTTCACAGATAACGAAGAAGGGAAATTATGAATCATATAACATAATTGTTGTAATGTTTTCCTCAGCCAAAAATAATTATTTTAAAATGAAAGGTTTTGATCAGCCCATGTCGAGGTAATAGTGTTGTGACAGTTTAGATCAGATTAGTAAAGTTAATCAGTACTCTCACGACATTGGCGTTGTTTTAGAGTCTGTACTAACAGCCATCAAAGATTAGTCGACTTACGACTTTCATTTCATAAGCTGGTAAGTGATGAGAATATTGTGAGGAATACATTAAGGCTCTTGAGGTTGTAAGGAGCGAAGAAAGCAACTATTTGCAAGGCGGAAAAATTTTCTGGAAAAATATATAATGGCAAATTTTCTGTCTCACGTCACTATATTATACTTACATTAATAAATCTTCAAACCTGACATAAATAGAATATCGTCGCTTCACAGCTTGTGAACTACACTTGTAATTTCTTTCAGTAACGCTTCCAACTTGTCGATACTTGCTCTCAACGTTTTCTAAATAAACTATATGTAAATTTATTGTCTAAGCTTAATTTATATCGTTTATTAATATTAATGTTAATTTATATTGACATACAGCAAAGAAATTATTTCAGTGTAAAAACTTCACAATGTCCTACTGCATGTAATTAATTGGGAGTATAATATTTTCTTTAACATTTGTGTACTGATGGTCCCAATAAATAATAATGCTTGACGAACAATGAAAGAATAGGATCTATTATTTAAAATAATTAGTACCTACTACGTAAAATGAAATACTATGTTCGTTTCTTTCTGTTGTTTCGAAATTACTGCAATATTCTTTTTCTTCAAATACTATATAAAAATAATTTTAATAATTTATGCTTTACAAACCACTACTTTGTAAAGTACAACTGAGTAAGCCTAAAGTTTCTTGTATTACAATTGTCAAATATAGACACTGATAATAACCGTGTTTTCTTCCTTCTGCTAAGAGTGTTTATAATGTCCAAATTCCTATTTAATCCAACCCTATAAGCGCAGAATAGATTATTGTACACCCCTCCAGCTAAGAACGGGTAAGAGCAACGCTTGATAGATGCAACCTGCACAGACCGGCGATCCGCGCACATAACTGCACATTTAGAGTCTGATTTCTGACATGCCTGCTCTAAGGGGCTGTCAGACATTTACTAATTTCAAAACCCGTTGTCAGCTAGATTGCTTAGACTGTGAGCTTTCCTAAAGTATCCTATTTATTGTAATATATGAATTTTATGTTTAATATACGAGCATAAATTGTATTTATTATTTTAAAAATTACTTCGATTCACATTACTGCAATTGTTTCAATCTTAGAACTACATTAACTAAACTTGTTTTCATTTTGTTATTATTGGTATTATTATTATTTATTATTATTATTATTATTATTATTATTATTATTATTATTACTCCAGAAATGCATATAGAGTGTTAGTTGGGAGGCCGGAGGGAAAAAGACCTTTAGGGCGGCCGAGACGTAGATGGGAAGATAATATTAAAATAAATTTGAGGGAGGTAAGATATGATGATAGAGACTGGATTAATCTTGCTCAGGATAGGGACCAATGGCGGGCTTATGTGAGGACGGCAATGAACCTCCGGGTTCCTTAAAAGCCAGTAAGTAAGTATTATTATTATTATTATTATTATTATTATTATTATTATTATTATTATTATTATTATTGCCATTAATTGCATATTGCTCCTGTATGTCTGTCATTTTTATATTACTATTTTTTTATACAGATTGAATGGAAGACAAGGCTTTATGGCCTTAACTCTTCCAGTAGAAATAAATCTACTAAATAAATAAAACTAAATAGATAAATATACAAAAGCGGTGTTAGAATAGTATGACGAAGAGTATTTTGTTTTTCCGGCATTATTATTTCTCCGTAGTTAATAAATTATTTTCATTAGTAGACAGTGGATGTGGGATGATTTATCGTTACATTTTTTTTTCATTCAGACCATTGGCTCAACAGGTTTTAAACGTAAACAGACGACGTCAACATGCTACTGTATCTCCGTACAGTCAGAAGGAAAAGAAAAATAACGTACTGTAGCAGTGTAGCACATACCTTGCAAGTTCAGTCCAGCGTTGCAGTAAACGACGATATATTCTCGTAAGTTGTCGAAGCTGAATCGTCTTCGCCTATCGCTTAAAAAGTTTTTTTATCGAGAGAATTTCTGAAGAAAAACTCTAAAATGGGGATCACTCAATTTCTTTAGAGGAATATTTGCACTGAGCATCATGTTGCACGTGTCGTTTACACCCGCACAACTAAATGATAATGATGATGATGATGATAATGATGATGATGATGGTTCCTCAGATTTTATTTCAACGCATTTCCTGTGCGATGTACTGTTGCAAAGTTTCTCTATAGCCTGAGTTGTTCTGGTTTTTATTTCAATTTTACATACATTACACACGATATTGTCTTCGTTAATACATAAAATGTCACTCTCATAATTCTTTATTGCATTTCGTATCTATAAGCGACTTTAACGTTTTGACTTCGACATTATAAATGGATCAGCACAACATATTCAACGCGTACTAAATACTTGAGCAGGATAACACAACTGCACACATTGCGTTGCAATGTGGACCGGGGTTCCTTCGTTATGTACGCTGCTGTACTCGCCAGGTACACAAAAGACGGACGGCGCGGCACGTGCCATATACTCCGATACGAAACAACTTCACTTTTCCTTAAGTCATCCCGCATCTACTGTCTAGCCATTAGCAACACACAAAGTAACGGGAATTTATTGCAATCTACAACCTTCTCATAAAATCAGTTCCCTTATGAGTCTACATTAAATGTAATTTCCATGGAGCTTCTGTTACCACAATGAGAGCATTCATGCTCTCTGGATGTCTATGAAGTGACGTAGTCAGCACCACACTCCGTCTGTCTTTGAAAATCTCCGTGTTGAACTTTATAAGAGCCTTTCTGATTTAGATTTATTTGTATTGTCATCAACATTTATATTAGTTATGCTGTACCACAATATTTATGTATACGGGTTTCATAATAACTTTATCACATTTACCAACAATTAGCATGCAATTCCGACAGCCTGTTAAACTAGTAACTGTTCTACTCCCGCTATTAACTTAACTCCAAGCAGTCAAATTCTCCTTATTGATCTTAAATATCTATCATCTGTTCGTTCCACACTTACGTTCCTTCCAGCATTCTATTCTTACTAACATAAATTTATATATAATTTCGTCTTTATACGCCTCATCTTACTCGTTCTACTTTACAATATATTATTCTGTAGATCATTATTACAGTATCAAAATATCGTTCTTAAATTTTAACTGACTATCCTATTTAAAATCACTATACTAAAATTTGTTATTTTAACACTTAAGACTTCACATTGTTTTACTCATTGGGATCCTTTTTCTACCTTATACCCTAGATCATACATATAACATATAGTTCATCCCTATGTTAAAATTGGTAGTACTTTGAAGAGAACAACCGCCAGGATCGCCACCAGTCCGTCATAAACGAACACGAGATGGCAGTACAGTCGTTAATGCAATTCAAATGGGAGTTATGGCTGACTCCTTATGTATCAGCTAGATGGCAGCATAGTAAACCTGACAAAAGTTGTTACCGTCAAAGCCTATAAGGCTGCGCAATCTAGGCTAATACACATCATTATAATAATCATGTTAAATCTAGACATGAGTATCCAGTTCATTTCAGTTTGATCATCCATTCCTTAACCTCACGCAACACTGAGAATAAACTATAAAAAAAATTGTAATTACTCTCACTAATATTATCTTTCATAAACTTCACTACATCACTTTCTAAGATTTACTTCTTTACAGTAAACTTCAATCGGTAACTATATTTTATTAACTAGCCATTGTTTTAATTTTCCAACATCCTTTTCAATTCTGTAACTTCCTAACTCATCTATATATCCAAGTTCCACTAAACACACTTTCACCACAATAAACACGATTTACAACATTACATCACCGAACTACTATATTGCAATTCCTTCCTGACATTTTATTTATATCATGCCGTTCATGCACCAACTTCTAAGACTGTAGCTTTTTTGGCCCTTAAATC
Organism: Periplaneta americana; assembly: GCF_040183065.1. NCBI lineage: Eukaryota > Metazoa > Arthropoda > Insecta > Blattodea > Blattidae > Periplaneta > Periplaneta americana. The sequence goes on from NC_091125.1 coordinate 35,669,280, forward strand.
TACCCGGAAGCGATAAAATACTGCCCTGTGGTGACGAAAGCATAATCTCTTCACCCCTCATCCTTGTCGCATCCTGACGTTTTCTCTTAAACCTAACCGCACCTTCTATAAGAGCCCTGCTGTACGTTACAAGATGAAAAATTCTTGTCTTACTCCGAAATTGAACCTAAATTCTTCCAGTCCGCACTTCTTAACTGCTTACTGTTTAACCAATTGAAAGCTGCCTCCGTACAGTTGTAATTCTCAGAGATTTTAGAAGCAGTATTATGGAGAAAAACACTAAAATAATCATTATCTTCACTCTTAAGCTTATGTATTTAACGAGCTGAAACCATAACATGATTATAGGCATTTACAAGTTTTTCTCTTTCACACGAGGTAGGCTACTCTCCAGTACTGTATAATTGATTTCTCAAGCTACGACCTGTCTTGCAGCACACTGGCTCTTGGTGGTTCAAACTTGATTAATTTGCAGTGTCCTTAGAGATTTGAAGTCGAGGAATACAAATACCGAAGCAGACACCAAGCCAACTTATATTTGCATACGTTCTCTGTAATTAATTACAGATTCACTTCAAAGCTTACAGTGTTGCCATACACTCAGCCTCGACGACGCGGGTGAGTGCACATAGTACAGTGCCTAGAAGTTCCATAAATTAAACATCACTCTTTTACTCACCTTAGGGACATATGGTAATTGTTAAAAATGAATTGAGAGGCTCGGGAATGAAACATGGTAAATGACGTTTTAGTGTCTTGAAGTTATCAGGGAGGTAAACATTTAGAAAAAATGACATTACAAAATTTACAATAGTTAGATCTTTGTTTTTATTTTTACTAGTAATTTTAACATTATGAAACATACTGGTGATAGTACTAAGCAGAAAATATTTTTTTTAATCGTTAGAAAAAAATAATTCAATAGTATGGCACAACAGTATATGATAGATACCACGTTATACATGCTGGAAGAATGTTCACTTATCACAATTCTGTTGTTAGTTTTCCTTAGTATAATTATTACTGTTTTCTTCTCTATTGTTAGGATCTTCATTAAGAGAAATATTCTAAAAAAATTATATCAATAATCCGTTTTATAAACAGTAAATTTTATACATTGAAAACCTTGAATTTAATGTCCGTGAAAACTTCTTATGACAATAACTGTCATGTGAAAGTAACCATAATCCAATATATATATATATATATATATATATATATATATATATATATATATAATATAATTCATGAGAAAGAATACAGTCACTAATTATGAAACTGAAGCGTGATAAATTTATATCAAAAAACAATTCTCATGTTAAAAAAAAAATATATATAGGCTACACATATAGGCCTACACAGGTTCGAGAGCTAATATAATCATTACTTTAAGTCAAGTCTTTTTCATTTCTTCAAAGAATTTGTAAGATGGTAAGTATAGTAGTTACCATTATATACATGCAAACTGTCAATATGAGGTTATAAACATTTCTTATCTCGGTTTGTTTATTAACAATACTGTAATCACTTCCATTATCTTCCGGTTGATAGTCTGGATCTTTATCAGGGTCATCACTCTCATAATCACTATCTAGTACCTGTTCTAGCACTACAGTAACATTCATTATACCAACAAAATCAACTTTCGTCTAGCAGCCATCTTGTCTCACATACCAAGTTATACATACAACAGTTTGTATTTACCAGGAAAGTAAAATCTGTATACTTCTGCCATCTGTTGAGATATTGGAAAACTAACTACTGCATTAGACTCAGAATGTAAGATACCATATTATATGCTACATATATAATTTTTGACAAAAATGTCAGTTACCATGATTCACGCCCGAGCCCCTTAATTGCATATATTGTAATCCCATTATTTCATCATAAAGAATTCGTCAGTTCTTCTTCCTTAATGTATTACAAGAACTATATTATTTCCTAATTTTACGAAATATGTAGAATATATATTTGATGTTCCAAAATTATTTTAAGATTTTCAAAACTTAAATATGCAAAAATTAAATTTGCTTTGATATCGCCTTATTTTTCTAACAGTTGGTACGGATTTTATCCCAGATTATTTAAAGAACTTTTATTCATGTTTAAAATGTACTGGGTGAGTTAATTATCTCTGTAACGAGGCAACATTGCTATGGGCGAACGATTTCATAGCGTACGTCGCAGACCTACTCGCAGTCTCGACGAAAGTTGCGGCTCACGTGAGTTCGATTGGAAACCAATACTACACTAGTTGTATCCTCGCATGTTTGTGACTACAGTTTTAGTTTTAAATGGCACACAATATAGTATTGCATAACAGAAGTGTTTATGTACGTGAAGCGTTAGCAAATTTGATCAGTGAAGTTTGAAGACATCTGAAAAAAAAAAAAAAAATCCTATGTATTAAATTTCCACTTCGTCCAACAATTCACTATGTGAACAAACCCCGCGAAACAAATTGTTACAGATAAGAGACGCAAAATACGGCGTAGTGTTCCAATCAAGGAAAATTTGGGAGACAGGACATCTATTGAAAAATTCCCCTAAAAGCCCTTTCTTCGTCTTTCGGAGAAAATGGTAAACCGTACGGTTCTATACGAATTACTACAACGCTAATGAAGTGTATGTGTGTGTATCTAGTGCCTACCACTTCAATTGTGTGACTCGGGTTCCGCATATTGCGGATAGATGGTACGACTGTGACCCATTTTCAATTTGTACACCACTTCGGCGGGCCACGCTGTATATGATGTGTATCTGTAAAGAATTATGTCGTGTACTAGGTGAGTGTATGTGTAAGTATTCGTGTAAGTGTAGTGTAGGGAATGGTGATGAAGGTGAGGAAGGGAGAAGGGGAAACCCGGTGTCGGCACGCGGCCTACTCCTGTCGAATAGCATCAAAGGGGCCGCCAGGTTTAAGTGACCCATCCGACAGTGACAGAATGCCTTCTTTTCATATGCACTGCGGAGAGATTTGGGATTTAACTCAGGCATGTTGGTGCACAATGTAGTGATTAGAAGTTGTGCACCGCCACCTCTCCTTGTCCCGAGGTAGAAATTTTACATGAAAACTTCTGACCCCGCCGGGAATCGAACCCGGGCCGGCTAGCCTGGAGACACACGCGCTACCAACAAGCTAACTCGACGGAATAACGCTACTGAAGTTAAAACCGTACAAATTTACAATGTTGCAAGAACTACGATCAGATGATCCTGTAATCAGGCGTGGATTTTAAATTGAAACAACTACTATTGTTAACGAGAATTAATTGATAAATACTTCCTTAGTTTATTCTTCAATTCGTTTGATGGTTTGATTTATTAATCACTAATTCTGTTCCAATTGGAAAACGCGTTGATGCTGCAAATGAGGGGTTCACAACCATAGTGGACCAAGTCCATCTGGAATAGTTCTGCGATAATGAGTCTTAAAGTTCCTGGCTCACGCTTAGCAACCTTCATCTTCCACAGAGTCCGTGGATATACCAGAGTAGCGCAATCGGTATATCTGCTTAATAATGACAAGTGTACAAAATTGCATCCGCCTATGATACGTGGTCTGTATTGTATTAATTATTTTATTAAAATATTGAACCGCATTATATAAAAAGTCGCTTGCACTACAATTGACATTATTCTTAAGTGATTTTCACTTATATGGATCCTTACATACATGGAATCAAAGCTTACTATAAGGTTTTGCTGTAAAATTAATCAGTAAATTACTAGAATTTTTTATTATAAAAAATATAAAAATTAATAGTCATAAAAATTCCTAGTAATTTACCCATTCGATGTACACAAAATTCCAATAGTAATGTTTGTTCCAATGTATATAAAGAATCTTATAAGTGAATATCAATGAAAAATAATATAAATTGTGACGCAAGGGACTTCTTGCATTAAGCAATACATTATATAATTAAGTTATTAATAAAATGCAAACCACTTATCATAGAGAGAGACGAAATTTTGTACATGTGTTATTATCAACCAGATATACTAGTGATAAAACATTTTGTGAGTTTAGCTTTAAAAATATGGAAGTTAATAATTTCAGTATAATGTCCCCAAGGATACACTGATGTGAGATTTGGTCATTTTTGGTAAAAAAAAATCGTTTCTTTGTTTTTATCTTCAAAAATTCATTTATGATCTAAAGATGCCCTCTGCCAATTTTCATGACCATACGACCGATCTATCAGCTCTGCGGGCTCTGACTGTTAATTTAAATTCTCCGTCCACGACCTCCACTCTAAATTCTGCGACCATTTTGGAAATTACGCTATATTTCATACATTATGTATTATATTAGATTTCCGATTGAGCCAGTGTAGCTTCTCGACTTCTTGAAATATTTATTCATAGAATCCAACAGGTGTTAGACCTACTTCAAAGGCTGCTTTCCTTTAAAATATATTCAGTTACAAAGGAGAGCACAACTCTTGTCTAAAGAAAAATTCCACTTGTTGCTAGTAGCCATAACAACGTGTTTTCCATGCTTGGTTTTTGTTTGTGATACAAGAAATATTTGCAAGTTTCTAACAGTTTTATTGTTAGTGTTAAATAGTGTCTACAGTCCATAGTGATTTGTAAATATTTATCTATTATATAGTTTTCATAAGATTACATAGTTTTTTAGTCATCTTTATTTACTAGTGTAGGTTAGGTGTGCACTGCGTGGTAGTGTATATAAGGATAAGTTCTGTATATAATATGCTACAGTAGTTCTATATGTTTCAAAATGCCTAGAAAATAAAAAAGACAGAGACCTGGTTCATTATTATTATCCCAAACTTTTGAAGTCAATTTTCTCCACTTTAATTTTCTGTAAATTTTGAATTTCTAAAAATAATACTCTTTCTACAGATTCTGTACTACATGCATGATTTTTTGTAGAGGTTTTTGAATATGTTCTTAACAAAACTTACTATCAGTATTATATCTACATAAGACTCATTTTTGTTGTTGTCGTTTAGTCAACAGTCCGAAGACAGGTTTGAACCTCATAAGTACCACCAATAAGGCATCACTCATGAGACAACTAGGCCAGGAGATAATGGGGTAGGGTGGCAAGTTTCTTTCCTCCTCCAATGCATATTTCGCCGATTAGCTACATATTCCACTAATCAGACTTCAGATGCTTACAAACAATTGTCCTTCCTCTGACACATATCGTCAAGTGAGATGTACTACCTGGTTATATATATGCATATCAGCCAGAAGAAGTATTTTTTTAATATTAATTTTTTTACGCTCGAGTTGAATTTTTTCTGTTTTTACACTTTTAGTGCATTAAATATTTTTAATTATTTTTTTAGTAAAATAAAGAGGAAAATTGTATAGTAAGTTTCGTTTCTGAAGGTCTGACACGTATGTAGACAAAAATTCTGGCCAAGATAGTTTTTGAAAACCTAAATTTACACAATTTAAAATTACAAATTAAAAGTACAAAATTTCATAGATCTACCTAGAATAGTTTAGAAAATTGAAATTTCACACCAGTCTAACCTTAATAGGGTTTCTAGTTTCTACGGTCTTTGTATTTTCCAATCGAGCCAAACAATACAATCTTGTCTCAAGAATGAATTCAGAACTCCACAAATACATTATGTCATTCTTGCAAATAGCAAATAGGATTAAATTCAGAAATGCTTGGTTTGAAAGGGGAAAGATGGTAAAAATTTGACACTGATCCTAATTGGTACGTGATTTTCATTTATTTTACTTAGAAATACCATTGCTGAAACAACTTAAATTCTAGATTAGTTTTATAAAAATATTTTGGAGCCCAAATTTTGAAAAAATTGATATCAAAATACAGTCATTCATTAATCTCACAATGTAGAGGTAGAGGATCGTTCCTTTTTATATTTATAGTCACTTCTTTCCTTTTTCCTTATTTCTTTCACCTTATCACAGACAAAACAAATGTACTCTTTTTTTTTTTCAGTTCTCTGTGAACAGTTCTGAACACAGCAGCACTGCATTTTTTCGCATTTAAATTCCATTCTTTCCCTATACAACTGTATACTGCATAGCGCGCTGGACTAACAATGGCGGATTTGTCGGCATTTGCCGGCTCAAACGATTGCGGTACTCTGGATATCCACGGACTCTGATCTTCCATAGGAAATGCTGCCCTCTGTGGAGTAACAATTGAGTTATGGACTTTGTTTGTTATGGCAGTGAATAAATCTAAGTTTTCTTCATCCGAGATTGTATTAATCCACAAACTGATCACTGGTGGATTTGGTCCTCTCTGATTGTTGAGCCCCTCATATTACAGTCACTTTCTTTTGAACATCATTTACGAATAACAATGCGCCGGAAACGCCGAAATCTCTTGAATACCCTTTCCATTGTGCTTCACGATAGTGCTCGTTGATACGTAGCTGCCAAGTGGTTCATTGTTTTAACAGGTGGACCTGGGAAATTCTAGAGCATTCTTCATATTCTCCGGATATGAGTTCCTGAGACTACGATCTTTTTCATAAACTTAAAAAACCACTGAGAGGAGTACGCTTTAGAAATAGACAGGCAATTTTATTATAACAGCTGTAGAACTAGAATCTTTCAGCAAAGTGACGCTGTGGGTGTCATCCGTTGCCTTCCAAAGGAGTGGCGACGTGTAAGTGATACTGCAGGATATTACTTTGAATAACTGTTAAGTATAAGTTATACCAAAATTTTAAGGACAGCCCTTCATACTGTAAGTGATGTTTCAATCCTGTCCTTATACTTATGTGAAATCCCCTGATGCTTATATAGGGACCAAATGTCTGCGAAAATGTGAAAATTTTACTGCAAACCCAAGTTGTCTACAGTCTGATCCGTTTGGATATGGATAATATTAATTTATTATTATAAAGCTATTATGATAGTAGGAAAAATTTCTTGCTGGTTATATCATGATTAAAAGATGGGAGTTTCCATATATGACAATCAACAATGCATAATCTGAAAGGAAAAATGAAAATCGTAGGTGATTAAAATGGCTACTACAAATCAACAGCGGGCACAATGTGTTCTTTGGTATGCTAAATTTGAGAGTGTTAAAGAGTTCAAAGGGAATTTCGACGTGAATATGGTGTGGGTAATGTACGATTCTATAATCTTGTGGTATCGAACATTTGTAGAAACAGGTTCTGTGTTAAAAAAACATGAAGAAGGTCGCAGGCGAAACCCAGTACGAGAAGCAGCTATCTCTTGACTTCGTCCTCAAACTCCCCAGATCTAACCTCTCCTGACTTCTTCGTGTAGGGTTTTGTTAAGGACATTGTCTATTCACAGAAACCCAGGAACATTGATGATCCGAGAGTAAAAATTACTCAAGCTTTTCTACCAATCACCCCTATTATGTTACAACGAACATGGATTGAATTGCATCACCGTTATGAGTTGTGCAGGGTGCACAATGGAGGTCAAGTTGAGCTCTAAGGAATCTTCCATCTTTCAGTGTTGTACGCACAAAGTTTCAACAAATAAATTTCAGTAGTAAATGTTTTACGGTGTTTTTACTTCATCAATACTCAAACGGATCACTCTGTATTTTCTGTTTTTGAAAAATTGTTATAGGATATAATCTACAGTCTGGAATATAGAGAGATTGTGTTTGCAGTTAAAACTTCACTTTTCTCAGGCATTTGATCCCTGCATAAACATTAAGGAGTTTCATATAAGTATAAGGGCAGGAATGAAACATCGCTTATGAAGGGATGTCAAACCTTTGGTAGAATGTGTATGTCAATTATTGTGAATGAAAAGTGTGTATTCTAGTTAAAGTGTTCCCATTAATTTTCGAATGACCTACGTATGATTTTTTTTAATATTTACAATCTGCAGGCTTCATTACTGTGGAGTAATACTACATGCATTGGTTTATCTTAAACTATGTCCATATGATTAACTTTATATTAACCTATGTATGATATTAACAGATAAAGTAATTAGTAATTAGTTAGAACTCTGCATTGAGTCACCTACGCTGTGTTAAGATGTTCTTTATCAGTCAAATGCACCACGGCACCAAATTTTGTATCTAGGTTACGAGAGGGACGAGAAAACTGAAGAGCATCAGTTTCGAAGAGCAGTTCTACCGGTTGCAAATCTCTGGGTAGGAAAAAAACTGTTGTAACTTATAAATAATGGAATACTTTGCACCACTATACATAAAACACACACACACACACACACACACACACACACACTAGTGTAGGTGCGGCTGGAAGCAAGACGTAACACGAATGTAGATTTGAGTTGAGTTTGCAATCAGCAGTAAAGCATACACCCGAACACTTGGTTATATTTCATAGTCTTTGATTTCCATCTAACCTGCAGCAAATCAGTCTGCGAATAAGATCACCGGACCTCTTTCACACTTTGCTCTCCAGTTAGTTTCACTGCTTGTGTGGGAACTTCACTTCGCAATTCAGTTCATAAATAACTTCAAATACGTACAAAAGATTCCGTGCTTAGGTTCATATATTTTAAAATACAATGCTGAGAGCTTGAAGAAAATATAAAATAAGACCTTTTGATTTAGCCTGCAATAGTTAGTTTAATCTGTAACATAGGAGTTAGCTACATTTTAGAAACTTGATTCATGTTGGCGTTTTAACGTCTACTCTCTCCCCATTCCACTTTCCTAACCTTGTTGGTTTACTTTTTTGTTTAACCTCAGATTAAGACATCAAATTAATTGTCATTAACTGCATTTTTTTTATAAATACCAACTTAAGATTATTTCGTCTTAATTTTAAGTTAATATAACTGACGAATCTTCTTAAGTTGACCATATTAACTGAAGTTTACAGAAAAAAATGGAAAGAAACGCAGAGAAAAGTTTCTCATTATGAGTAAAAGGTAAGAAGTTTATTTTCAGTCTATTTAGACAGATTTTTGTTAATTTTTAAGTACCGATTGTGATTGAATTATGCTATTCACAATTTTACGGTTTTTTCCTAGATTAAGGTAAACACCGACTCTAGAAATGTCAGTTTTCTTCGAAAGTTTGGTAAATAATGTTTTTGTCTCATCGGAAGCTCATTTCTTCTAGTTTTAAAAAATATAAAACCTGTACACATTATCTCAATAATTTCATAATTATTTGGCATTTATAATATAAATGAACTATACTTTGTATACCTTATGTCATCTTCAGTGTCTGTTTTGTCCTATTTCACATTTTCTGGAATTTATTATCCTTCCGACAGACAAAAAGTAGACTTTGAATTGGGCAAAAGACTTCACTGAGATACCAAATTAAAGCTTAAATTTGTGACTGTGTTGTTAACTAAAATTACTATTTTCAGTCGATTATAATTATTTTATCCCAAAAATATACAAATATATTATTTTTTTCTAAAATTCATAATAAGGCCTTCTTATAATGTGACGTATCTTTTGAATGATTCAAGATAAATAAATAATTTTAGTACAGTTTGTAAAATTCTCCATATGTAAGATATCATTTTGACGGAAGAATTTTTACTCTAGGTCAAATTTCTAATGAAGTTAGATCGGTTCAAAATTTTATTAATCTTTTTTCAAAAACATGTTTCTTTGGGCCCCCAAATTCTACTTTCAAGTTTGAGTTATATAAATTGTTTAGTTTGCCCCCAAGAATCATGTCACAACAGTTTGAAAGGCATTAAGGAAAAAAATGTGGATTTTTAACGTTATAGTTGACATATACCTTAAGTTAAGTTAAATTAAAATTTATTTATTTATTTCCAGGTTTCTGATTATTCTGATATCTCATCTGTGATACTCGTGTTTTCCATAGGGAGGAAAGCCGTTTATAGAATTCGATGGCAATTTATAATTAGATTTCGATTATCAAAATGTATAGTGGAAGAACTTGAACAAAGGTTACGTCGTCAGTTAAAACCACAAACAAAACGAAATCATCGTCTGAATCCAATGTTCATGATCCTCCTCACACGTACTGAGACGCATATTCAGGAAGCGGTGATGATTATGTTTTCTCTCTCATTAAGGAAACAGTTGAAAACCAAGTGGCTTTCTAAACGAATTTCATATCTGTTTAGCGATGCTTCCGCATATTTTATTGCAAGTATCAGTCAGTACTAAACCTAATTTAAATGTTCCACTTGTTCATAAGTTTAGTTTATACAATATATGTAGAAACTAACCTCAAGTTAAGTTATTAACTAACGTTAATGTAAATGTAATAATACAGGGCTTAGTGAATGAATCGTATACAACTAGACCTTAATGGTACTCTAGTGGTTTTTATAACAATAAAATACGTACAGTAGTAAGAAATTTTTTATGCAAAATCTAAAATAAAGTTCAATATTCCTACCTTGAAACTGCAGCGCTACGATCTTGATCAGAATCCGCTAGTTCGGAGTGAATCACTTCTCACATATATGCCCTTGGAAGGAAACACAGAGGCAATAAGTCTGGATCTGGAGATCTTTGAGGCTAGGAAACTGGTCCTCCACTTCCGATCCATCTCTTCCCACACATTACTCCAAAATGTCGTAGGGCACCAGCAAAGTCAGCAGAAGCCCCATCACGTTGGAACTACGTAACTTCACGGACCTGCAATGACAATTCTGATAGCACTTCTTGCAGGAATGTCTAATAATTTTGTGCATTCAGTTTTGGTGAGAGAATGTAGGGACCAACCAGAAAGTCATTGACTATACCCGCATAAGACGGTGTAAATATATATTTCCTTAAAATTGTTATAACCCATCACATTATAATGAAGTGGTGCAGTACCACATTAGGCACCACACCTTCAATGCTGTTAAAAGAGTTGCCCATCTTTATAGTGATCGATGTTATGGAACTTATGCCCTTAGCGCAGTAATTAAATATTTACGGTCCACTGTTTCTTAACTTAACGTCTCTTGTCGTCCCATCTATCACCTCACAAATTGTTTGAAAATAGTAGGCCTATTCTCGTATTCTGTATAATGAAATATCGAAGTAAAAGTAAGTCATTATAATAATTAAGTTTAATGGTTTTTTATCTGATCTATCTTTTTTATTTTTATTCAAACCACTGCCTTGAACATAATATATACGTATACCTATAAAGGCCTATATAAAATTCTTACAACAAATATTAAAAGACAACTTATACGGAGTTTATGTCACTCTTTTTAAAACTACTTAGTGGGTAGCATAAGAATCATCAACCAGCACAAGAGAACCTGCAATCTTTCCAACATTTCCAGTCTGCCTCTTCTTGTGCGTGTGTGCTGCATCAGAACAAGGCCTGGTTCTTTTCATCTTATCATGATTCTACTACGACACTAACAAGGATGAAGTGTATATTGGTCGGCCCGTGAAATTGAGAAAAATTGCGCACAGAGAAATCTCCAATACCTGAAGGTGTCACTAAACTCATCTCTTTAATGCAATTTTCTACCTTACAAACATGTGTGGCGAATTTTACCACTCAGAAAATAAAATTTTCTTAAAGAAATAGTTTTCTTTATCAAAAGTGCAGATCTCTTGTGATATCATTATGACAGAACTTTTGTATTCAACATTGTCAGACGGCAAAGTCAACCATAACCTGAAATCAGTAGCGATATTCGTAATTTATGGAAAGATTAATGCTGTCCATATTAATGTGCATTAGTTTATGTAAATAGAATCTGATTGCAGATGATCAGATAAAATTTGACGGAGAAGAAATCGAACTCAAGCGTTATTTCTTCCAGTGTAATGAAATCGTCTATGAAGGGTTCTGTGCAAAATAATGGTTAGCAGTTCTAATTTTTAAATCAAGCTATTCTTTATCACTTTTAACCTGCCTCTTAAAAATATTATATCGATCTTTGTTTTACTATAATATACAGTGAAACTTCTCAAAAGCGGACACCTAACGGGAATTACATATATATATATATATATATATATATATATATACATTTCTAACAATGTGATACTACAGGCACAATTTTGTATATAAAATGACTCTTATCATTATCGTCGAATGTCATTGTTGTAAATATTTCTTATCTTTAATATCATAGCACATCCCTTTTTTCCAATTATCCAAGCATTACAATAATTATATAAGCTTACAATCAGGATTATGTTCAACATATCTTCAACAAAAATATGATCAAGTCATATTTATATAATAATAATTCAGAGTGGTTTTACCCTACTTAACAATTTTACCTAATATTTTAACTTAGAACAATATTATCTTAAAAAAAAAACATAGCAAACTTTCTTACACAAAATAAAATTTAATTTTGAAATTTAAATTAAACAATTGAGTAACGGACAAACTAGAAAGTTTCAACTATATATATATATATATATATATATATATATATATATATATATATATATATATATTCAGGGTGAATTAAAATTCTGGAACCATATAAATATCTTCCATAGGTATATGTTTGGTTTTCGATTACTATTGGTGTCACCAGTATTAAGACCAATTGTTCTACCAGTAACACATTCGATTCTAGCCCTCAGCTATTTCAAAAGCCGCCATTTTGAATGCAGCTTTGAAATTTTAAATGGAAATGGGGTCATGTAGGTACTTAAAACTTAGCACTCAGCTATCTCAAAAGCCGCCATTTTCAATGCAACTTTGAAATTTTAAATGGAAAGGGGGTCATGTAGGTATTCAGAATCATGTGAAATGTTCTAAGAAAAATAATGGTGCAATTAGTTTTGAGATATCTCTAAACATTTTTAAGTTATTTAACGATAACTGTCATAATTACACAAACATTACTTACTGCATCTACAGATATTTTGTAACATAGTACAATACTGAGGAGGCTTTGGAAAAGGTATTTCTATGCAATTCTGGTAATTAACTTTTCCTGCTTTACTGTTTGGTTAACCTGTGACAGTTTCAATGCATTGTTGTGATTACTTGAAGCTTTCCTGTAACAAAGTTCTTGATTTTCGTGATGGCATTATCGAAAGAGGAAAGAATTGATATCATTCTCCATTCTGGTAGGTTAAGCCACAGAAATATTGCAGCACACTGAACAAACAGTTCTCTGGATATTGGATTGGTCTCCGTGCACCAGTAGAATGACCGGCCAGATCTCCAGATTTATCACCCTTGATTTTTTTCTTTTGGGGTAACATAAAGAGCTTGATATATGAAGAGAAAATTGAGAATGAGGATAGAACATTTTGTAGCATTTCTGGGGTGTCTTCAGCACAGGCTTCAGTGATACGGTTCTTTAAATTTGCACATTCTCAATTTTCTCTTCATTCTACAGACACAAGGTTGTTGTTGTTTAGTCAACTGTCCGAAGACAGGTTTGTACCTCAAAATTAACACCAATAAGGCTTCACTCATTAGGCAACTAGGTCAGGAGATAATGGGGTAGGGTGGGACATTCCTTTCCCCTCCAATGCAATCATCGCCGATTAGCTACATATTCCACTAATAAAATTTCAGATGCATACGAACAATTGTTCTTCCTCTGACACATATCGTCAAGTGAGATTTACTGCTTGGTAATAGATGTTATACATGTCAGCCAGAACCTCAATCAGAGGTAAGACACAAGGTAAAGGTATGTAAACTAGTTAAAAAAGATTGGTTCAACAATGTTAACATTGAACAATGTAGCCTAGAGTTAAATCATGCATGGATCATAGATACTGGGGCGAATGTTCATATATCTAAAGATAAAGAATGGTTCAGTAGTTATCAATCATTGCAGCCATAGAAAGCCTGGATTTGTGCCCTAACCGTAATCTGCAGAATTTTTTCAGCATTTTTTATCATGTCTGTGACTCTTTCGAAGCGTAAAATTATATAAAACTTAAAAAAAAAATAAAACAAATTTCTCAAGACTCAGCAGGTTAAGTTACTAGGACATACAGTAAGTAAAAAATTGTTATTTAAAATCCATAGACAGGGTCAGCTGTCGCAATGTCCATGTTGTAAAGTGATGAAGCTCACAATGTCCCTTCTATTTCTTTCCTCCTGCATTTCAGACCGGTGAATTCCCTTGCATGGTGCAACGATGCCTCAATTTTTTGTCTATGACCCAAATTTCTTTAGTTCAGTTCAAATGTATCAACTATTGCAATTGAACAGTAATGGTCATAAATATTAACAAGCGGAAATAATACGGAATTAAAAGTTCAACTAACAGTGCATTCAACAAATTTTTTGTCTAATACAAGTCAACAAATTATTATTAATGTTCAACTTCATCAAAAATTAAATCTGTTAACGAAATTTAAAAGTATGCCCTGAGAAACAATTTAATAAGAAGGCACAAAATAACAGAACAATGTTAGCTTTCGTTGACAAGTTCGATCATACGGGATCAGTCTTATGTTAACGAAAGGGGATAACAGGATGTACTAAAACCGTCACCACAAACGAGAATCGTGGATGACTTCTCTAAAGAGATGTTACAGTCCCCAAAGCGTAGTCTATGACGAACATTACTGAAACTTGGTTTGAGCGATAGGTCTGTTCGGCGTATGTTTAAAGAGCTGGGTGGATTTGCATACCGCATTCAAGTTGCTCAGCGTCTAACAGAAAGGAATGAGCGAGCCGGATTATAGTATTGCCCGTGTCCGTTCATGGAATAGGCCTACTGAACCCTTACTTCATCGAGGATGCCGCACAGAATCCAAAAACAGTAAACTAGGTACTCTACAGACACTCATTACTACTCCATTCGTGAGGGATTTGAGCCGTTTTTTGTCGTGCCAGGAACTTATCCCTACAAACGACAATGGATGTAGCAAGATGGAGCTGCAGCCCACACCGCCACCGCGGGGGAGTCACTTGCCCTTCTGCAACGAGACTTTGGACATCGCCTAATTTTTCGTGGAACTCCATTCCCATGTCCTTCCTGCTCCCCGGATCGCACAGCCCCAAATGCATGGGGAATGTTGAAAGAATCAGTTTTCAAGACAGATTATCCATCTACAAATATTTCCGAATTACCGAGAAGATAACGTCATTTTATGTGTCCTTACAGCAACCTTTGTTCATCAACATGTTCAATAATCTTCAGAAATGTTATGGACAATGTGTGGTATGTGATGGTACACATTTTGAACACTTATTGTACCAACGCAATTAAATAACATTTCAGTGTCTTTTGTTGTGTGGCATATTGTAAAACAAAACACATAGACATAGGCACTACCATACTACTTAACTAGAGAGAAAGTTGAAGAAGTTGTCATTAAATTAAAATATGTTGCATTTGTTGATTAGTGTGGTAGATAATTATATTCACTAAAGCATTACCAAAAGTTGTGATGAAGATTCATGTTAATAAGAGGATGCTACATGATTCAGTCCACACCTGTGGAGTTACGGTCAGCGCGTCTGGCCGCGAAACCAGGTGGCCCGGGTTCGAATCCCGGTCGGGGCAAGTTACCTGGTTGAGGTAACCCAATACGAGCAAATGCTGGGTAACTTTCGGTGCTCGACCCCGGACTCATTTCACCGGCATTATCACCTTCATTTCATTCAGAAGCTAAATAACCTAGATGTTGATACAGCGTCGTAAAATAACCCAATAAAATAAATAAAAAATACATGATTCAAAATTGGGGGATTTGTCAGTAGCCTCTATGTTTCAAATCCTATAACTAGGAATAGCGAATGTTGACTTTTAAAGCGTTATATGAAGGATTTTGAATGTTTGTTATGGGATTTCGTTTCTTTGGGGAGGCCGAAACGTAGACGGGAGGATAATATTAAAATGAATTTGAGGGACGTGGGATATGGTGGTAGGAACTGGATCAATTTTGCTCAGGAAAGCGACCGTTGGCGGGCTTATGTGAGGGGGGCAATGATCCTCCGGGTTCTCTAAAAGCCATTTGTAAGTAGTAAGTATGAGATTTCGTTTATGATATAATATTCGTTATTAAAATT
This sequence comes from Periplaneta americana, assembly GCF_040183065.1. Classification (NCBI taxonomy): domain Eukaryota; kingdom Metazoa; phylum Arthropoda; class Insecta; order Blattodea; family Blattidae; genus Periplaneta; species Periplaneta americana. Next base: position 35,685,181 of record NC_091125.1, read on the forward strand.
ATATTATCTTAACTTAGTAACACAAGCACTGCTTATGAAACAACATTGCAACTGTCAGAAAAAGCTAATTAAAACAAATGTGAAATAATGGTAACTTAGATGTAATCATTTCACTCAGTGAAATAATTTGCTGATTAGAAAGAAACATTTTTATAACCGATCAGTAACTTAGGAACAAAGGAATTTTTATATGATACTAGGGTTTAACAATTCATTACGATGAAATAATACCGGTATTATATAACAAGAAGGTTCAATGATTACTAGGATAAGATAAAAACGTTGTATATTACACGTGGCTAAAAGTCCATTAAGTCAGCTATAACGGCTGGGGTGATCATCGTGTTAACCACACGATACCTCCATTCTAGTTGGATGATCGTCCACATGTGCTTTGGCATGTGGACGTGCGGCCAGCAGCCGGATGATCCTTCATGAGCTGTCACGCCTCGATTATTATTATTATTATTATTATTATTATTATTATTATTATTATTATTATTATTATTATTATTATTATAAGTGTTCATTATGTGCATGTGAGAAATTGAAACACTCGGGCTGATCGTTCGTGGCATATACATCTTACTCACGAATAATGATTAACTTTAGTCACTCGTAAGATAAATAGGCCTAAATGTTTTTACAACGAAATAATTATAATTATGTTTATTTCATCTGTTCAACTTAATTTCATATAAAGTTTACTTTATGAAAGACAGTCCTTATAAATTCACAAGTTCTTACCATTGACGTTTACTCGTAAACTGAATAAAGTAGAGTAGTAAATTTTGAAATTAGTAGGTTTTTTAGTAGCCTGTGGTGAAAGTATTCAATCTGTTATTTATTAATTATTATGCGTATACAAAATAATATTACTATCAAGAATGTTAATTTTAATGATTCTTTGTTGTCTGCAAGTTTAGAGTGCAAGAACAAATGAGATTTCGCCAATTATCAAAGAGTGCCCTAGCCTTATAGCCATACTGTAATGTGCCAACAAATTTGGCTGGTTTGATATTTTACGAGTGATTTCACATTAGCATCAAACTAGAAACGAATGTAAAATTTAATAGCAGGCAGATCACACGGTCCATCACGCAAATGCGTGGGAAGATAATAACAACACATGTCAGTTATTACGCTGCTATGCACTGTGACAAGTGCCACATGCGATCACGGCGCGGTGTCATCAATTGCCGCAAACCTAATTCACAATTGTCTCTGGTGGAACTGCATAAACATCACTTTCATGAAGTATAAATTACTCACTACACGCCACTCACTGCCCAAGGGTCTTAGCCCCACTGTCGACGCTGTCAGCGCTTTTCAAGTACGTGTCTAAGTGAAAAGGGGTAAGTATTTATCTACATACTTGTATGAACGACTGTTCTTCAAAGTGGTGCGCCAGAGAGAAAGACTGTAAAGATGAAAAACATTCCATTTTGAGAGACTGCTTCGGAAAAATATTGGTTCCTTTCACAGCCCATTGTGAGCGACAGATCGTCACCAAATTGTGTAAACGGAAAAATACTGCAGTTCATTTTATTTCTTAGCCGAGAAAGAGCATGGTCTACTACTACAATAGATTGATAACAATATACTACGAGTATATAGATGCAGGACGTGGATAGAGATTCGACGTTCCTTTCAAATGTTTCTCGCAACACGCATATTATGTTCATTTGTTTACTTAAAATTGTCGCACATTTACTTGATGCATTATGACTGTGGATAAAAGCCTTATACTTTTTGTATGTTACAGTTATGATTCTGGATTCTGGATTCTTTTGTTTCAATGATACGTTACAACAGTTGTGTATAGTTAAATATAAGTTTCTTTTTGTGTCAATATGGTCTCAAATTTTCATTCTTTTAATCTTTGGATACTTATTTGTTTACCGAACCTTTCAGATACTTCACTGCTGGAAATATGTTTAGTAAGTCTACAGTATACTTATTTAGTCACTTACCGTAGAAGAGGGTAAAGTCGATCAAATTTTTGCAATTTTTTAATGATATTGAGGTTATGCAATGGAGCGAAGTTCCTCAGAAAATAGCATTTTGTCGTCATATCGTTCACTTATGAAGACACTTTACAAGAACTGAATTACAATCTATAAAAAACTGTTTTTATTATTTGACTTGTGATCGAAGTTACCTGCTTAAATAGGGTAAAGTCGATCACCATTGAATTTTTAGTTTAAGATCAATTTTAAAATATTGCGGAGTAAAGTCGATCACTGTTTATGTTTTTAAAAAACAAATTAAATGTATTACATATATTTTATTTGTTATAAGGGGTGTAAAAACAATAATAATCTTCAATATATGCCTATAGCATTATATAGTGTATCTTTTGTTACTGTGATCATACTATTCGATACAATTAGGCCTATAGGTGTCCACTGCACAATCGTGACTATGATTGCCAACTTATAAAACATAAAAACACATTTTAATACTTCACATGCCAACAAACTAAGATTTAAGAATTCAAAATTTACACTGAAATACCACCCTTCAATTATAATCTAAAATGCAATTCAACATTGCTTAGGTTTATATCAGATGTTATTTGAAATCTTCCCCTCCTCATGTCACTTAGAAACTACGTTGTTCCCATAGTCAGGTATAGAGGGGTGTACAAAATATGTTCCTTTGGCAGTGCTTCTCTTACGCAAGATATTCACCATAATTTCGTCTTCCTCTTTCCCCACTATCCCATCAATATAAGCTATACTATGACACTTTTCTGTTTATAAGTGTTAGTTGGAGGTATTTCGGTGAACAATTCATTCTTCCTGCTGGTCCTATCTGCTTCGAGTAGGTCGATGGCATGATCGACTTAACCCTACAAAGGTACAAGTTTTCTTAAAATAATAAGTTTCAATATTAACATTTACGAACTGCAAAACTATTATTTCAGGATACAGTCTCAACGAAAAGTACTTACGTCTGTCTAATTTCACTGCTGACTATAATTCAGAGTTTGTGAGACTTTGTTTTCATTTAAGAGGAAAAGTTGAAAATAACCATTTTCACTTCAATGGTAATTACACAGTGTTCCCATTGTTGGCATGCGCAGGCTTTTTGTTGTCCCTCTCGCTTACATTTACAATGTAAGGCAATGAAGTCAGCATAGGCTAATAAAATTTTAACAAGTAACTGAGAAGACATATAATTTTCAATAAAAATCGCAAATGATCGATTTTACACTCACTGATTGACTTTACCCACTTCTACGGTACTTATGGCTCTTAGATAACCTGGATGTTCATTGCCGCTTTCACATAAGCCCCTCATCGGTCCCTATCCTGAGCAAGATTAATCCCGTCCCTACCATCATATCCCACCTCCCTTAAATACATTTTATTATTATCCCCCACCTATGTCTCGGCCTCCCCAAAGGTCTTTTCCTTACGTTATGTGGCTCAAGTGTTGCATACATGGCCCCGTAGCTCTTGAAGAGTGTTTGGAGCATGGTGACGGACATTCCTACTGGGGGACATACCGCGCCACACGAGGACACAAGAGCACGAAATTGTCACCAACAAATGAAGCAAAAGGAAGAACATGTTACCCAAGGATTTCATCAATGCAGGGATGGGCAATAAGAGACCCACTCTCCACAAAGACAAGATCAGTTCATGCAGTCAAACTTATGATTGGCCACACCATCACTGAACCGCCATGAAATGCTGTGATTGATGAAAAGTTGTATGGAGAATACCTTTCTCCAGTCCTCCTCCACACCCTTTCTTTTCCATCTGAGGCAGAATCGGGACTCATCTGAAATATTCATCTCAAGAAAGTTTTTGAACATGTAAACCGCAACAAACCTATAGAAATACTAGTATGTGCTAATATTCCACAACAAATAATTGAAAATATTTTTAATCTATACAAAGAAGCTTTCATTTCTGTCAAAATTGATAAGAAAATGTCTGATTGGTTGGAAATTTTTACCGGTGTCAAACAAGAATGTCCTCTCTCACCCTTCTTATTCAAATTTATATGAATGAAATAGTACGGGAATTTAGAAACTCAATACATGATCATATAACTATAAATCGAAATTTGGCTCTGGACGTACTGACTTTTGCAGATGACTTGGGTTTGCTAGCCACTTCAGAAGATGATTTACAATGATCAGTCTATAGTTTTAAATTAATAGATGATAAATATCACATGGAAATATCCACGTAAAAAAAAAACAAAAATAATGGCAATCTCCGGCAAAGAACCTGTAAGAAGCAAAATTTGTATAAAAGATAACATTTTAGAAATGATTAATATATTCAATTATCTTCGTTTCAAGGTTTTCTTTGTATCTCATCCAGATATCTTACAAAAAATGAAGTTCAATAAATCCGCAGACATTATCAACAGAATAATGAAACCTTCTTTATCCCAGAAACATACCCTTACTCGTCTGTACAAGACCTTAGCAAGACCTGTCCTCTGTTGTGGCAACAAAGCTTGGACTTACGAAAAAGCTATGAAAATATAATTACTGCTAGTGAAATGAAATTTATGCGCTGAACAGCAAGATACACTAAATGGGATCATAAAAGAAATGAAGACATCCTGCAAGAATTGGGAATGGAATCTGTACTGCAGTATATTCACCAATATCAAGACAATTGGCTTCACCATGTCAAGCGTCTGCCTAGAACAAGGATTCCTCGAGCGATCTTGAACTATAGACCAACAGAGAAGAGGTCATTGGGTCGCCCTGTGAAGAGATGGCGGGAAAACTTTTGTAGACTGGAACAGTCCTTCTAGGACTATCGCCTGTTAGGAAGATTATGATGATGATGATGATGATGATTATGATGATGAAAAGTTGTTTAAAACTGAGTTCAATATCACAGAATTACATTATAGACAAAAAAAAAAAAAAAAAAGAAAGAAAACAGTAGTGTTGTGACTTTGTATTGGATGCTTATGTTTAGGATTGTTAAGTTTAACGGAACAACAATAAATATACAGAGTGAAATGTAATTTAAACCGACAAACTCCGGGAGGCTGTATGGGACACCAATACAAACACTTTTCTTTAATGTCATATTGTGCTGTGAGGCACTATTTCGCGAGGGCACCTGATCTTAATGTAACACAAACCATTGCCATGCTTTATTGCTTGAGTCTCTTATAAAACATTTACGTATCCAAATCACTGTAAAAGATGTTCAAAAATATTTACACACCAAAATCACTGCGAAAGACGTTCGAAAATACCTCCATAAAAAGGTTACATCGGCGGGATATGGATTGTCTAACGCGATGGAAGACTTCAGGATTATCGTTTATTTCCTCTGCTGCAGCAAATATCCGAGCCACCAGGCCGATTTAATAAAGGACTGCACTGGATCAAGACGTACAACAAAATGTGAATTTGTAGAGTCGTCATGAACGCCTTCTGCCGGTTTAATAAAGCCTGTGGGGAAAATATGACATTAGGGAAAACCGTTTGTTATGGTGTCCCGTACAACCTCCTGGATTTTGTCAGTTTAATTATTTTTCACCCTGTAGAGTGAGTAACAGGAAGTGGCAAAAAGAGTGTCACAAACCATCCAATGGGTATACTTTTCTTCCCAAAACATGAATTAACACTTGTCTAACACAAACAAGTTCATAGAAGCACACAGTAATGTTATAATTTATATTTCATTTCATTTAGTGTTCTGCCCAAGGCGAGGTCTTTCACTGCAAATCCAGCTGCTTATGGTTTGATATTTCAAATTTATTCAAGTGTTGCGTTTTCTTTGTTCGGCAGTGTATATAAGCAGCTGTTTGTTTGGTACTTTGGAACATCATGTTCATATGCGACTCACTCGTCAGCTCGTAATGCAAAAAGGTTTATTTAACTACCTATTTACATTCAATTATTTAATGTATTTATGATACCGTAGAATTAGAACAGTTTAAAAATTGCATTATATTTCGTTTACAGCAGCAATGATCCAATGATTTTGGAAGGCATCCAAATAAAGCAAGCTATATCTAATGGAAGCGAGCAGAAGTTCCAAGAAGCCGAAAGTGCACGAGGTACAAGTAGCTGTGACCTCCGGAGCTACTTCTCTTTTGTTGAGCGGGATCGATATAATAAATATATCTGCCAATCCTCTGGGCAAGCACAACACAACATAAGAATGTTCCCTCATCTTTCGGCGGCTGATAAAAGGGAAGGACAATGGAATCACGTTATCCTCCACATTTGTCTTCCGTAGAGGCCTTTAATTTTTGGTGACTTCTCTGCAAGAGGAAATGAGTCCCTGGAATACGTGTTTTCAATTCTTTCAACAGTACAGATTAATTACCAACCTAGAACATCATTGGTAACTCTTGAACGACTTTCATATTAATCGATGTGACAATAAAATATTTAATAATGTCTTCCGACTCACCGTTAGTAATAATGGCAGCAATTCAACAATTCCTGTAGGCCTATATACAGGTTGGAAGGGCACTAAATAGGGTCTATTTCAAAGATGACTCAAGATAGTGAGTGAGACAAAAAAAATGTAATATCATTGCCGTCTTTTGTGAACGAGTTTTGAGAAATGTATCATTTTAAACTGAATTTTGCAATGCGTATTCCAGGAAGACGGAGATGCTTTGGATGATTTTATAGAAATACCAACAAATCATTTCTAATTTTGATCTGTTGCGTAATACTGAAGGTTTGGGCCTAATATAATTGAAGATCTGTAACAAAAGTCTGACAAGATAACGTGGAAACTGTGCATTCAGCGACGATAGAAGAAAGTCAGAAGCAAGACTAGAACGGGAATGAGGAAATGTCCCTATGTGACGCGTAACATTAGTCAACTTTTCGTATATGTAATTAAGTCCATAATTTTGCGACTCAACCGCTACCCAGCGTGTTGTATTATTGCGATCTTTTCTCTTTTACCTGTATGTATGTAACGTAAAAACCGCTCACAAAGGATCACAATAATTTCAGAGTTTTATGTTTAACTTCCCTCCCTGACTCATCTCGTAAGATGACCCTATTATATACCCTCTCACACTGTACTAATAATAATCATATTCCTCCTTCTTGATTCACATTTTCGCTGTACCAGAGGCAACTTCAAAGACGTTAAGTGATCTACAGATTCAGCGCATTACATACTTTCGGAGGACGATTGAGATTAATGATGAAAAAGCTACCCGAAAAAAACGCTATGGAGTACGTTTTAAGAAAACTTCGTGTGTTGTTGCTACGGTATTGTGCACACACGGAGAAATGAATAGCTGAAGAATGTAAACAGTAATGCAAGGTCAATGTCATTTACTTCCCAGTGTGATTGGACCATAAGGGGAGGGAACAGGTTGCGGCTTGTTTATATTCTCGAGATTTCCATTGCGCTCTCTGCAAATTATGTTATCGCGTAAATAGGTTATTTATATTTGCGATTTTCATAAGATTGCACAAACTAATGCATAACTTACTGAGAGTAGAGTCGTCAACGGGCATTGAGTCTTCCGTGTAATTTTGTGATGTTATTCAGTCGAAATAAGCGAGTGAAATTATATTCTTGATAGGCTTCTTGTCGAAATCAGGAACTGAACGAATTAGAGCGTGTCGTGAAAGGAAATGTACACATTATCTGCCGAAAATTGAGCCCAAAGTGAACGTGCGAGTACAATGGACTGAACAAGTGCGAGAATGCAAGACAAGGAATTGTTGAAATTTTAAATTTTAAAGAATATTCAATATAAGAGTATTAAAAGTAATCCCAATTTACTAATTTATCGTCTCTCATATCACGAATATGTAAAAAGATGATTATAAACTTGCACTTTAAGAAGCTCCACTTCTACAGCATGTAGAGACTGCACACAGTCTTTTCCGTCGTATTATTATAACCAGCACGATATCATTTAATTTACGAGATTCATAATTAAAAGCTTCTGCAAACTGTCATGTATAGCAATGAACTAGGTTGTCTTTTTCAATAATAAATTTGATGCAATTCAGTTTCCAAGACAACTGCTGTTTACATATCCAAAAAATATTTCCTAATTTTAATACCTACATAGCTTTAAGTTAACAGTCTATCAAATTAATTAATTTAAGTCGACAAAATTTTCAGGCTACAAATTTTTTATGATTTTAAATCGCCATTAACGCCAAAATAATGCATTAAACTACTTCAAAATGCTTTTTGAGATGCTGCAACATACAGTAGTAAGGACTGTGTATGACTGGTTTGCGGAATTAAAATTTGAATGTATATCAGCGATGATTTCCGCGACGGTCGACCAACTACAAGGGCAAGAGATAGAAATATGGATGCTAAGTGTCAAATGATTAAAAATGATACCAAATCACCTACGCCGAGATTTGGGCATCTTCGTGGATAGGTATGAGAGTAATACAAAAGATTCTTCATACTAATCTTGCTGTGAAAAAACTTCTTGCTCGGTATCACATAATTTGATAGAAGCTGAGAAACAAACACGTGTTGACTAGTGCAAAAAATGCTTAAAATATTCAATCGAGGTCAGTCAAATTCTGTTTTCGACGTCATAACAGTTAACGAAACATGGATTTACTGCTAAGAGTCAGAAAATGAAAGACAACCGGCACAATGGATCTTTCCTGACGAAGACAAGTCAACAAAAGACAAAGAGTCCAAAGCACTGGCAAGAAGATGGTTGCTTCATTCTTTCGTAGTTCTGGTCCTGTTTCACTGAAGGGTCGTCGTATGGTTAATGCTGAGTGGTGTACCACCGTTTGCTTACCGACATTCTTGGAAAAAGTGCTTACAGAACGACCTGGAAGCCATGTCATCCTTCACCATGACAATGCATCATCTTACACTGCGGAACAGACAGTGGACATTTTGGTCACTTCAGATGTGAAATTAACCACTCATCCACCCTACAGTCCTGATATATACAGATAAGAAAAAATAAAGTACTCTAATACAATAAAATAGCTATTAATTGACTTACTAAAATTCTATTTCACTCATGTTAGCGTCGTCCCGCGCCGTGGCGTCGTGGTCTAAGGCATCCTGCCTAAGACTCGCGTTACGGAATGCGCGCTGGTTCGATTCCTCATGGGGGAAGAAATTTTCTCATGAAATTTCGGCCAGTGTATGGGACCGGTGCCCACCCAGTATCGTGATGCACTTGGGGAGCTACGATAGGTAGCGAAATCCGGTTGCGAATACCAGCTATAACGGCTGGGGGGATCATCGTGATAAGCACACGATACCTCTATTCTGGTTGGATGATCGTCCACCTCTGCTTCGGCATGTGGGCGTGAGGCCAGCAGCCGGCTGGTCGGTCTAGGCTCTTCACGGGCTGTAGCGCCACGGATTATTATTATATTAATGGTAGCGTCACCAAAACGTTTGAATGGAGCCGGCATTTTCAGTTGACTATCTAGTAGGTTATTTTACGACGCTTTATCAACAGCTTCGGTTATTTAGCGTCTGAATGAGATGAAGGTGATAATGCCGGTGAAATGAGTCCGGGGTCCAGCACCGAAAGTTACCCAGCATTTGCTCATCTTGGGTTGAGGGAAAACCCTGGAAAAAACCTCAACCAGGTAACTTGCCCCGACCGGGAATCGAACCCGGGCCACCTGGTTTCGCGGCCAGACGAGCTGACCGTTACTCCACAGGTGTGGACTTGACTATCTATGCGGGAAACAAATGACGATCGCAAATATGTTTTATAGTACCGTAAAAAATTTGCAGTTTGAAATGTTGGCAAACAAAGAAACAATTGCTAGAGAAGTGATAAAATTGTAGCGATAAACAGATGTAATTGGTTGAAACACGTCCTTTCGTACCGTTTTATTGGTCAAAAGTAGTATGACATAAAAGTGTAATAGTCAAGAATAATATAAGAATTCTCGCACTTAATAACAATGTCGCAAGTTTCATTTTTTATGTCAGATAACATATTTTCATAATCTAGTTTTTAACACATGTATATTAATCATGTTGCACAAAAGTAGTGTTAGCAATGAAGTTAATGATAATGCATATAATCTGAAAATAAAAATGATAATCTTACTAGTACTTAATAGGAAAGTTTGACACAGAATTTAGGAGGTTATTTTAATTCAAACAATTACATAGTACGTGATAATAACCAACGTTACATTTTAAGAAATCGAATCTGAGAGTGCGACGATCTGAGCTGGAAACACTACTACACATTATAACGCATTGATTTACGTGTGACAACATTACATTACCGTCATTGAAATGCATTGTACTAGTAGTTTATTGTAGCATAATGTGTCATGGCCTATAAATATTATCGATATGCTATCGGCTTTGTTTCATTTAACGACGTTCCGATTCGTTTTATGCGGTGATGTTGACTGTTATGGAAATTATTAAGCACATTTAGTATCTTTCCTGTTCGCCACGGGTTACAACGTTGACACTTGCACTGTTTTCGATGTTATTTACGAGAGTAGGAAATCGTAATCCATGCAGTACTGGAGAGTCTTCTCCTTGCGTGAGATGTTGCCGACAACGAAACCAAAACAACAAAACTGCCTTGACAAGAAGCAATATGCATTAACTTTGTCTTTGACTTTGCATGCTTACGCATTAATTATTTCTGTTCGTTAAATATTTCAAATTTGCTATTAGAAAATATAATAGAAATCTACACAGACAGCAAAATAAGTGTCAAAATAAATAACTGTATATCCGAAAGAAAATTAGTTAATAATGGAGTTCGACAAGGTTGTCCACTATCACTAGCTTTATTTAATATTTATATAAATGAAATTATTTTAAAATGGAACCAAATCTACACATCAGGAATCAAAATAACCAGTACTCTAACATTAAATACCTTACTCTATGCCGATAATCAAGTCATAATTTCCAATTCAGAGGATAATTTACAAAGAGGATTGTATACATTAAATAAAATATTAAAAGATTTTGGGATGGAAATTTCAGCACAAAAATCAAAAGTAATGGCATTTTTAGGACAAGACCCAGTCAGAAGTAAGATAATACACAATAACCAATGCCTCGAACAAGTGCAAAATTTCAATTATCTGGGTTGTGAAATATCTTATCAAAATGAAAAAGATGTGAACAAGAAAATTACCAAATTTACACAAATTCTAGGAATAATAAACAATACATTAAAAGCTAAATTAGTACAAAATCTACAAGAATAAAAATATATAATACACTAGCATTACCCTCCCTTTTATACGGAAGCGAGATTTGGACATTAAAGAAAAAAGACATGAACAGAATCAAAGCAACGGAAATGAAATTTTTCAGGAGGGCAGCAGGATATACTCTTTTAGACCGAAAAAGGAATGAAGAAATTTTAGAACAATTAGAAGTAGAGTCAGTAGAAGAAAATTTAGCAGATACAAATTCAATTGGCTAGATCATGTAAGAAGAATGGAAAATTCAAGAATCCCAAAAATTATGATGCAATATAAACCTAGAGGACATCGTCGACCAGGAAGACCTTTAAGAAGACTGCTAGATGGAGCCGAAACAGGTCTACAGAGGCCTAATTCGTGAAGGATGATGATGATGATGTTATAAATCTATAACATTAGCTCATAGTTGGCAATTGATTGATTTAAACTTTAAACAAATTGATAGGGGATTTGTGAAATCTCTTGAAATGAGTGAAACGTCTTCAGTCTTGGTATGTAATTTTTAGGTTAGGTAAGGATAGATTTATGGATTAAATAAGTACTATTTCAGGCATGATAAATATACCCTATCCAGTAATTGCATAATGGAACGAGATGGACAGTGTGCAATGACGCACTGACGCAATGAAGGAAAGACAGATGGGAAGAGAAATAATATTAAATGATCGAACGTCCTTGCAATGGAATTTCGGGGTGCGAAGAAAAATCTGTGTGAACTCCAAGCCTGTTGGCCACTTGTCTCATTCCGTTTTTTTACCGTTCCGTTGAAGATAAATTCAGAATTTTCAAAGAAAAAAACCGAGAATCGAGCGAGATGGACAGTGGAATTGACAATGACAATGAATGTAGGCTATAGGAAAATGGGAGGACAAATTTTAAGGTAAGAAGGTAGAATAAATCTATTACGAAACACAGGGCTCCTACAAAAGACTTCCATCACTGGGCTATAGCGCCACGGATTATTATTATTATTATTATTATTATTATTATTATTATTATTATTATTATTAACAATAATTCAAGTGAATAAACTGCAACGCGGTGTGTAACGTTAATATGGTAAAGATGTACCGTAGTAAATTGCAAGAAGTAAGACACTTACGAGAAAAAAACAGCTAGGCTATACAAGTATCAAATATACAAAATAAGGCTTAGCGGACGAATTCAGTGTTTTTGGACGAGACGTAAGCCGAGTAATACGGAATGAGTCCGTTAAAGGTTTTGCTTACATGGTGCATGAAATAGTTTTTAGTAAAAGCTCTGTAAATTATATGAAATAAAATAAAGTAAAAGTAAATATAAGTATAAAAGGAATAATCAGTCAATTGTTATATTCTCACCGCCGCGCCGCGCCGTCTGATACACACAATGAAACCCTGTTATAGTTGGTATGCCGATTGTCACTGCCGTCTGGATCCGAATCTCGTATAGACTACGTATAAATACACACATACACGACGGTGCAAATTGAGCTCTCGTTTTTAAACAATAAATACGAACTAGTTTATTTATGAAAGGCTTTGTTTACTGTAGTTTTGTGAAAGTACGAATTACAATCTCGAGGAAATTTCAGTCTGAGCCAGAAACACTGAATATTTGATTATATTTGTTGTTATTTGATTAACTGTTTTGTTTAAAACAGAGGCGAAGTTTCTGATAAACAAAATTAAACAATGCTGTCTTTTACTTGTTGTTATATGATGAAGTATTTTGTTTAAAACCCTGTTATAGTTAGTAAGACGATTGTCACTGCCGTCTGGATCCGCATCTCGTATAGGCTATGTAGGAATACAGATTTAGATTGTGCTGCGTTGAATTTTGTTTAAAACGCCGGTAAAGTTCAAGTTTTCGGACTGATAACAGTCCGAAAAGCAACTATTTTAGAGAGTATGTACTAAAAACAATTTCAGGGCGCCGGCTTTTTTTAATCCATGGGAACGCAGATGAAGCTTCTATAAATACGGTACATTATGTATAAATAAAGTGCATGGCTTCACTTCTCAGAAGCGACTCTATGTTCCCACATATTCATGATCGCCTCAACCTCTGGTACCTTCAATCGATAATATTATGTTATACTTACATATTTTTCCTCTCCTCGATCTTGTGCCATTCAAACTTCCAGTGCTGATAACGCCGGTAACAAGGGTTGTGTACCTATCATATCCAGCTTCCTCTCGTTTCTATCATTCTCCCAGTTTTCTGATTGGTTTTTCGCTGAGAGGATGTTAGAAAAGTTGAGTCTATATCAGTGACGTTTCATGGATCGGGTAGATTTTCCGCCTATTTTAGACTTCATGATTTAATTACTATTATATACCTAAATAGACCTACATATGGAAATTAAGTGCAATAATTCTTCACAATATTGAAACGCAGAATTACGCACTGAAACTCCATATGTGCTTCGGTACATCATAGTAATATTATGATAAAGAGTAAGTAATCACTTTGTGGTTCAAGACGGCGCCATGTTCCGTCGGACCCCGGTCACTTAGTCACTCGTAATGAGTGCACCTCTGTACTTGTGGTTGGACATTGTGTCTACTGTTATACATACTGTGACACGGTACACGAGGTTAGGCCAACAAAGGGGAACACAGCAGGTAGAACTTAAAATGAAAGGGATTCAATCCGGCATCGGAACTTGAATCCGGTGTGGCTTATTTGGATAAAGCGTCAGCATGTAAAGCTAGAAACCCGGGTTGGAGTCCCGTTGCCGGATAGAATTTTTCTCCGTCCTACCGATTCTTCACTTCATGATTTAAGTTTGATGACGGAACACTTTATTACGATTATTCATGGCTCGTTTAAAAGTCTCGACGTTTGAAATGAAATATTGCAACAAAAGTTAGCTTCCAAGACAATAGTCCATTCTATTGCATAAAAAAGAATATAATTCATTATTATTATTATTATTATTATTATTATTATTATTATTATTATTATTATTATTATTATTATTATTATTATTATTATTCTGTAACTCTTGACGCCTTTTGGCAGGTATTTTCCTTGTTACAAATGTGGTTCTGCTACAATATGGGCCGATTGGCTGCTGAAGATAAGATACTCATTAAATATTTACATGAATATGAGACCCTTGAAAGCATTGTTCTATAACAAATGTACAACGTTTAAAAACAAATTCTTATTACTATCAATGTCGGAAGGAATATTGGACGTTGGAAGACCACATTAGAACGTGTACCAGAAAATACTGCAGAAGTGGACTACTTAGTGTACAGCGATAATGATGCCCCAAGAATGAAGTGAAGTTCAAAGCAAACTTCGAGGAAAGTAAGAGTTCGTCGCATATAAATTACAGACGTTTTAGTCTAATAGACTAAAACGTTTTCCTTGGAAACATAATATAATTCGTCATATCAACTATCAATTCACAGAGTCTCTATTGTTATAAATATGATTGTTTACATCTTCTGGTACATTTTTTCAATAGTTAAGTATATTTTGTTCTCGATATGTTAGTACTACTGGTGTTTTAAATATATTTATTTATTTATTTATTTATTTATTTATTTATTTATTCTGGTGTAGTTAAGGCCATCAGGCCTTCTCTTCCACTACAGAAGATATTCTCCCACGGCCTGCAAGAAGACCGGACATGAACGAAATTGAAAATCTGTGATTTATACTGAAGAATAAAGTGAACAAAAAGAGGCTTACAACAAAACATTGACTCATTTAAGCACTGTCTGATATCTGACTAAATGATGCTGATATTCAAAGAAAGCGCCAAACTTTGGTTTCCAGCATCCCTGACAAAATCAAAGTGTTAATAAAGAATAAGGGAATGTTCACAAAATATTATTAACCTCAAGGCTCAATTTTCTGTTTATTACATATCTGTGCAAAATACATTACATTTTTGTTCATTATTTCTACCGATAAATACAGCTTCGTTGCACATATAATTAATTTATAGTGTATAGTCCACATCTAGGCTATCTGTACGTTTGATTTGGGATTGAAGGTGTTCAAGAGATGTGTTGTAACCGCGTTGAACAATGCTACCCGGGAAAAATAGGAGAGCTGGCAAAGAAGATGTCAAACAAAATTTAGAAACAGGGAAAAGATCAGAAAGGCCTAGTTCTTAGTTTAAAATATATTCACAATTATTTAAGTATACCAGTGGGAACTCAAAAGGACGACATTTATGGAAAAGTTGGCCAAAAAATTAACACAAGAGGACTGCTGCGTGAAAGTGTAAATTGTTCTGCAGGTGTTTAGTATTCAGGAGAAACTGACTTGATATTTAGTGAACGAAGGTGAATACTGAACTCTACAAAATACTGTGAAGATATGCTCGAGAAAATGATTCAACATTTTGAAGATGTTATGTCTGATTTTATCACTTTATGCAAGATGGAGCTGCACACTGTTCAAGTTTCATACCTCCAGATTTGTGGCCACAAGTAGCCCAGATATACCTATAAGCTTTGTAGACTACTTTGTGTGTGGCAGCTGAAGATAGTTTACAAAGGAAAAGACATTGGCGACATGCATCATTTAAAGAAGCGCATAACTTACAGCTGGCTCCACCTTTCCCAGCGACAAATCGCCTCAGCTATAGACAAATGGAGAACATGGCTACAGAATAGGGTGAAAAAAGGTGGTGGCCATATTGATGGAAATTGAGTTATATGTAAGACAACACATATAAAGAAATCATTTTTAATCTAGGGGGTCTGCTCTTTCCAACTTTAAATGAATTTTAGATAAAGTTATAATATAGTTCCCCAAATTTTGTACCTTGTTTCTATCCATTGTGTATAATTTTCAGGAAGGTAAAGGTTAATATTCTTCATTAACAAACAGAGGTTTAAACAGAGGCGTATCTTATCCCCTACGCATTTTAATATTTATGTAGATGATATAGTACGGAAATACAATGCTCAAATTCATAAGGGAATTAAAACAGAAGAAGGATTTTGCCTTAATTTATTTTTATATGCCGATTATGTAATTCTAATTCCTGACGAAAAGGATAAATTGCAACATGCATTATTTGTTTTGAATTTATTCATTCATAGTTTCCTGCTCAAAGGCAGATCCTTCACTGCCAACCCAACATTTTCCAATCTTCCCGCTTTCCGCCTTCCCCTTTAACATCACTAAATTATATAACTTTAGAATCTACTCCACTCCTCCCCTCAAAAGAAACATTATCGCATTCAATCGAAAATATTCCATTAGAAGTAAAATTTTAATCGAAAACAGAATTTTAGAAAATTTCAACTTTTAGCTATTTGGAAACTTAAATGTCGTTTGATCGTTTTATAGAGAAAAAGATGTAGAAGTAAAATTACATCAATACCACCCATTCAATCAAAGACGCGAAACATGGAGAATTCGCAAATTAAATATTATAATGTCATAGCTGTACAAACATCACTTTGTAGAAGCGAACTATGAGTTGTAAAGAAATGAGACCTAAGGAGCGGCCGAAATGCGTTTCCTAAGAGCTAGGCTATGGTTGTTGGGTCAAATTCCAAATATTTAAATAAGAAATTACTTCAATATGTATACAAAGTTGAGTACATAAACCACATGGAGGAAATACAAGGGAACCGGATCCGAAAACAAGCACTAAATTATCGCCTCCTCAGGTCAACCACACAGAGGACGATCTAGGAAGGGAAAGCCAGAAAATGTGAAACCGGATCATACTTTATACTCATAATCTTGAAAGGAGGAGGAGGAGGAAGAAGAAGAAGAAGAAGAAGATGATAATGGTGATTCGGATTTAGGGTTATTAAAAGACGAAGCGAACGCCGGCACTGACGTCTGTTTATGATTCTAGTTCAAGAATTGCTCACGTAGGCCTATACGTACATACTCGTAAATATAACCTTTAGAATCAAGAAGAAAAATATGCCGAACTAACTGATCTTCCATATTTGTATCGAGAGCTGCGCCTTTTCCTATTTGTCCGATAACAATGAAAATTAAAATATAAAGTTTAATGAAATTAAAATTGGTTCAATGGAAGATAAGTACTTTTATATATGCAGGCAGATACACAGAGAGAAAAACAGATAGACAAAGAAGTACTAAAAATCTCTATTAAGGATTTCAAACAAGAAACACAACAATTTTGATAGAGAAAGCCCCCAGAAGGACAAGCCAAATTAGAAAGGACTCGGCACACGTTGAGATCTCCTCAAAACACAGTGTCGAAATCTCACCGACATACAACTTCATTCAAAAGTTAACAGAACACTCGAAACAAAGATAATTGTTTCAGAATACGTAATCACTTTGGCGCCTTTACTACCCTGTAAAATTTATGTACAATAATTTTTGCATCTCCAATATCACTCATAGGTTAGGTTAGGTTAGGTCACGGTGGCTACGGGCGGGTTAGGACGACTCTTTGGACGTCAGCCATACTGAGCCATATTGTGCACTCCGAATTGTATGGGATGAATGAGGATGTACCAGCCCACCGGCCGCATGTGACCCCTTACCCGCTCATTCAAGGGGGGCCATTTACCCTCCCCCGCTCTAAGTTCGTACCGCCAAGGTGACAAAGCAGCACAGAATCCATTCCAACGGCTCTTGAGCGCCCTTGGAAATGCTTTTAAGGAATGAATCCTGGAAGAGATATTGCGAAAGGCTGGGTTGCGGAGAGAACGTCCACTCCCGTAAGCAGAAGAAGACATGCGTCTTGACCCGAATATATCTATTGAATGAGATGAGATAGATGAACGATGCGATATGAAATCTAAATTCTTTTCCTACACGGGATGGGAAAGGAAATGAACCGTGGCAATAAAAATTCCAATCCGTCATTTGTTTAAGTAGCCTAACTGTGGAAAACCATGGAAAAAACCACAGTCAGGTTGGTCGGACTGGGAATTGAACCACGGACCCCCCCCCCCAAATGCGAGTCCCACGCGATACGCATGAGTCAACTCGCTCGGTATCATGCATATCTAGTCAAAATAGAATAAACTAAAGATGGTATCTTATATTTCATGTAACTTACATTCACTGTGAAAGCAAAACAAGTTGAAGTGACGAAATCTACTTACACAGAGATTAAAAACACAGCCAACACAGATCTCATGTACCTAGTTAGACTTGTTTCACTAGGAAAAGTGCTCGCAATGACTTACTTACAAAATGGCTTTTAAGGAACCCGGAGGTTCATTGCCGCCCTCACATACGTCCAACATCGGACTCTATCCTGTACAAGATTAATCTAGTCTCTATCATCATATCCCACCTCCCTCAAATCCATTTTAATATTATCCTCCCATTTACGTCTCGGCCCCCCCCAATTCCTAATTATGTCAGGTGAAGAACACAATGCATGCAGTTCTGCGCAATGGCTACTTTTGTTAAAAGTGTCGGGATCTCGCAAAATGACTTATTCCATTCCAAAAAAAAAAAAAAAAAAATTGGAATGGAATAAGTCGGATTAAATTAGGCCTATATATGTTAAGCATATGACGTATTTTCAGGCCTTTTGGCATTTCCCCACCCATAGGCACTCGAGTATCTGACGTCCCTCTAAAATATTATTATAATCAATATTATTAACTTACAAGCTACTTGGATGTAAACTCATTTCCATTGCTTTTGACAGCTTAAACTTCAGTTCCTCTTGAACGATCTGCGAAGTCGATGATGTCCTGAAATGAAATGACACAGGTGAGGTCGGACTCGATGACTGATCAGAATAATTACGTAATTTAGGGCAACATCGTTCATTGAAGACCGTAGATAGTTCGTAACACATTTCAACGTTGAGAAAGCACTGTATCACTGCTGAAATACAGCTAAATTAAATACAAAAACAGCCAAGTATTTTTAAAATTAAAATGAAAATGTAAAACCGAAGCCCTTAAAAATGTTCAACCCTAGGCCGGAGCCTACTGTGGCCTATTGGATAAAACGGCACTGTGTAATTCCTGACAAGCTGAAAACATGTGTTCCAAAACTGTAATTCGAATTGAGTAAACACCAAATATACGACATATTCACTTGACGTAGTTTCTTTCTGTACTATTATTGGTCAACGTTACTTATGTCCCGCCCACTATAGAGACATAGGCCAATTTTACACATATTTAGTATAACTTGTTGCTTCTTTGACAGGTTAGGTTTGGTTAGTTTAGGTTTTTGTTATAGCCTACCTGGTATATAGAATTATAGCGCAACATTGGCAGTGATAAAAGTGAAATATTCGTTCAGTGGGCGTTGGATACTCTACATTCACCCTATTATTACAAGCGTATTTTCTCAATACACTGAGTTCAGAGTTTATAGCGAAAGAGAGAAAGATTACTTCAGTTCCGTTCATAATGGGTTAACACAAGAAGCGATCTGTAACGTATTGTAATCAAAGTATCTTGATTTATATTTGCCTAGTATGCCGCTTCACTAAAACACGATATACTACACTACTCCCTTTAGTATTCTATTAATCTTATTGAGGTAAGTTTAATTTCCAGATTTTTATTAAAGAGTTTTTCGTACTTGCAATGTAATGTGCGTATATACATGGCGTCCTATAGAACTATTACGACCTCCAACTTATTAATTGGGAAAAACAGCGACTCTTCCTTGAATTCTAACCGGGAAATCTATTAATTAGCTTATTCTCAGAATCTGTCTTATGAAATTTGTTTCGGTGTCTCTATAACTTTTCTTTTCATTGGAAGAATGTAAAAACATACAGAACATTGCACAAGAAACAACATACCGAAAAGTTACACTCGATGTTGAATGCAAGAAGTAGGTCTGTTATGTACTTATTAGTTTCAACACCACGGTTACCTGAAACGAACCACACACATAACACACTAATTCTACAACAGATTAAAAAATAATGCTAATACAGTAATAGTAATCATTGCACAAGGGGGTATTCTTGCACGGGTAGGAATCGAGGGTAACTTAGTACACACTCAATATGTAAACAGAAAGACTGTGATAGATCATGTATAGATCAGTGATATCTAAATGAACACAACGGAAGAATAACAATAACAAGAATATTTACTCTTACGTAATGATAATGCACCTATGAATAAAACTTACCTCTATGTAGAAAATTTTGTCCATATAAAGTGTGTGTATGTGTGTGTGTATATATATGTATATATATATATATATATATATATATATATATATATATATATATATATATATATATATCTCAGGAATCAAGGTTCACGGTTTAGCCCACTGTCAGCCATTGTACAAAATTAACAAAATAGCCACTAATACCAACATTATACACAGTAAAATTACCAACCAAAGTCCTAAATAGCGCAACATTACAAGTAAATTTTGTATTATGAATGTTTCAACAAATTTAGCCTATTCCATAGGACTACAAAACATTTTTCACGTGTCCTAATAATCTCAAAGTGACTTCGAGTAGAAAATGAATGTTGACATGTGTAGAAAATAGTTTATTAATAGAAATGATAAATTCATATTGAAACCAATCAATTAGAATTCCTGGCGTTACAGTGTTTTCTAATCTTTCTAATCACGGGAAAAGTCAGAAGAAAAGATATAACAAATTGATAAATAAAAAGTATTTGGGGAAAATGCTGATAAACATCATGTAGGCCTATAAATTATTCTCATAATTAACAGCATCTGCGGTTTCCCGCGAAATCTAGTCCTTTCTGCAATCATTAGTGGGAGATGAAATTTTGAATTCCATAATGCAGGTATATTTATGTACTATTGGTTACACTTACTGTTATCTTCGCCATCTATTTATAGAAGTAATAACTAAAGAAGCCATACCTACACGAACAAATTATCGATCACTATCGATGAGCAGGGGTCGGTTATCTTAGGGTAGGTATACATTGGAGCGACGATAAACGATAAAAGAAGCAGCGATGCTATATCAGAGAGAATTGAAGCATGCATTATCATTGAGGTGTGCATATTGGAGTAACGATAAAAGCGAAAATGTACGATAAAAGCGACGAAAAAGAAAAGTTCCATTTTCTTCGCTCTTGTAGTTCATATGATCTCTGATTAAGACAATATTAATCTGTATAATTACCGGTGGTTATCTATATATCCGAATATTAATCGATTTATTATTATTTCGGCATATTAAATTAATTATTGTAGATATTGGAAAATTGATCAGTTGTGTATTTATTCGTCATATGTTATGTGATCACAAGAACCAATCACAACACAAAGAATTTATACTATCTTTGGGATGAGAAACTGGTTTAATTTTGTATGCATTTAAGTTATATTAACCTTGAACTTAGCACCTGTTATTTCCTATGTATCTTCTGCCATTAAGTGCATGCATAGAATATCTTCTACTGATAAATCAAAATGTTCGCTTCCCGCGTCCTCGTTGCTCCGATATGAACACTTGATTCTTTGATAATACCAAAGCGTCGCTAGATCGTTTCTTTTATCGTTTATCGTTGCTCCAACGTGTACCCTTAGAACGCCAGTGTACACTGATGTTCAAAGATATTTGACCTACGATTTTATGATCGTGTAAACGAACTTTCCAGCTACGAGATAAGTTAGAATCAAAGATATAAAAAATTTACAAACTTTGAAAGAGTTCCGCTAGTTCTCAATAGGTGTCACTATTATTGGGACGGTTAAAAAGTGTTAGGAAAAATGAGTACGTAAATTAAGCATAAATTATTCTCATAATTGACAATATTATTTTACAATCAGTAGAGTGGGATGAAAAATTGAATTCCATAAAGCGGGTATATATATATATATATATATATATATATATATATATATATATATATATATATATATATATATATATATATGTACGATTGGCAGCATCTAGTAATAACTTAAAAAGCAAAATTTACACCAACAAATTATCGATCACAATCGATTAGTAGCGTCAGATACCTTTGAACATCAGTGTACACTGACATTCAAAGGTAACGAATCTACGATTTCATGATCGTGTAAGCGAACTTTCCAACCACGAGATAAGTCAGAACCAAAGATATAAAAAATTGACAAACTTTGAAACAGTTCTGCTAGTTCTCAATAGCTGGCACCATTATTGGGACAGTTAAAATAGTGTAAGAGAAAATGATTATGTAGATTAAGCATTAATTATTATCACAATTGACAATATCAGCGGTTTCCAGCTAAACCCAGTGTTGTTTTGCAAATAGTTGAGTGGGATGAAAAACTGAATTTCATACTGCGGGAATATGTACACAGTCTAGTATATACAGTCACGAAGCTTCATACTTACTAAATATGCAAATGTAGACAGTTCAAATATGCATCCATAGATAGTTGCTCACCACCAGGATCGCTACTATCGCCTCATCACAGACTCTTTCCCTAGCAGACCATAAAATGTATTGTACTTTCTATATCGTGTTCTTTTGAAAAAATTAACACCTTCCTTCCACTATTGAAATATGAAATACTTAAGGTTTATATATTATTTTCATAAAACATATATCATATTCTATAAACTCATCTTCCTGGATCTTTCGGAAGGACAATTCTAACCTATTTTTCTTACAATTTATAGTACTACAAACGTCTCCTTGTCCCATATTATTATTCAAATTATTGTATTTTAGCCATTTACATTTATTACAACCGATAACGAACATTTCACAGTTTACATAGCTTTTCACAAAAATGCTTTTTCGATCTAGACGTAACGTTTGTTCGGGTTTTCTATTTCAGTGTATGGAGCTCAGTGAAATATTACATTATAACTTTACTGCTTATCATTGCTAAGCTTTATCTAGTGTAATGTGTCCATAAGTTCCGTTTACTTCTTGTTGCATAATATGTTGCAGAAATAAATACAAAACTATGTTATTTTAATATGAAGAGAATTTTATATGTTAACATAATCTGTTCGCGTCAACATTTCAAGTTTAGAATGGAAGCTATTTTGAGGTTTAATAAAAAAGAATTTATATTCTGATTTCAATTTAGCACATATACCTTCCTTAATTTTAGGCAAAACCTTTACCATACCACTCCTATGAAATTAGTGTACGTACAATTGTGTTACTTCGTCTCGTAAGTAGTAGATAAATACAGTACTCGTAGTATTAAAATACTGACAAATTAAATGTCCGGGGTATCATACATGACATTATGCTTAATTATAATGTATGATTGCGAATTTAGGAATATAAGTTAAATATAGTAAACATAAGCTATAATTTTCAAATGAACGGCAAGGCATTGGAGATCACTAAATTTAGACAGAAAGGGGCAACTGGTACAATAAACATAACCTATAATTTCAACATATCTAAATATCCGTGCGGTGCAATTGAAAATTATTGAATCGTGCATAAATGAATGTATAGGAATTTCGCAATATTTAATCGAAATAAAGGCAGATATTACACATACGAACAAAGTAATTTTCACACCATAAATAATATTACATCTTAACTCGCAAGGTCCACACCTGTGGAGTAACGGTCAGCGCGTCTGGCCGCGAAACCAGGTGGCCCGGGTTCGATTTCGGGTTTTTCCCTCAACCCAATATGAGCAAATGCTGGATAACTTTCACTGCTGGACCCCGGACTCATTTCACCGGCATTATCACCTTCATCTCATTCAGACGCTAAATAACCTAAGCTGTTGATATAGCGTCGTAAAATAACCTACTAAAAAATAACTCGCAAGTAAATTATGTCTGAAGAGTCTCATAATCATTGTTTTAAATTTTATCAATGGAATTACACTACATTTTAGAGAAACATACGTTACTGTTTATGCATTCCAACTAATTTATATGAATAATTGATTAAATGGCGATCTTACTCGTGTTAATTGTGTACATTTAATCAATTATTTATATTCAAGTGTTAAAAGTAGTGTACGAAAGATTCAACATGGATAATTTATATGGTTGAAACGCCGCCCTTCTTGATCGGGTTAAGCGAGTTACGTGGTCTGCCTTACACAACGCTCCAAGCGGCTAGCAACTATCGCGAGATTTGCAAAAAATCATCCCAAGCTTCGTGACTGTATATAGTAGACTGTAATATGTATCTACAATTGGCAACAGTGGCTATTATCTTCTCCGGCTATTTGTAGAAGCAATAACTAAAGAATTCACATTTACACCAACAAATTATCGATCACTATCGATTAGTCGAATCAGATATCTTTGAACGTCAGTGTACCTAACACCTTTGCGTAATGTTGCGGTGTTGCCACAGTGACTACACAACATCTGACTAGTTCTTCGTGCCAATAATGACGTCTATGCAATACCACTCCTTTATGCAAAGGGTTCTTTCTTAGTGAAATATATTCTCTGAACGACGTCTTTTTTGCGATGTTCCAAACCAGTGCTATAAATTATCTATAACACTAACACACAAATATGCACGTGGTAGTAACACAGAGTGTAGCAAACCGACAACACAGCAGCGTTCCACGTAATAGCAGCAGCAGTTGATAGAAAGTACTACATTCTGATTGGTTTAGAGGGTTATGGAGCGGAGTTCAATTTCTTCTTGTAGGGGAAACCCGGGCAAAAAAATAAGGATGAAATGGGATTTTATCAATATTTCTATTTAATCCTGTAGGGTTATTTGATCCTGTTTGATGTAGGAATAGTAAATGTACTATTACAGTTCGGATAAGCTAAGAACAAACAATGCCACAGGCTATATTTTGGTGCTCCCGAAATAAAATCTTCATGACATTGGTTGTGATATACGTTGTCCACATGTATAAAAAAAACAGCAATTCATTTCTCGTACCTATGGACAGTGATATGATATGAGAAAGAAAATATACTTAATTATGCGCTTTGCCCGGGTACACGGGCAAAGCGAATAATTAACCCGGGCAAAGTGAATATTCCTATAACATTTTCACATTTCTATTTAATATTTAATCACTAATAATAAAATTAAATCAACACATAAACACGATGTTAATGAGTTATATTAGACAATAGGAAATGTTGTTTAGAGCCCGTTACAGCACGTTAGATTAGTATAAAATATAAATTTGAACAAGTCAACGAATCGCTAGCATTGAAGACGGATTTCTTCTGCTTTTGCTCCTGCCCATAAGTTACTTCTCTTTCAACGCCTTTAATCGGTATAGATGTAAGAACTTATGTCTCGTGACCAGAATATTGTACGAAATGGAAATATAAAAATTGGAGAGGTGAAAAAATTCAAATATCTTGGAGCAACAGTAACAAATATAAATGACACTCAGGAGGAAATTAAACGCAGAATAAATATGGGAAATGCGTGTTATTATTCGGTTGAGAAGCTTTTGTCATCTAGTCTGCTGTCAAAAAATCTGAAAGTTAGAATTTATAAAACAGTTATATTACCGGATGTTCTGTATGGTTGTGAAGCTTGGACTCTCACTCTGAGAGAGGAACAGAGATTAAGGGTGTTTGAGAATAGGATTCTTAGGAAAATATTTGGGGCTAAGAGGGATGAAGTTACAGGAGAATGGAGAAAGTTACACAACGCAGAGCTGCACGCATTGTATTCTTCACCTGACATAATTAGGAACATTAAATCCAGACGCTTGAGATGGGCAGGGCATGTAGCACGTATGGGCGAATCCAGAAATGCATATAGAGTGTTAGTTGGGAGGCCGGCGGGAAAAAGACCATTGGGGAGGCTGAGACGTAGATGGGAAAATAATATTAAAATGGATTTGAGGGAGGTGGGATATCATGATAGAGACTGGATTAATCTTGCTCAGGATAGGGGTGAATGGCGGGCTTATGTGAGGACGGCAATGAACCTCCGGGTTCCTTAAAAGCCAATAAGTAAGTAAGTAAGATGTAAGAACTTCAGAGTGCTGACATTTTCTTCGTTTACCTCGTATCTTTCGAGCATCCACTTTTGGCACTAGTCTAAATCAAAAGAACTGACTTGGATTCTCTTGCTGACGATGTTGAGCGTTTTGGTGTAACCGGAACTGAAAATCTGAGTGTAATTGATGTATTAAATATTCCTTCAATTTCTGAAGATAACTATATCACAGAGGTGGTTGATTCTGAGTGAGCATTAACTGTTTCTTCAGCCGCTGAAAAAGCTGGCACCGCAGTATTTGTTAAATCTGAGCCAGCTGTCGTTTCGCTGATTTCTATCTCAAGTGGGCGATCTGTAAGTTGATCTGGAGCAAAAACTTCATCAACAAACACATTATGGTTGTATGGCCAGATAGCAGAACCAATGATTGGGAGATTTTATTTCTTCAAGTGCTTTCTTCATGGCTTCTTCAGACCATTTGGTTTGTTCCGTCTTCCTCTTGAAAAATTAAACCATCTGAAAACACATTACGACCTTTTTAAGTAAAAACTGAGATCAGTGTTACTGATTTATAATTTAATTAGTGTGACTTAATGCCTCCACTATGTACAATGATCTAACACGCTTTATTACAATAGACAAATGCATACAAAAATACAGCTAATACTTATATAGTCAAATAAAGGTGGCAGGGTAAAGCGGATAAGTTATCCACTTTGCCCTATTCACTTTGCCCGCAGACGCCATTTCGCTTTTCATTTAAGGTTATACAAACATAAACGTCAATAATCTTCTTTGTAAGTACGGCACTTTAGAAGTAATCGCATCGACTATATATTACTATCACATAACAAAAAGTTTCTGCAGTATTGTGTGTTGTACATTTGTTTCTCTTACCTTGAAATATTTTAAGAAAGCAGTAAATTTTCTTCAAACACACGCTGATTTCTTCTCTCACTAGCTAGAATGACGACAAGTCAGTTCCAGCAGCAAAATCTGGTTGGGATTCTTCCCCAAAATAGCAGAAAGCGCTGCCTGTTGGCGTTTGTAAGAAATATGCATTATTCTCTTTGCCCGGGTTATTCGTTTTGCCCGGGTCACCCCTAAAGGGTAGCCAACGCAAATAACTGTCAAGTACATAGTTACAACGACTTGAGTATAGAGTCAGACGCTATGGCTTATTGTAAAGCTAATGAGATCCCCAACCAAGCGGTCCGTGGTTCAATTCCCCTCGTGAGCGGAGATTTATCTCTATTCCACGGGACAAGATGTTTGTCCCTTGTCTTAAATTTGTCCCGTGATGGTTCTGCGGTTGTCCATCGTGCTGATCACACGATCAGGGAATCCCGCATTTTGAAGGAGTCTAGTAGTAGTAATAGCAGTAATAACAATATGACTTCAGATAGATAAAAAGCACAGTTTTAAAATCACGGAAGTGTCAATTTTCGCAGAACGAAACGAAAGTTTTCAGTGTTAGCTAAATCACTTATTTTCTCAATTAAGATGTTTATTACAAGTGCCTAGATTTCAAGTTTGTGAGCTCATACTCGGTCGAAGACAAAGACTTTTAAGTAGCTTTAAAACTTTCAATTCAAATCCTTTATAAGGAAAGTGAAATTAGAGATCTTATTTACCAATTACTAGGCCCCGGAAGTTTATGCCCTAAAAACTATGAAATATGCATGCAAATATGCTCTTAAAAACTTGAAAATATGCCAATAAATATGCACTATTAAATTAAAAGAATTAATGTCCCTTGGCAGTAGACGAGTTAGTATTAATAATAATAAACTTACATTATTCCTTAGAAGAGGTTGAAGCAGAATTGGTCCCGCTGCCAATGTTGACTGATGAATTGCAGTTCACAACCATCACTTTGTACAAATTTTCAACTGAAAAAGTTCGTTTGTTGTCTCGCAAAACACTTTTGTAACGTGAAAAAGTTTCTTCACGCCATAAGATGTTATTAAGGCATATTTAAGTGATGTTAACTGCTCCACAGAAAGGGGCAAGTCTCTTGGTGTGACAGACGGTTTTCCTTCGAGGATGTCTCGAATATAGCAGATCTGTTTATAACCAGGATTTTTTGAAATTACATAATTCACTTTCTCTTTCACGTTTTGTCCTATACTATCAGGAACAGAACTTAGATTGCATATTGTTTTTTTTTTTTTTTTTCAAAAACATTGACTCATTTAAGGGAGATCCTATAGCTTCCAGTGACGTTATGGCTGTTGGTAAGAAAGAAAAATGGGCAGATATGAAAGCAAGATTTTCTTCTAACCCAGTGCCTGACAAAATATTTTGCACTGTTTCTATTGATGTAGCATCATTCGAGTCCAATGAATTAACAACCTCGTTGACTATTAATATGTGCTGAGGATAATACAAAGCTCCAGATGAAAAAAAAAATAAAAACCACGAAACTTATTAAAATATGCCATATAGGCCTAGGCATTAAGATATTGAAATATGATGCATTTATCAAAATCACAAAAATATGCTGTTATATACACCATAAAATCATGTTAAAATAACTGATAATTCCATAATTCTTGCACATAATATATATATATATATATATATATATATATATATATATATATATATATATATACAGGGTGTTTAAAAATACGGGGCATAATTTCAGGTATGTATTTCCCACATGCAGACAATCAAAATAGTTCATTACAACATGTGTCCGGAAATGCTTCATTTCCGAGTTATGACCTTCACAACATTGAAATTCACCGGAACGTTTTTCTTTCCGCAGGTCGTTGTCATTACAGAAGATGTTCAAAATGTCCACCTCCTGCTTGAATACAAACCTCATATCGATGTCTCATTGACCTGCGAACACGATCCCAAACTCCAGGAGTATTGCGTACGTCCTCAGAACATGCCACAATTCGATTCCGAAGGGATTCCAAATCAGGCACCGGAGACGAATAAACCAATGATTTTAAATGGCCCCACAAGTAGAAATCGATAGAAGGAGTCATGTTCACAGCCTCCAGAATCTCCTCCTGTACTTCTGGAGTTGTAGATCTTGGTCGTCCCCTTCCCAAACCAGGAAAGTTAAATTTTCCATACTCGCACAGACGGTAATGGAGACGTACAAATGTCTTCCGATCTGGACATTGTCGCTGTGGGTACCTCTCCTGGTACAAACGACGAGCCAGCGCAGCATTGCCGTCCGCCTTACCGTACATGAAGTGTATCTCTGCCAGCTCTTGATTTGAATACATGTCGCACAGTCTAACGCCTACACAACACTGAATGTAACCTTCGCCTCGGAATGAACTGTCAGAGTGCCCTCTTAATGTCTCCTTTGACGGCAACGACCTGCGGAAAGAAAAACGTTCCGGTGAATTTCAAGGCCATAACTCGGAAATAAAGCATTTCCGGACACATGTTGTAATGAACTATTTTGATTGTCTACATGTGGGAAATACATACCTGAAATTATGCCCCGTATTTTTGAAACAACCTGTATAAGCATACATTTTCAACCCCTAAAAAAAAATATGCAAATGCATGAACTTCCGGGCCCTACTAATTACATATTCATATTTCCAGCTTTGCGTACGTTAGTCCATGTTGGGTGAGCCACGTCTGTAGCATACTGGTCTTCGATCTTCGATAAGGTCATGATGGGATTTGTGATAGACAAGCAAGATTTCTGAGGATTTTTCTCGTTTTACTCCCCGTTTCCTCTATTATTCCACCAATACTCTCCACCTTCCCTCATTTCTTCTATCAAATGAGATAGTTTAGGCTGAGGTGAAGTCTCGGGGACTTCGGGCCATCGGGATTATCAGATAGGCTGCTCGCCTGAAGATGGGACTTGGTTCTGTCATGACTGAGGCGTGATGACCCATCTATCAACATCGAATTCACTTATGCCACTCAGACCACCAGTCGGACTTGGAGAATTATCTTATATGTGGTGCAAAATGGGTCAATTTAAGCCTAAGTACAAGCCATGCTGAATGGTCTCTATTGAGACTGGACTTAACTCTGCAACAAAACATCCATGAAATCTCTCCATCTTCTTTCAAAATTTGTTGAAGTCTTGTCATCTGTTATAGGCTTATTTAAAGATGATACAAGGAGATTTTTATCTCGACCGGGTTTGAATCCGGTGAGCATGCTGACCACTAGACCATCGGAAACGAATGCAAAAGGAGAGGGAAATAAAAAAAGAGAAATGTGAACTGATATGGAACATTTATTTTCGAAATATATCAACAAATATTACCTTCAAAGAATAATCTTTGTGCAAACATATTTTACTATACCTACACATGTTGCAATTTTATGAATCAAATATAAAATTCAAATTACTAACTCTAAATACATATTTATAATATGTAAACATACTGCATACAGGTAACAAATTTAAAACAACAAATTATTAAAGTAATTAAAATTAACAGACCTTTACATAGTCATTTGGCAAAATGCGGTACACTGTATCATTTTAAAGCTATACAGTAAACAATATGACACAGTTAAAATAATAATTTTTAAATAACATATGTTTAAACAAGTAATATCTCCCACATTATCACATTCAAGAAAATAATTTATGTCAAAACACTTTATATTTTGCTGTAGATAGTAGCTAAATATGGCATAATCAAATATATATCACATCGAAATTGACATTTTTTGCAGACTAGTGTGTTAATTAATATGTTAATTGCGTGGAATTCTCTAATATCGTACATTCTCTTGAATTTTCTCTTCATTGTTGTTTAGAAAGTCTACCATAATTGTCCATTTTGTTACACTTTGCGAGGGTAGCATTGAACTTTAGGTTCATATAATATTAATAAAAACTACTTTTCATGGTTTTGTAAACACTCATAGACATATCTCATATAAATTACACGAAAATATGTTGTGATTTTAAACATCTAGCTTTTAATTTCTTAAAAAATTAACTTATCTGATTTCTCTTCATTATGTAAGATATTCTCTGGCATACGAATCTCTTTCTCTCCTTAGAGAGAAATATCGGACTGATGAACAAATTGCATTTTTTAGTTTTCTAGCGTCTTCAATTTCATATTTTGACAAGTCCTCGCAACAAATATTCTCGTCAGTAATAATGATAAATAAACAAAAACAAAATTTTAACATAAATCTTGAAACACATTGAGCATGAGGGAGAATAGAATGATACCAATGCTAAGCTTGTTTATCAACTAATAGACGAGATAATCGTAAGAAATCCTTAGTTATGTTATAAGAAATGTATGGTAATTAATACAGGGAGAGATTAGACAGCTCGGAACAATTTAATTTGACTGTAAAACACCGAAAGAAAATATTGATTAATAAGGAAAGTACATACCATGCTAATTTCGAAACTTTAGTTACTTTCTTTTAATCAATACATTTTAAGTGAATTTAAAATATAGGCCTATATTCTGCATAAAAATTAAGACAAAAATATTAATGACAAAATTTCTTCCGAAGAATTTGTAATTGTATAATGCGACAATATTGTATTTTGAAAATAAGTGTTACTTTTGTGATTACAGTTCAAGCTATCTGTACGCTGCTCTAAGACTAAGTATTCATAGTTAAAACCACATCCTCGTTTTTTTATATTTTATTTTAATTATCTTTATACAGGATGATTCATAAACAATTGCACAGACTTTTTGGATATAATGTAGATGTAAAAGAAGACTAAAATGTTCGATACAACTTTTCCCGCAAATCCTTACTTTCAAAGTTATAATGTATAATGTCCTATCTTGCTAGGCATAAAAATCACGGGCAGTAAAGTTTTCGAATGTGTCACGTTCGTCTACATAGCGACTGCGGTAGATGATTGTTATTCGTATACCCCCAATACGGTTGATTCCGACCTGATAGAACTTTGTTTACTTTATTGTACATAGGTATGTTTAGTTGTATGACGCTGTTGTATTTCCTACCGTCACTACTTCTCGTTAGCATACATTCATTCATCGTAGTCGTTAGTTCAGCAGGCATCAGTTATATACGGTATAATAGATCATCCAGGATGAGTTGCTTGGCCAGCCAGATCACCGGACCTGAACCCCCTGGTCTTCTACAGCAGCGAACTCAAATTGGCTGTGAAAATATTCGAAATGAGTTCAACCGGCTCTGTAACATTCCAAGATCAGTACATACTTACGTACAGTAAACAAAGTCCTATCAAGGCGGTATCAACTGTAGTAGGGTGTACGAATAACAAATATCTACCGCAGTCACTATTTAGGCGAACATGATACATCCGATGGCTTTATTCGCCCATGTTTTTTATGCCTATCAAGATAGGACATTATGCATCATAACTCTGGAAGTAATGATTTGCGGGAAAAGTTATATAGAACATTTTAGTCTTATTTTTACCTCTATATTACACCTACAAAGTTTGTACAGGTACTTATGAATCACCCTGTATAATGTAGGAATAATTTGTGTTACATTATATCCCTTCGTAAGTTCGTAACAAATCATTTTTATCCATACTTAGCATTTGATCGCTTGTTCCTTACAACGATAAAAGCAGTAAAAATTACATTACAGCAGTATTGCCCAATTGTGAAATTAAAAATTCTTCGGACAAAATTTTGTCAATAATATTTTCCTCTTCCTTCTCATTCAGGATTCTCACAATATATCCTGTGCGCGAATTTCGAGATACTCTGTACGTGCATCTAAAGATATCATGTTTCCTTACAGTTAACATTCACGTACATCATACATCACTGACAATGTATTCTAATATTCAGAGTGAGAAAAATTTTGACGTGAATGAATTTGAACTTTCGATAAACATCAACAAATCAATTGGATTTTAAAAGTCGAACTTTGCATATTCTTATCGATATTATGTGTTTACCCACTCATATGATTATCTAAACCTGTTAATATTTTTGAGGTAATGTAATTTTTTGTAGGGAATTATGCACAATTTTTAAACATTTAGATTAAGTACTAAAAAGTGTAAAAAAATTATTATTTTGTTGTTAGTAAGTAATTCTATATATTCATTTTTTTATTTATTTAAAGAAGGATAGATAAATAAATTTATACATTGCTGACCTCAGTGATTTTCATATGAAATTTCTACAAAATAATCACTAAATCTAGACAAAAGTTTAAAATTATTATCATCAGTTCCAGAATTATCACTAGCACAATCTTCATCGTAACCTGCTTTCAAAATTTAACCTGTAATTTTATCTTCTGGCTCATGAGAATTCTGAACCAGCAGCCTAGTGTTTCTTCAGCTGTTATCTGGTCAAAATGGCGTTATATTACAATTTAATACATCATTAAACAAAAACGAAAGGACGAAGACCTAAGATTACCCAGGGTCTCTGGAAAGAGGCAAATTTTCACCTCCTTCCTGATCATCTAAAATTCTTTTTATCGAGATTGTAAACCACTTGAGTTGTAGAGGAGAAAGACAATGTTACTTTTAAAGTACATTTCATCAAGAGTTTAAAATCATAAGCTTTTATGAAAATTATTTTCAATTTCAATAGAGAATTGAAGAGTTCAGAGCCATAGTGGGCCAAACGCCATACATTAAAAACGGAGAAAACAAGAGTTAAAATTAAATGAATGCCATAATTCAATGAAACACATAGCAAGTAATATAAAGTATGCACATTAAAACTAAATGATATGTCAATCTTCATTAAACTATGGTATTCACTTAACTTTAACCCTTGCTTTCTCCGTCTTAAAAATGGCGCTTGGTCCATTATGATTCTGAACCCTTCAGTTATGATTTCGATTTATATGTTAATCAAATACGTTAAACATCAAATAATACACGTCCAAAATTACTACGATCTTACTTTTCGAAATGTGAAATAGGGCTCTTAGAGGATATCGATTAACTGGGCTACAAGCGAACGCTTTCTTTCCTTTCGTGTAAGAAAGCATTATGCTCGAAGTAAAAAGCCCCACTAAGAACCCGAAAAAATAATTAGCTCTAACAACCAATGAATTCAGTTTTCTTCTAGTGATTTTGTAATACTGTAGATGGGAGGTATAGAGAGATCGAATCCTTCAGTTGACGAATTCAATTTTTCTCCAGAAGCAGAGGTTTGTGACGTATTTAATATTGTTGCAAAAAATAACTAGTTCTCCGAGCCACTCTGCGCATATAGTCGTATCAATAAATTACAGTAAAATCATTATATTTTGAAGACATTTGTGTGGCCCATAACTCCTTCCTCGAGGCTGTGTTCATTTAAATATATCTCTCACCAAGTCGTTACTCTTTAAATGATATTATACTGGGTGTCTGAATTTGTTAAAGATGTCTACTATTGCATTCTTTTCCCGTGCAGAAAAAAGTGATGCTCAAAGAAGCGCTAGAGGCAGGATGGGTGTGTTTGACCAAATGTGGTCCCAGAATATAGAAGAATAGATAATAATAGCCTAATTGTAACTAAATCACATCGTGACGATGGCCGGATGTAATTATTAGAATAAAACACGTCCAGTTTTAACCTTAATTTGGAAGGGTAGTAAAACGACTACATTACGGCGTCAGTAAAGATTGGTGGCCGTTTAGTGCCTTTGCTAGTGAAGATGTTTTGATAATGATAACAGAAACAACATCGTAGCAGGAGATATTATTACTATATTCTAACTGCCTGAAAAGAATAATTTATTGACTGATGGTTAGGAACATCTAGTTAACGTCTATATTCAAGAAACCATTTGCGGAGTTATAAAACTGTTATAATGGATGGAAATCAAAATTATCAATGAAGCATCTACTTAGACGTGCAGGCTACTTGGAACTAAACTGAGCAACCTAACTTGTGCGCACACCTTCGTTCCTAAATAAGTCATTATACAAACGGGTAAAGACAGAAATAAATTGTAATCTTTAATATAAGAAAGTAATTTACTCATACTATCTATTCCTTCTTAAATCAAAGATTTATTGCATATTTAGAGCTGCAAAAATACACTTTAAATTTCTATAATTGCCACAAAGATAATGTTAACATTTTATTTATTCCAAAATTATCATGTCACACTCTGGAACTGAATTCAATTACATCTGTTTACTCAACAACAATAAATATTTTGATTTTAAATGACAATATCTGATACGACAGTCTAAAAAAAAGTCGTTAGAATGTTAATAGGATTTAGTTGCATTGATTTCATTTTCTAAAAATTTGAATGGTCTTTCCGAATATTAAATAAGTATTAGGTTATATTTTTAGTTAAAAATGTAATTCTTCGTAATGTATTAAACCTGATAACAAGAAAAGGAATTGGTTGGGTCACTGGCTAAAAAGAAACTGCCTACTGAAAGATGCATCGGAAGGAATGGTGAACGGCAGTAGAGTTTGGGGCAGAAGAAGATATCAGATGTTGGACGACATTAAGATATATGGATCGCATGTGAGGATTAAGAGGAAGGCAGAAAATAGGAAAGATGGGAGAAAGCTGGGTTTGCGATGAAAGACCTGCCCTTGGGCAGAACAATGAATGAATTAATTAATGAAACTGAATTTGTTAATTAAGAATTCCTAACAATGTATACAGGCAAGTCGAAAATTAGTGACAACACAGCTAGTAAGGAGCTCTCCTAGCGGTGTTTAATGTAGCCCGATAGTATGAGGCTCAGTGGAGTCTGATATGTGTTATCTATAAGTTATAAGGTAATATTCTCATTTATACTGTATAGGCTATGCAGTGAATGTAAAAATAAGAAAACGCTCTAAGGAAATGTTTAGCAATATAAGCAAATATGTTTCATAGTGGTACACGTTGTCGCGTGGCTGCACAAGCGGTTAAGTTACCTAACAGATAGAAATGGGAAATTCTAAAGCATCTCCTTTCATATTATCCGGATGAGTCCCTGTGACAACAACCATTTCCCTGAAATGAAAGAACCACTCAGGGGTTACTCTTTATAAATTGACAGACCATTATAACGGATGTAGAGCAACAATTAGAAGCTTAAAGTGACTCTGTGGATGACGACCGTCGCCTTCCAGAGCTGTGGTGACGGATAGGTGATAGGTACTGGAGGAGATTACTTTTAAGAACTGTAATCATATCAATTATTAATGAATAAGTACCGTAATTCATCTGAATTAAAGTGTTGCCACTAATTTTAGAATGAGAAATATACCTATATTTGTAAACGCAATCTGAAAATAGAGATTAGTTCTCGCCTAGCGATTACTAATTTCCATTAACCTACATCTACACGTTTTCGTAACTATAATTTTAATATCTCTATAGAAACCTTCCCAGTGTTTGTCTTTTGATGCGGATTAAATTAAATCATGTTCAAATGGCGGTAAAAGTGTTGTGCCACATCTGATGTGAATTATGTGACATATGTTTATGTAAAATGTAATTTGTCTATTTATCCTGCACCACTTTAAAATATAATTCACTGCTTATCTCTGTAGTCACCAACGGAAATTAAAATTATTCTAACACTGTGGTTTTGTTCAGATAAATTTACAAGTATTTCTGTAACATTATTGACAAGTTTGACAAGATAATGAACAATTGCCTGGTATAGGCCTAAATTTGTATTTATTACCACTTTAAAACTAGTAGAAATTTTGTTTATTCAAACATAAATACCAGAATGCGTAATTAATACCAAAACAGGAATAAAAAGTTAATTCTTTTGTGGTTTTTCTAAAAGCACACCATTTTCTTTTGCAGAACATATTGTCTATCATGGAATGTCATATCCATGCTGTGTTGGAAGTAGTAGACTGTGATTTACGAAAATCGCTGTCCTTTCGAATTAATTTTCTAACGCCTTTATAATTAGTTATTGAGCTCTAGAATACATTACCATAAAATCAGAGTACCATTCTCGATAACAATTTCCCAGAAAAATATATTTCAGGTAAATAAAATAAACCGGGAGTCTAACACATTGAATGTGCCATTTCCTCACGGAGGTGTTTCCATATTAAAAGTTCGGTGTTACGTTTCATTACATCTTTTTTATGGCACATTAGATTGTTTAATGTGGCTGCCGCAGGACATGAAATACGGGAATTGGTTTTACAAACAATAACATGACGTGTGCGCGAATAACCACAAAGGAGGAAAGCGTTAACTTTGATTGTTCCTTTCATGTGCCCCTTTGGATATCCCATAAACATAATTGGAAATGTTAGTACGGTAGCAGATTGTTTGCTGTTACAAAACAACGCCAACGT
The DNA here is from genome assembly GCF_040183065.1 of Periplaneta americana. NCBI lineage: Eukaryota > Metazoa > Arthropoda > Insecta > Blattodea > Blattidae > Periplaneta > Periplaneta americana. The sequence continues at coordinate 35,722,383 of NC_091125.1, forward strand.
TAGGACACCAATTTGAGTAGGACAGAACAATCAAGATGTAATGGCGCATTGCTATAAGAAAGACAATATCGCTAATATAGCTAAAAGTTTACATGCAATTTAACTATTTTCTACTCGTTACATAAGTGTTAGAATACTTACAGTAAAGAGAGGACGGAATTTTTAATTTAAGTTGCGAGGTTTTACAAAATAAACATACCTGAATAGGAAATGTTTAATGTCTAATATGTATAGTTTAAGTAAAGTTAATTTCAATTTTTGACAAAAAATCATTACAGTCCTCTTTTAAAGTTCTTTAAGACATGTTATGAAGTGGTGGAGATTTCCGTTTAAATTTGAATTTGCTCTGTGGGTATATATATGAAATATTTCTAAAGGAGCATCTGTTAACCGACAAGATACATTCCTATAGCGTGACAGAAGCAAATTCTTGAGATGAAGTGAAATTTCTAGTTTACAAAATAATTTAGAAATAGATGTTCTCGAAGAATGCCCTTCTTCCACTAAATTGCATTAATGCTACAATTTTCTGTATTACACAATTGAAGGGTTCAGAGCCATAGTGGGCCAGCGCCATACATTAAAACGGAGAAAACAAGGGTTAAAATTAAATAAATGCCATAATTCATTGAAACATATAGCAAGTAATGTAAAGTATGCACATTAAAACTAAATGATATGTCAAACTTGGTTATCACTTAACTTTAACCCTTGCTTTCTCCGTTCTTAATAAATGGCGCTTGGCCCACTATGGTTCTGAACCCTTCAATTGTTCGTATATATGACGCAGAAAGCAAGGGGAAATATTCTTACTGAACTGTATCATATTACCAGAAGGTCCAGTCGATTTAATTCCTACAGCAAAACGTTTCAGTATGTCAATAGCCAACATGGAAAATTCTCAGACCTGGCATTATTGTCTCACTCAACAGATTCCGAATTTGTCAACAAACAAGAAGATATTAATGTTTCATAGAAACAAAAAATTCATTAGCGTGTGTTAGTGTTCATCATCGTATAGAAATAAATCTGAAAGAGACAGTAAATACTGATCTAAATATTTAAAAAATGAAAAAGATTCAATAGAAGTGAAAAAGCGAAAAGAAAGAGAGATGAAAAATAGAAAAGAATAAAATAAAAACACAAATAAGTGAACTGACAGATTAAAAATATTTAAGCAATTTCTTTTATTATTCAGATAGACGTAAATTTATAAATTGTAATGGACACGCAGAGAAATCGAAAAATAGAATATCATAAAAAAAAGAAGCTCTGATTTACCAGTTAAGAGAGAAAATGAATGTTTGATGATGATGATGATGATGATGATGATATTAAGTTATTATTATTACTATTATTATTATTATTATTATTATTATTATTATTATTATTATTATTAACTATACTGTATACCAGAGAAAGGAGCACAAACAAACATGGTAATGAATGTAAAGAATAAACTTTGAGCTTCGAATTATGATTTTTTTTTTTTGTGTTGCACAGTTAATTCAATGCCTGCTGTTCCTTTTGTGCCAATTTAAAGTCAATTGTGCAACTGACGTGTAATTATGAGATTATTTCAAAACAGAAGTAAATAAACTAATACTAAAAGTCATATATATCTGTGTTCATTAAAATAAATGAGTATATGGATGACAATAAATATTTAATTCGATGTTTTTATTTCATGTTTTAAACAGAGACGCAAGAAAATTCACCTTCCATAACCATAAAATTTATGATTTTCCGTAATAAAAGCACGAATACATAGTCTACTTACATGCTTAATTAGACCCAGCAAAAATTTTTAATTGCCAGTAAAATGTCAGAGAACACCGAATCCTAACTCATGAAGAAGTATTAATAGCTGAAAAAATAACTTCAACAAAATGCATTTAATTTATGGTTAGCTACTTACAGTGTACATGTACTATTAAAAGAAGTACGTGTACGATCGGAATCGAAATTCACTCCATCGAGAAAAGGAATAGAGAGAATACGAAATATGTAACTAAGTTAATCATAACTATTTTACGGTTTAATTCCCCAACATTGTCTGAATCCCAATGAAGTTCTAAGAAATAAAAATCCTGATACTGTAAAATGAATTATACAAAAATATGCAAATATTGCTGAATAGAATTCTTGAATATAAATAAATAATATCAAACATAATTATCATTTTAGATCTAGCTTCTTTTTAATGTAAGAATCCCCATGTTCTCTCTCACGATGTACTGTATTTCACTGGTCTACGCATTGTTTTGCTATTATGTTTCTAAATAATGGGCTATTCAATATGAATACATACAATTTAAATGAAAATAAACCGACATTTCCATAGGTACGATTACGCGGTTTTCGTCATATATAAAAATTCACCAAGTTTAGCAAGTCATACGTTATTTGCTTTTGAAATGTTTAATACTTAAGTATCACAACAGAAACAGAAAATAATGTTTTCGATTTTTATCCAATTTTTCAGATGAACCAATATCTTATTTAAATGCGAAAATGCATTGCCAAAATGCGCGAACCTGAGGCAAATGGCAAAGTATGAACGGGATTTATTAAAAGTTCAAGTTTTCTGCGCCGTTTATGAGCTAAAGTTGTATGAACCTTCCTTATTTGCAGATACGACAATAACTGTACCCTCCTATTTAACATGTTACCAAATTAGTGTCATTCCTATGACTAGACGATGGTTAGTATTACTTAAATTTTTACTAAAACGGTGTCCACCTCATTCTCATTGGGTAGACTTAAATTCTCCCACAACGCTGAATCGGACGCATGCCTTACTTAGCTGGCCATCTCTATCTCCGGACCTAACGAAATTTCTTTGTGTAGATTTGACTATAATTATATGTATATTTACCGCCTTTGCTTATCATACAAAATGAATGAGTTAATTAGTCATATTTTCCTCATTAACGTTTTCGGTACGTAACTTGTACCATCTTCAGATGTTTGTATATTATTTTAATTGTAAACCAAGCCTGTGGGTGCATGTATCTGGACTGAAATGGTCAGTGTTTTTGTGTATGCTGTGCGGTGTCGGTGAAGTGTTGTCATGATTACACAAATGATCACCTTAACTCTTATATGCTATTTGGTACCACACTTTATCAAACTTGAATTGCAATGTTTCTGTCGTTGTTTAAAACACTATGTAAGACACTGTTTAAAAAACTGTTTAAAACGATTTAAAAAATTTTTAAAAGCACTTAGTTTTTACATCACTTTGACTATGTGAAGTATGTGATCACTGCTGGTTGGAAGTTAGATGAGGCACTTGTGGTGATCTTGTTTAGCGTTGAGTTGGACGCAAGGTCGTGACGTGACTATGTTTCTAAAAGTGATGTTGAGACACTTCTATTAGATTGATGGCTTATGTAATATTATAACAGGATGAAGATTGTCAGGTCCGTGGCTATAGTATCGCCTGGCGTGTCTGTAACAATATGATTAAATTAATTTATGAAGTTGGGGATGTTTGTAATTGTATTGGAAATTCCTTTGGTATGGTTAACTGCAGTGCCTATTATGTAAGAAAAGTAACTTTCAGTTATGGATGTATTGGTCTGCTCGTGCTTGATGCTAGGCTGATACTAGAGCGAAGAACTTGTTCACAGTATTTTAGTTAGTTATAATATCTGTTTCCGGAAGTAGAGGGGGTGTCGGTGTAATCTGTGTGTGTGATTGTTTGGGCGGGAGTAGTTTGAATAAATTGAAGAGTGGGTTATTTATGTTGGCTATTTGTTCATTTAGTAGAGGTTTTCCTGAGTTGTGTTCTTTTATAATATGAAATTGTTCCGCCGTTTCTATTGTAGGGTCGTTTGTGATTTTTAGTATTTTCAGGGTGTCATTAATGTTTGCGAGTTCATGGTTTTCTTCTATAAGGTGTTGTGCAAATTTAGATCTATTTCTATTATAAACGAAATCAGAGGTATGTTCCTTAAATCTTATTTTAAAGTTGCGCCGGGTCTGTCCTATATATGTTTTGGTGCAATTTTTGCAGTTTAACTGGTATATGCCGCTGTTTAGGAGGGGTTCATTATGGTTGGTATTATTGGGAATTATATTGTTTAGTTTGTTGTTGGTACGAGGGGCTATGTTAATATTTTGTTTTTTGAAAAAGTTGCTAAGTTTGTTTGTAATTTTGCCGTAATATGTTAAACTATGCCATTGTTTTTTGTTTTGTGTTTTCTCAGGCTGTAATGTTGTGAATTCTTTTTTATGTAGTTTTGTTTTTCTCTTTTGTATTAAGTTGTTGATCAGTTGGTTTTCGTATCCATTTTCAAAGGCTATTTGCTTTATATAATTAAGTTCTTTATTGTAATTATCTCTATTTAGCGGTGTTGTGAGTAATCTATCAATGAGGAACCGAAATTTGCTAATTTTATGTGTGATTGGATGTATTGAATGTTTTTTTATGGCATGTGTAGTTGTTGTTTCTTTCCTGTATATATTGAATGTAATTGTTGGGGTTGCTATTGTTATATTTAAATCTAGAAAATTAAGGCTATTGTTATTGTTCAAGGGTGAATTTTATATTTTGATGCCATTTGTTAAATTCTTCTAGTATTTGACTATCCTTGTTTTGGGTGTTTTCGTATATTATTATTGTATCGTCAACGTATCTTGCGTATGTGCTGAAATTGAACTTATTATTTAAATTATTTATGTGTTTGTTTTCAAGTTCTTGTAGAAATATGTTAGCTAAATATCCTGATAAGGGGTCGCCCATGGCTAATCCAGTTGATTGAATGTATATTTTATTATCAAATTTGAAATAATTCTGTTTTAGGGATGTTAATGACACCCTGAAAATACTAAAAATCACAAACGACCCTACAATAGAAACGGCGGAACAATTTCATATTATAAAAGAACACAACTCAGGAAAACCTCTACTAAATGAACAAATAGCCAACATAAATAACCCACTCTTCAATTTATTCAAACTACTCCCGCCCAAACAATCACACACACAGATTACACCGACACCCCCTCTACTTCCGGAAACAGATATTATAACTAACTAAAATACTGTGAACAAGTCCTTCGCTCTATTATCAGCCTAGCATCAAGCACGAGCAGACCAATACATCCATAACTGAAAGTTACTTTTCTTACATAATAGGCACTGCAGTTAACCATACCAAAGGAATTTCCAATACAATTACAAACATCCCCAACTTCATAAATTAATTTAATCATATTGTTACAGACACGCCAGGCGATACTATAGCCACGGACCTGACAATCTTCATCCTGTTATAATATTACATAAGCCATCAATCTAATAGAAGTGTCTCAACATCACTTTTAGAAACATAGTCATGTCACGACCTTGCGTCCAACTCAACGCTAAACAAGATCACCACAAGTGCCTCATCTAACTTCCAACCAGCAGTGATCACATACTTCACATAGTCAAAGTGATGTAAAAACTAAGTGCTTTTAAAAATTTTTTAAATCGTTTTAAACAGTTTTTTAAACAGTGTCTTACATAGTGTTTTAAACAACGACAGAAACATTGCAATTCAAGTTTGATAAAGTGTGGTACCAAATAGCATATAAGAGTTAAGGTGATCATTTGTGTAATCATGACAACACTTCACCGACACCGCACAGCATACACAAAAACACTGACCATTTCAGTCCAGATACATGCACCCACAGGCTTGGTTTACAATTAAAATAATATACAAACATCTGAAGATGGTACAAGTTACGTACCGAAAACGTTAATGAGGAAAATATGACTAATTAACTCATTCATTTTGTATGATAAGCAAAGGCGGTAAATATACATATAATTATAGTCAAATTGTGACAGCTTATCGGTATATCTTCAACATGAAATTCTTTGTGTAGAGTTACGTGGGAGACATTGAATATGTGCCATCCTTAGCCCACAGGTCTCCTAGAACTCAGGAATAAGTTTGTAAATGCTATGAAAGGAATGACAAGGAACATATTGCATTGAGTGTCGGGAAAATTCACCTTTCGCCTGCATTTGTATAATAACTGTAGTGTGACCGGAGGTGCACACATTAAAGTTCTGTGATATTAAATTTTAAGAGTTCCTTTACTACCAGTACAGACCGAGTACTTCTGTTTTAGAAAAGATCGTTCTTATTGACGTTTGAAATGAGTATATTCTTTCCGAATAATTATGTTTATTTCATCATCTAAGATCTCTGCTGTCTCGAAAGATGATTGCCTACAGAGATGTAGGAAGTAGAACAATAATAACATTATTTCACAAAAAATTAATTATTATTAAGGATTATCAAACATATTCGGAAGCAATAGGTGCTTAACAATGAAACAATTATAAATCTGGATACATTAGTGCTCCAACATATAACTTTTAACAACAGAGAATCAAATCAATAATATTACAATAATTCAACAAATTGCCACAAATAACATATATATTTCATATTTAGCTGGGACATCAATAAAACTCTCAATATGTATCCCACATTGTAATTTTTGCAGTAGTTTACTTCGCAAATAGAAGTAAATAATCGAATTATTTATTGCTGCACTACACAATGTCAACAATATAGGAACACTTTTTCACTTTTTCAATATCATGCAAAGAACATAAGTTAAATATTGACAGTCATAAGAAAACTATAGTTTAATCAGTATTTTAAAAATTAAATTAGTTTACCTTCCGTGACATATACCTTTACCTTTTGTACAATAGTGAATACCTTAATACAAATACAGCATCTGTCTCCAAATAGAGCATATTTGTATATGCGCGAAAGTATCTTCTTATTTTTTTATTTTACTTCAGATCCTTCCATTTATTTCAATAACTAACGTTTACATCACTTATACAAGAAATAATAAACTTGTGTATTCAAAATGCACTGTCTTAATTTTAGTAGAGTTTTGTTACATCACTATTGCTTGCTTCACATATGATACATACGAATATACAACATAATTTTGTATGATTCTGCAAGTGCTTAATGATTCGGAGTGTTTAAAAGAGGTCAGTCATTAACAAGGTAACTCAAGTGTTCAGAAACAAATATTTTACAAAGCATAGGTACGTATGATTTATATAACATCATTTCATTTTTTGAAGAAGACACCAGTGGGAGTCATGGATAGTTTGGAAGACTCCATTACCTTCCCGTAGGTTATATTTGCTTAACATTTGAATAATTTAAACATAGATATCAGTACTTATTAGCATAAACATACACGCGTAAAACAGGTGCCGGTGAAGACGTTAACTATAATTTTCTTTTATGAGGATTGTTTGCTTATTTACTTTTCAACCAGGAGATACTTAAGTATTTATTAGCATTACATATCATGAAGTATTTATTTACAACTAGAAAGAATAAAAATGTGCTTTTTTGCATATTATAAGTTACCACAATTACATATTTTTATCTTAACAAATTTGCGTCCTGATGTAATCTAATGGAAGAAGATTTAGTGTTTGTATTATGCCAGTTATATACCGATTCCTCTGTCACAGCATCATTCATTAATCGTCTGTTTATATTATATTTCTCGATATTGTTGTATCTGCCTTTCTAACGTACCATTTTTTTTCTATTTCTTGACAAATTTATATTGCTGTCTTAGATTTTGTAATTATCAAATACATTACGAACCGATATAATGCATTATATGTAGGTGAGCAGCATATTAACATATGTTTAGAAATCTAAAACAAAAATAGACTAGATTATTTATTTTGTGCTTCCAATTTTATTTTTAAATTTAATATTCTATGCTAGACTTCAAATGACGCCTTTTTTACTTTACAAATATGAGAACAAGTGCATCTCGCCCACTGCTCTATCACTAATCCTGTTATAACAACTGCATTAAAAGTTTAAATTTATGAAATTCACAAAATGTCATCCTGACTTCAAAATAAAATACTTGAAAACGTGTCAGATAAATCCGTCATTTAGTACATGAAAGAGATAAATATGCTCAGAATCATTTCTATTTCTAATAGGTGAAAGCATTGACGAACGAATCATTCGAACTTGTATTTATTATTTGCTGCTAGTTTCTTAACAGCTGGTAAAACGAGTTTTCAATCTGAATGAGAGCTGACATAACTTATTAGTAATATTTTAAATACAAATTTAATAAAGTGTTAACATAAAATAATAATGTTTTAATATTTTTAAGAACCATCACTGTTCCTTTCCCTTTGTGAGGGGGGAAAACTTAACATCTCTACAACAGTTCTTGGCCGTTCTTTCTGTGTACTCCTCATTGTGAGAGCTATTGCATTTAACTGACCAGCGAACTAAACAACCACGACACATAAAACAACGTACCTATCTTCTCAAGAGATGGATAATACAAGGAAAGCGCTTTACATTTTGATTTCCTCTTGCAGAAACTAAAGGAATACGAAGACTGGCATTACCAACAATACGACGGACAGATAATTTATCTGAAATCAGAGCTGATTATTCCTTCACATACCGTACGATATACGATTTCGTTCAATTCGTCATTTTTCTTCATAGACTTTTGCTTATAGTTCCTTCCAAAATATATCTGAGGATAATGTACATTTGAATGGTACTACAATATAATGTATGCTCTTCAACTACTAAGTTAATGAGATCACCAGATTTTTCAGATTTAAGTTTGAAAACTTTACACAAAGTCGAGAGAAATTGCTGAAAATGCGTAAATTTCATGAACGGACACGGAGAAAGGAAAGACAAAGTTACTTAACCTGCGTAATTTAAAAATATTCCGCAAGCATAGGAGAAACAGCAGAAGAAAGAGGAGCGTAAATAAGATCTGTTAAAATGACTGTAAAGGAGTGAGAAGTACACGAAAAAGAGGGTACGTCTTAACGAACTCCCACAAAGTCTCATAAACTGCACAAATGAAACACGTATGCTGAGTAGTGCGATTAATTTAGTTTTAAGCAATTTTAATTCTACGCTTCTATATAATGGTCTGATAAGTAATTTGGTTCTATGGTCTACATCTCAAGTCTGAAGCTCTATGACATTAAATTTAATGAGGGGCAAAGAAATCCATCATATGGGAAGAAACAGATATATATTAGACAGATGGATTTATTCAGCAGTATTATGATGGCGAGTAAAGGTACATATTTACCCGAAACACTGGTAATAGATTTGTTCACACAAACATATAATGTAGTAGAGCTCATGAAGTTTTTTTTTTTTTTAAATAGAATTGTAGTTAGTCAATTCATCCTATTTTCGCTACCTAAGAACAAAACGGGCCGAAATCCCTTCCACGCTTACAGAACTGGAATGTAAACAGTAAACTTGAATTTGTATTACTTCACCGGCCAAGAACTGTTGCGGTAACTATACTTCCCTCCTATACTTATACATGTATAGCGTAACGCAGGTCAATCTGGAACGAACTGAGTGGCAGGGAGGCTGACACCTGTTCTACACAGCTTTGTGCATATCTCAGCAAGTGCTCAACGCCCGGACTTAGCACCTGATTAGCAGAATTCCGCTAACAGCACGTTTCTCACGCTGCCGGTTGCTGCGGTCCTCCCGGGGGAGGTTGCCGGGTGCTGGGCGCTGCAGCGGCAGAGGACGGTGGCGCGGGTGGCGGACTGTAGGGGCAGCCCACGAACTGGTCTGAAATGCGACCCCCCTCGCGCAGGCCGCTGAGGAAGGCTCCGTGGACAGTAGCAGGGTAGTTTCTGATAGTGTGCTCACCTGCAACAGGGTTCATTTTCAAACATGATTACAAATAATTATCTACAAAAAAAAGTTGCGTTTTTATTAGTATAAATAATGTTATAAACAATAAAAGGCAGAATGAAGGAAGACAGTATAACAAAAGTAAACCCAGAGCACTTTCTAAGAAAATATTTACCACCCTCGATTTTAGGTCGGAACAGGGAATTTCTCTCGCACAGGATTGCAGAACTGGGGAAGAGAGGGGTGGAAACATAGGGAAAGAGTTTGTTCCCCGTCCACAAGACCTGAGTCTTCAATGACGTATCAGTGACGTTTGGCAATCACACTGAATACATATCTCTTCTACCCCTATCATATCCAATAACGCGAGGGTTGAAGGGAAGGGATGATTGAATACTCTAGAGTCAAAATCCCCTAAAGATCATTTTGTTCAGAACTGAGTTATGCCCACATACTGCTTTGCTAAGGATGAATTCTAATTATTTATATAGTTTAAATTCAAAAAGAAAAAGGTTTGTTAAAAGTCACAGTTAGGTTGAAAATTCCCTCTATTTTCCATAAGTTACTATCAAAACCCTTTAATTTGTGAAAGTGGATATAGGGAATTTTGAATCTATAGGATTCAGTTACATGTTCCGGCCTGTGACGTCTGCCGCAATAATTGTAGCCCAGTTTTGCATCTCTGCTCTTGCATGTCTTGACCTCATGGGGAATAGAGAATACTAGCAAAAGATTGGATTGTTCCTCTTCAACTTGTGTTGAAGTTTATGATATGAAGTGAAGAAGGATAATGATAACTATTAAATTATACACTTTTATGTCCGTTAGATTAAGGAACATCAGGGATGCATAAAAAACAGAACGTGAACGATCTTCGATTATTCCACGTGCTTCTGGCTGCAGTGTATATTGCTGCAAAGGTAGCAGTGAACAAAATGCACTTTAAATAAAATAGAGTTATATTAATTCTTTACACATTCTTTCACCTTTGTAATACATGCAATAAAATTATTTTACAACAGAAGATGTCGTAATTGCGATTTTGAATAACTAACCAAACGTTACTTGTAATTTTCAGTACAAAATAAATAATATGAAAATAACTGCGTTCACGTATAAAAGTGCTCAAACTGATGGAGTAACATTAGTACCATTATAATAATGATACTGTAATGAGAAAATAAATCTTTTAAGATGTAATTTCGCCAGAATCGCTTCTTCGATTTCGGTCTCACACTAGCCTTTACAATTCGTAAAATATTATTTGAAGAAGAAAATCCAAGTATAGCACGCTTACCATCATCACAGCTTGACCTTCATTCTTGGCTTTGTTAGGATCATCAATTATATACTGTAATTTTCGCTACAAATTTAAGAATCTTCGGATATATTTCATAATTTCAGGAACTGTAAAGCTAAGAAAATCGTCATTATACGTCCATTTCAATAATGTAGTTTGTGAAAGATCAATTATTTTTCAGCTCCAACTCTGCAGGCAAATTTCCTGCTCTATCTGACTTGTGCATTGACAACCCTTGCAGCGCTTCCCCTCTTTCAGTGTGTTCTTTTAGGGGAAGAGAAGTGACCCACGGGCAGAGCAATCTGCTCGTGGCGTGCTACTCGCGGTGAAGAAATTTTCTCATGAAATTTTGACCAGTGTTTGGGACCGGTGTCCACCCAGCATTGTGATAAACTCGGAAAGCTACATTAAACAGCGAAATCCGGTTACGAACACCAGCTATAATACATAGGCTGCCTGGGGACCTCATTTTCCTAACGACGCTATGCTTCCGTTCTGGTTGGGTGATCGTTCACCTCTGTTGAGGCATATGGACGTAAGGCCAGCAATCGATTCGTCGACCTTAGCTCTTCATGGGCTGTCGCGCCACGAATTTAACTTAATTTTAATAAGCCTACGTTAAAAGAAACGTCGAGTAGATCAAGAATGAAATGGTCCGACCAGTTTACATGAAGACTTAAGGAGCCACGAGACTTAAGCCATAATGTTGATGAAATGAACCGAAATTATTTTATATAAATAGTATACGAAAAAGGTATGGTTATTCTAGAACATTTAGAGATGGGTTTCACAAGTTAATTTATAAATGAGATATTCAACTACGACCAGCAAAAGTTAAGTCTATGGAAATGTAAGATAATAATTAACACAATACTTCCTTAGAACAATTTTTTTAGTTGGTTATCTAACGACGTTGTATCAACTACTAGGTTATTAGCGTCAATGGGATTGGTGATAGCGAGATGGTATTTGGCGAGCTGAGGCCAAGGATTCTCATTAGATTACCTGATATTCGACTTCGATTGAGGAAAACCTCGGGAAAAACACCGCGGGAATCGAACCCGCGCCCGAACGCAACTCTAGATCGGCAGACAAGTGCCTTAGCCGACTGAGCTATGCCAGTGGCTATAACAACTGTTTAGGAAGAGACAATATATGGCTATGGTTGGAATGTTCTTTCAAAATTGTATCGTTATCAGATAATGCACTAAAGAATTCGAAGGAGCTGAAAACAATAACACGTTAAGACAGGCAGGTCTATTCTTGAAGGTAAAGACAGTGTGCATTTTATGTGGATGCGAATCTGGAGTAATATCACAAAATATTAATTCCATTCAAGCCGTCGAAAAGAAATTTCTACTGGCCGTGAAGAGGTGTATATGTGAATATACGCGGTGAAAACATCCAGAGGACATCGGGTATAAATTAGTAATACTTTCCATATATAAGAAATGAATAAATGCAGAGAGGACTGTAGTTATTACTTTGCAATAATTCAAGATACGAGACTATCTGAATTAATTAATGTTACATTAACACTAAAGAGAAATATCGGTTGAGTAAAGAGAAAGATAATATAAGGCCGGTACAGGTCAATTGACCTAAACTCTGAAAGACAAGATACGTAGAATAAATAGAAGAAGAAGAAGAAGAAGAAGAAGAAAAGGGTGAAGATGAAGAAGGAAGTCTTCAATCAAGCTGTCTCACACCGACATAATGCTCACACAAGCATAAAGACAAAGTGTACAATACAAGAGAGAAATGTATGATATTAAACATAAAATATAAAGTATTATAATCAAGAAGCAAGAACATAAATTACCAAAGAAAAAGAATAGTAATGATGTTAAGTAAAATAAAGTCAACAAAGATTTAGTTCGAATATAGTGATTTTTTTTTTCTGACCCTAAAGTGGTAACTGTAAAATTGTGTTATTCTGGGTTCAACAGTTTAAAATTAAATCGGTTTCTTTTTAAATTCTTGAACAATTTTACTTTTCAGAGATGTACTCTTTTCGAAATTGCACATTCAATTATAATGTGCTAAATTCCCGTCGTACTGGAATCAAATTTTATAACGTACTCTCAGTGAAACATCCTCCAGAACTGCTGATAAAATGTGTTCTGAAAACTCCTGGTAAACATCCGTTCGTCGGAATGACATCGAAATTGATGGCGGCATAAATGCCTTCAATGTCCTATAGCATGAAACCACATGTTAGTGAAGGTACCTTTACTATTTCAAAAATGCATTCAGGTTTCCTGAGTTATTCCTGAAAATTTTTCGGTTTGTTTTGATTCATCCTAGATATTATTTCGTGCTAATTACTATCTTACGTGTGAAAACAATATAATGAAGTGATTAATTTCGTACAATATACAGGGTGATTCATAAGTACCTGTACAAACGTTGTGGGTGTAATATAGAGGTAAAAATAAGATTAAAAAGTTCTATACAACTTTTCTCGCAAATCCTTACTTCCAGAGTTATGATGCATAATGTCACAGCCAATTTGAGTTAATTGCTGTAATTATGCTTCGTTCGGATTTTGAGTGGCATAAACGAGCGCTGTCAAACGGCCCCAAAAGTAGAAGTCCAGGAGGTTCAGGTCCGGTGATCTGGCTGGCCAAGCAACTCATCCTGCATGACCTATCGTACCGTATATAACTGATGCCTACTGAACTAACGACTACGATGAATGAATGTATGCTAACGAGACGTGGTGACGGTAGGAAATACAACAGTGCCATACAATTAAACATATCTAGGTACAATAAAGTAAACAAAGTCCTATCAGGTCGGAATCAACCATATTGGGGGTGTACAAAAAACAAACATCTACCACAGTCGCTATGTAAGCGAACGTGACACATCCGAAAACTTTACTGGCTCATGTTTTTTATGCCTCGCAAGATGGGACATTATACATTATAACTCTGAAAGTAAGGATTTGCGGGAAAGTTTTATAGAACATTTTAGTCTTATTTTTATCCCTACATTATATCCAAAAAGTATGTACAGTTATTTATGAATCACTCGGTATAACTGTGGACATAATCACATTTAAATGTCATTAAATAACCTTATTATAAACACCGTTCACATATTCCAGTGGCTATATTAACAGGCAACTGGAGAACTATAGTCTATTGCGAAGTATAGGAATGGATTCTAGAGAAATGACCCTGTATTCTTACTTGCGACAGTTAAAATTCCTCCCGCGGTCCCATATTCAGCAGCGCAAAGCCTACTATGACACCGGAATCAGAGGCTAACACAATACTCCAAATTATTATTCCATCACGATCTCTGTAGATAACATTCCAACTTCTCATGAGCAGAGGTTCAGTTCCCACTCGAAACATTAATTGCATGTAATTGGTGTTTTTGTTTTCAATGCATATCTCGATACCAAGAAGCCCTTTATAGAGGTGACAACCTTGCCCATGGAATTCTTCGTCCCCTTTTGCAAAGATTAGGTGGGGGCAATTAAAAATGCTGCAGCACTTTTGACGACAAAGAAACTGGCTTAATTGCCGTCGTCTACTTGATGTATTCGTGCAGGATACACGGTACAAGCTTAGGGGAAGACTGCTTCCTTGTTTCACTCCTCTTTTCCTCTCTCTTTCTGTTTTTTCTCTTACTTCTCAGCTTGTCCTTCTCCCATTATATTTTGTCATCTTTCTTCGATTTCTTTAATGAACGCTCACCTTTTACTATAAGAGTCAATCCTAATAAATTTCATATGCGGGGATTGACATTATTTTAGATAGCTAGAGACTTTACAGAGGTAAAGTATTTAGGAATAATTATTGGCCAACACTTAAAATGAAACACAACCGACATGTGTAATAGATTATGAAAATGTATTCATTCGTTATTTGCCAATGTAAATTTTTTTTAACTTGGTTATTTAACGACGCTGTATCAACTACGAAGTTATTTAGCGTCGATGTAATTGGTGATAGCGAGATAATATTTGGCGAGATGAGGTCGAGGATTCGCCATAGATTACCTGACATTTGCCTTATGGTTGGGGAAAACCTCGGAAAAAATCCAACCAGGTAATCAGCCCAAGCGGAATCGAACACGCGCCAGAACGCAACTTTGGACCGGCAGACAAGCGCCTTAGCCGACTGAGTTACGCCGGTGGCTTTCGCCAATTTATTCCTTACCCGCGTATTAGCTCTGATGCAATTTGTAATTCAGTATGGCATTATTGGTTGGGGAGTCGAAATCTGATATCACCTCATTACATTTATTTCAAAACTGTATCATTAAGATTTGCTTAAAGAAACCTATGGATTATCCAACTGAAATTCTTCTTTGGGACTTTAATGTACGTATTAGAATGTATGCATTTGTATTAAAATAAAATTACTTATCTTCTTTCACAAACATCAACTCATTTATAAGCTTTATCTTAACTGCTGTAACACAAGACGAAATACCTCCTTTCCTTTATAGAAATACAAGGTGTTACACAATAACTGGGTCAAATAATAGTTTTTGTTATAGCACAAGACTGTATAATACGTATTTTATTACAAAGAGTGCCTGATATTTGTAAGATGAATAGGAAACTTAGGCCTATACCAGAGACAGGCAAAGTCTCATTCAGGCTTGCCCATAACTGTTTACCATCGTGAGTGGGATTACACACGGTATCGCTCGCCTGCCGTCAACCTTTCCTCATAAGCAGGCAGGCAGTGTGGTTGCACGTGACTCCCAAACAGTCCTAATAGTGACCCCAAAGGATTGTTTTGTTCCGCCGACTTGCGCCAGACTGTGCTGCTTTCAGATGCATGATAAATATCAACAAAGTCTCATCCAAACCCGACAGGAAGCATACAGATACAGACAACTTAATTTATCGTCTTCTGAAACGTAATAAACACAAATAAAACTATTTCTCGTCAATATCCATTAAATGCCAACAGTCATTATAAGTTACACTTTTCTTTCCATCATACTTACTTACTAATGGCTTTTAAGGAACCCGCATGTTCATTGCCGCTCTCACATAAGGCCTCCATTGACTCTATCCTGTGCAAGATTAATCCAAGTCTCTATCATCATATCCCACCTTCCTCAAATCCATTTTAATATTATCCTCCCATCTACGTCTCCGCCTCTCCAAAGGTCTTTTTTCCTCTGGTCTCCCAACTAACACTCTATATGCATTTCTGGATTCGCCAATACGTGCTACATGTCCTGCCCATCTCAAACGTCGGGATTTAATGTTCCTAATATGTCAGGCGAAGAATATAATGCGTGCAGTTCTGCGTTGTGTAACTTTCTCCATTTTCCTGTAACTTCATCCCTCTTAGCCCCAAATATTTTCCTAAGAACCTTATTCTCAAACACCCTTAATCTCTGTTCCTCTCTCAAAGTGATAGTCCAAGTTTCACAACCATACAGAACAACCGGTAATACAACTGTTTTATAAATTCTAACTTTCAGATCTTTTGATAGCAGACTAGATGACAAAAGCTTCCCATATTTATTCTGCGTTTAATTTCCTCCCGAGTGTCATTTATATTTGTTACTGTTGCTCCAAGATATTTGAATTTTTTCACCTCTTCGAAGGATAAATCTCCAATTTTTATGTTTCCAATTCGTACAATATTCTAGTCACGAGACATAATCATATACTTTGTTTCTTCAGGATTTACCTCCAAACCTATAGCTTTACTTACTTCAAGTAAAAAAATTGTAAAACTATGTTACTTCAATCAAGAATTGTCTGCCGTATTTTATCAGAAAATACAGATTTTTTTAAAGTGACTAAATAGCCAACGAACTTAGATTTCAAACTAGTAGTTTCATGATAACCATGATGCCTGAATGCAAGTCATCCTACAATACGAACACACAGGCAGGCTTTCTCGGGTCCCGCCTGGACTGGGCTTATAAAACCCGGGCTGAATGGCCAGTCCTAAATTTTAACCTGCTCTGTAGCTGCGCTGGAACCCAAGCCTGACAGCAGGCAGTTACGGAAGTGAGTATTGTCTGCTTTTCCGGAGAATGGCCTATACATAAGTTTAAGAAATAAATGAAAGATGTTTTATCCTATGGTTTTCTAATTTATTTTTATTTTCTTATTTTACTACTTATAATTAATTGTTTTTACTGTATTTGTTTTTTTTTTTTTTTTTAATTTTAGTCTTTACTAATTATAAATACAAAAGTTTTCGACAGATAATGGAGAAGAAATGGGGGTATAAGGGTACAGTGCATCAGTTATTCATAGATTTCAAAAAGGCATATGACTCGGTTGAGAGAGAAGTTTTATATGATATTCTTATTGGATTTGGTATTCCCAAGAAACTAATTCGATTAATTAAAATGTGTCTCAGTGAAACGTACAGCACAGTCCGTATAGGTCAGTTTCTGTCAGATGCGTTTCCAATTCACTGTGGGCTAAAGCAAGGAAATGCACTATCACCTTTACTTTTTAACTTTGCTCTAGAATATGTCATTAGGAAAGTCCAGGATAACAGAGAGGGTTTGGAATTGAACGGGTTACATCAGCTGCTTGTCTATGCGGATGACGTGAATATGTTAGGAGAAAATCCACAAACGATTAGGGGAAAACACGGGAATTTTACTGGAAGCAAGTAAAGAGATAGGTTTGGAAGTAAATCCCGAAAAGACAAAGTATATGATTATGTCTCGTGGCCAGAATATTGTACGAAATGGAAATATAAATATTGGAAATTTATCTTTTGAAGAGGTGGAGAAGTTCAAATATCTGGGAGCAACAGTAAGAAATATAAATGATACTCGGGAGGAAATTAAACACAGAATAAATATGGGAAATGCCTGTTATTATTCGGTTGAGAAACTTTTATCATCCAGTCTGCTGTCGAAAAATCTGAAAGTTAGAATTTATAAAACAGTTATATTATCGGTTGTTCTGTATGGTTGTGAAACTTGGACTCTCACTTTGAGAGAGGAACAGAGACTAAGGGTGTTTGAGAATAGGATTCTTAGGAAAATATTTGGGGCTAAGAGGGATGAAGTTATAGGAGAATGGAGAAAGTTACACAACACAGAACTGCACGCATTGTATTCTTCACCTGACATAATTAGGAACATTAAATCCAGACGTTTGAGATGGGCAGGGCATGTAGCACGTATGGGCGAATCCAGAAATGCATATAGAGTGTTAGTTGGGAGGCCGGAGGGAAAAAGACCTTTAGGGAGGCCGAGACGTAGAGGGAAGGTAATATTAAAATGGATTTGATGGAGGTGGGATATGATGATAGAGAATGGATTAATTTTGCTCAGGATAGGGACCAATGGCGGGCTTATGTGAGGGCGGCAATGAACCTCCGGGTTCCTTAAAAGTCAGTAAGTAAGTAAGTAATTACAAAAGTTTATCCTTTTTTTTACTACACTTCGTTTTCATTCTTTCATAATTATGATATAATTAATAATTAGGTCTATTAAATTATTCTACATTTCGTATTTCTTTAAACAAATTCATTGATATTTGTAAATGTTTGCATCAATTTATTGAATGATTCCTGAATACGTGCAATGCTCTTTAGGGATCCAATGTAATGTAATGCTTATGTTTCATTTGAATTCGAATTTGTATAATAAGTTCTGGATGTCAATAGTCTTACACATAACATTAGATTGCATTTTTAAAGTATTCCAGGTTCAGTAAATGTTTAATTTCTTCTCTTCCTTCCTTATTTCACGAGAGTAGACACATTGCTGCTTCCAAGTCACAGTAAATATTTTCTTCACATTTCTCCGCCACTTCTTTCTTTGTCTTCCAAAATCTCTTGTTCTTGTAGGGCTACGTCGATAAGCTACTTTCGGCAATCTCTCAACTTACAGTTGAAGTATTCAAATCAAGTACTGCGATAGAATGTATTAATAAAATTATCTCTTAACCTGCTTGTTCTTATACTTCATTCTTTATGAGATCTAATTGGTACACCCTTTTCTAACCTAGACCAAAGCTAATCTGTCGTTACATAACGGACGAGAAAAGCTTACTACTTTTCCATTTTTCTTCAGTCTTCGTACAATTTTAATTACGAATGTTTTACTTAATCAATACTGTAACTTAATATCATCCATTTTCAAGGATTCTATCCACTCCCAGCCCCATCTTTAGCTACACATTGGATTATAAACAAACACTCGATAGTCACAAGTAAATGATTGATTGGTTATGTGATTAGTATTACGTAAGGTGACCACTTAAGACAAAATAATACTGTATAAGAAACTCAAGACAAGAAACCGGTGCATGCGCTACGAAAATAAGATTCATTTCAAATCTGTACTGAATATTGAATTCTGGTCCTGTGAATTTAATGCCTAATCTGATATCGCTTGAACCACGGCATGTTGTATCTTCATTTTTCCTCCATAAACAGAGTAATTTAAACATACTTGTACAAAATTTAAAGGTGAGCCCTCCACATCTAATCAAGAAATGTCTGATTCAAGACTCATAATCGAAATATTACATTCAACGCTTGAGTTTCGAGGTGTAATCCAACAACTGTTTTACCCAATCTATTGTCCACTGTTATGTTAATGTATTAATAAGACAATTATCTACCGATTTAGGCACAATGAAGGTGGCCATGATCCGACGAGTTCATGCATGCATTAAAACAGGTGAAGAAAATGTTGAGCATTTGTTGTGAATTGTGAGTTCATAAACAGTCGAATTAAATATTATACTACTTTTGATCAGTAAAACGGTACGAAAGAATGTGTTTCAACCAATCATGGCTGCTTATCACACAATTTTACCACGTCCCTGGCATTTGTTTATTTTTATCACTTCCCTAGCATTTGTTTGTTTTTATAACTTTCCTAGCATTTGTTTCTTTGTTTGCCAACATTTAGAACTGAAAATTCTTTACGGTACTAAAAAAAACATGCTTTGCGATCGTCATATCTTTACCGCATAAATAGTCAACTGAAAATGGCGGTTCCATTCAAACGTTTTGGTGAAGGGAACATTAGTGAAATAGAATTTTAGTAAATCAACTAATATCTATTTTATTGTATTATAGTTCTTTATTTCTTCTAATCCTTATATAGGCTACTTCGTTCTGTTTTTATCACCTCCATACCATTTGTTTCTTTGTTTGCCAACATTTCAAACTGCAAATTGTTTGCGATAATAAAAAACACTAGCGACTTGTGCAGTAAATGCTGCAAACCAAGTTCATCAGACGTTCAAATAATTTTCCAGATTTATTTTCAATGAAGAATACCAGACATTTTGAAAGTTATTTGCTTCCATAATAATGAAACATACTCCTTCTGAAGAGTTTTTTTTATGCCAAATATTTTTCTTGAACCTATCCACCTTAGGTTTTGAGTTTCAACGCGAAAACGCAAGTAACAATGTCAGGACGATCAGTGGGTTTTTCATGTTAAAGTAAAGCAATAGCTATTTCAGGTTATTGTGGATTGTAGGTGAAGGTTAAAAAGGTCAGGTTTGCTATGCTTTCCAACAATAGACATAGCATCTTGGTATAGCTGCTGCATGTAGAGCTTGAAATGTAGAAAGTAAAATCATTTTATCCTACTAAAATATCTTGCTGAAATAATCGGGGGACTACAAATTTTATAGGCCTCTTATTTTATCAGTAAGTAATATCTTTTGGTCTTTCCTTAGGAACTGTAATTTTAGCGCTCTCTCAAGCCAATACTGAAGAGAATGACGCATATAAATATCTACACCATATCGCCATTAAGATGATGAAAAGGACCCAAACCACTTGATTAATAACTCTAAAAATATAATTTGGTTTTTAGTAACAATATTATTATCTTAAGTACGTTTTGTAGTTATATATATATATATATATATATATATATATATATATATATATATATAGCCTATATAGCAGCCACTCAGTAAATTATAGAAATGAAGATCCAATTTAAGATATTCTCTACATCTTCTTACATAACCCCAAAACGTTTCACTTTCATATCATCATTTATAGCGTCAATGAAATGTGTTCTATAGTGTCAGTGAAATGTGTTATAGAGTGTCAGTGAAATGTGTGCTAAAGTGTCAGTGAAATGTGTCATAGTGCCACTACAGTGAGTGAGACGAGAGTAAAGTGAAAGACTACTGAAACTTATGTAGGGCCTATACATAATTATGTAGGTTGTAATGTAAAATTAGGTATTTTATTTATGTTTTATTATTATTGCGTTAAATTATATTGTGTATTCTTATTGTATTGTGTATTGTAAATTTATTGTGTATTGCTTATCATTTTATTACGTATTGTTTATATTGTGTATACCACAGCCACCGGGTGCTTGCCCACTTGCAGTGTAAATAAATACATACAAAACATACATACAATATAGCATTAATATGTATAATTAATTAAAAATAGTCACATCATGACATTAACTATAATAATATTGGTAATAATGTCATAAAACCTCTTCAAGTTTTGTAGATTTTAATATCCAATGCACAGCTGTACTCAGAAAATTACACACCGCAGAATCAGACCTGTAAATTATTTTTAATAAATCTTGACGTTTTTAATAACCAATTGAATTAAATATGTCAGCAATCCTGCAAGTCATAGCCTTCGTGTAACAGCCTATTGTTTATTGTAGTGTGTGTTTTGTTTTATTGTGAAATCATGGCCGACTTGATGCTCGCTTCGCTTCTCCTTTATATACAGAGAAGTGAAGGGAGCATCAAGTCGGCCGTGCTGAAATGCAATTAGTTCTCAAAACTGACGAAAGATGGATTTTGGAAAATAGGAAAATTATGTAGGAAAACTAACGCTTCACTCAAAGTTACTATTTTTCCGAAAAACTTTGGGTTCCAAGCTTCAAAATGAGAGGTCATTTATTAAAATGGGTTCAGCCATTTTCTCGTAATTTCCATTACCAGTTCAAATTATATATATAGATGCTTTGCGATCGTCATTTGTTTACCGCATAGACAATCAACTGAAAATGGCGGCTCCGTTCAAACATTTTGGTAAAGGTAACATTAGTGAAATAGAATTTTCTAAGTGAATTAATAGCTATTTTATTGTATTGGACTACAGTAGGCTACTTTATTCATTCTAATCTTTATATACTTTCTTCTGTTTTTATAACCTCTCTACCATTTGTTTCTTTGTTTGTCAACATTTCAAACCGCATATCCCTTACTGTACTATAAAACATGCTTTGCGATCGTCATTTGTTTACCGCTTAGACAGCCAACTGAAAATGGCGGCTCCGTTCAAACGTTTTGGTGAAGCTAACATTGATGAAATATAGTGTTAGTAAGTCAATTAATATTTAATTGTATTATAGTACTTCATTTCTCCCAATCTTTATTTACTTTCTTCTAATCGTTTAATAGTCAATTAAAAATCACTCGAGTTTTGATTTTCTCTAGATAAAGCAAAACCTCTAGTGAGACTACTGATGATAATGGGTTACTGTAAATGTGTTCTGTCAGTTTTAAGTAAAATATGAAGTGTGCGTTTTTGTCTCGGAATGTAGGCTTTTTAGAATATATACCTTAATTTGTTAATCAAGAATTTCAAGAACATATGAATCACACTGTGCTATTTACAATTTTTTTCTATGTGTATAATTTAATAGCTTATCAATAAGAAAGTCGCATTGTCAACAGTAATCTCACTAGAGGTTTTGATTTATCTAGAGAAAATCAAAACTCGAGTGGGATTTAATTGACTATTACACGATTAGAAGAAAGTAGGCTATATAAAGATTATAAGTAACAAAGTGTACAATAAAATATTAATTGGCTTACGAAAATAAAACTGTCTTCAAATGTATTATTGTACCATCTCAACATTACGCTAGATGGCAGTAGTGTTTTATTCTTGTTACCGGTATCAGTTGTGCCAACTATGGAATCATCATTGAACTCTGTGGACTGTTACTAGTCAAGAAGGCTTTGTTGATTCAGTTTCATTTTTATTAAAACATTTGCATTCCATTTCAATCATCCGGATCCCAGTAATCAACGTCACTTGACAGATGATTTTCAATAAATCTTTGTATTAAACAATCTCAGTTACGTATAGCAGAAGCTATAACAAACATAACCTAAATAATATAAACAAGTGTTAGAAAAGTTTTAATTAGGGATGATGAAATAAACAAGAAACGTTTTAATTAACGATGATGAAATAAAAAATAAACATGGATAATTTTAACAGAAACAATTATTGAAAGTACAATTTTCAAATTTGAATGTTTTGGTGGTTCAGTTGATGTTCTATTGGACGTGTGCGTAAAAGAAGTGAACTCGTTGGTGTACATGGTGTGTCCCTCAACTCATTCAGGATTTCCGAATGGTGCTCTTCATATATGACCAGTGATCTTTATTAATTCTTGTTCTTGAATGCCAAAATGCGAGTCATATTTGAAAGTGATGTGCATCGACTGGAGTGGTTTGTAATTTTCTGTTTTTTGACGGCCAGACCAGTGCAGTTTGAAATGGTGGCAAGCAAAGAAACAAATGCTAGGGTAGTGATAAAAATAAACAAATGCTAGGGACGCGATAAAATTAAACAAATGCTAGGGACGCGATAAAATTGTGCGATAAGCGGCCATGATTGGTTGAAAGACGTCCTTTCGTACCGTTTTATTGGTCGAAAGTAGTGTGACGTAGTAAAAGTGTAATAGTCACTGTAATCTGCCTTCGGGTCTAACGATTCCCAGAAGACTGAACAACTGACTATTCGTCCGTGAAATATACCTGTCATCTAGGGACAGAAGCGACAGAATAAAGGTAATTATAATGATGATAAGCATTTGCATTCAACTACTGCAAGTTTATAGACGCTACTGTACTGTACGGTCCGGCAGTCACAAAAGCATCGCGTCTGTATGCTTGACAATGAATATTACTAAGTGTTAGTCAAGGATGATGTAGGTCGGAGAGAAATGTCGACCTGCATGCATGTTGCAGGTACAACAGCATAGGGATCACTAGGTTCGTTGTAGGTGAACAAACATGTCGATATAACTAAAGGTCTGCAGGTCAAACAATGTACGTCAAAATGAGGTCGTAACCCTCACGACATATCGAACTACTGTACAACACTGCGATGTGAAATCTCAGATAATACGTGGCTTACAAACTTCTGAGGAGGGAAATTGGCTGCCAGTGAACACGGAAATAGCTCCCCGTTTCTGTAGGATATTTTTCTGAAAAGAATTGGAAGTAAGCCGCTAATAATTATGACATAATATCTGTCTCATATTCAAGGAGAACTAACACTATCTCATTTTAAAAACCTTTCTGTTGTTAATGCTACTGTTATTATTCAAAATTCAGGCGCTTGCTGGAAAAACGACCTAAGATGAAATACGTTGTTTTGGGAAAACAATCGATCAAAGAAATGGAAACAATTTTTTTGTTGACTATTACACTCTTACTACGTCATACTACTTTTGACCAATAAAACGATACGAAAAGACGTATTTCAACCAATCATTGCTGTTTACCGCTATAATTTTACCACTTTCCTAGCGTTTTTTATTTTATTACTTCCCTAGCATTTGTTTGTTTTTTATCACTTCCCCAGCATTTGTTTTTTTGTTTGCCAACATTTCAAACTGCAAATTCTTTACGGTACTATAAAACATGTTTTACGATCGTCATTTGATTACCGCATAGATAGTCGACTGAAAATGGCGGATTCGTTCAAAGGTTTTGGTGAAGGTAACATTAGTGAAGTAGAATTTTAGTAAGTCAATTAATATCTATT
This sequence comes from Periplaneta americana, assembly GCF_040183065.1. Lineage (NCBI taxonomy): Eukaryota > Metazoa > Arthropoda > Insecta > Blattodea > Blattidae > Periplaneta > Periplaneta americana. The sequence continues at coordinate 35,747,165 of NC_091125.1, forward strand.
TGATTATATTAGACTACTTACTTTGTTTCTTTGTTTGCCAACATTTCAAACTGCAAAATATGCATGCATAAAACATGCTTTGAGATCGTCATTTGTTTACCGCATAGATAATCAACTGAAAATAGCTGTTCCGTTCAAACGTTTTGGTGAAGCTAACATTAGTGAAATAGAATTTTATTAAGTCATTTAATACTTCATTGTATTAGAGTACTTTATTTCTTCTAATCTTTCTAATAAATTCAAATTAAGGTTTATTTAACGACCCTCGCAACTGCAGAGGTTATATCAACGTTGCCGGTGTGCCGGAATTTTGTCCCGCAGGAGTTTTTTTACATGCCAGTAAATCTACTGACATGAGCCTGTCGCATTTAAACACACTTAAATGATATCGACCTGGGCAGGGATCGAACCCGCAACCTCGAGCACAGAAGGCCAGCGTTATATCAACTACGCTACCCAGGACGACTAATCTTTCTATAAGCTTACTTTCTACTAATCGTAAACTCGATTTTCTCTAGATAAATCAAAACCTATAGTGAGACTACTGTCCATAATATTTTGTTAGTTGTGAATATAACCATTCTTTAAAATAGTTCATATTCACCCAACATAGTTTAATAATTACATTTATATAAGAACTTAAGATATTTTCACAATAAAGATATTTCAGAGATACAGGTGAAGTCGTTTTTCCGTCAATCCATTTATTGATGAGAAATATGAATCAATGTGTTTATTACAAGTGATATATTTGCTGCAAAAATGAGAAAAACTTTTTTTTTATTCTGAGGATTTTAAGAAACATTTTGTTTAACAGAAATTAAATTAATGTCCACTATTTTCGAATCATTTTCTTATGGTTTCAGTCTCAGGAAAGATAAGTTCATTATCAGAAATGTCACAAACACCATCTGAAGATTGTTATTCATAAAGCTACAGCTCAAACCACTGTATTTCTTCACTTGACAAGAATTCATATAATGACCTTATATCCTTCAGTTTTGCAGGTTTCATTTTGTTTTTGGCGCCGTGGCAACGTGTCAGCAAAATTCTAAGGAAATTTCATTCCCATGATGAGGAAAGAAAATGGCACATATACTCCATTGCAAGTTTCTGCTACCAGGAGACTTCCATGTTGCCTGTATTAAATTCTGTAATATTTCTGAATAGAAAAACTGACTAATTTTGTCTTAGGTTTCTTCTCAAACCTTTTCTGTGATGAGCTTCCCAACTGTTTTATTATTCTATTTCCATGAATTAATTCCGAAGTAGATGGAATGGAATTGAATGGAAGTTTCGGAAGGGCAGTACTATGGCACAACACTGTGACCTTATACGATCTATTGCGCTAAATCTCAAGCTAGGCGCATTCCCAAACCCACACCGGCTGACTACACTGAGGTTGCTGCGTACCCACGTTTCGAGCAGGCAATCCCCCTCATTCCTAAACCACTCCCTTCAGTGCGTCGCCAGCCGACGATCGGGAAATGCTATAGAATGATGACGAAATGGAGAAATGTTAACGGAATTATGTAGATGCCTAATATGAGAAATGGGAGAACCCGAAGAAAAACTCCACCTGCAGCCTTGACAAACACAAGTGTCACTAAGCATTTTTCAATTAAAAATTCCAGATCTGACTGGGACTAGAATCCGGACAGCCTACATGACAGGCTGAAGGTCTGAGCACTCAGCCAGCGCAGGGACTTGATTACAGATGATTGTGGATCTACTTTTAATTTTAAAGTGAACAAACACACTTCAATCTGTTCTAACAGTCAGTGAGAACAGGAATGATGTAATCAGGTGTTTATATCCTATCTACTGAGCCGGCATGATGTTACAAAAATCCCTATAACTTCGGCAGTTTTATAGTTATGTTAACAAAATTTTGGTTAAACATGCTCAACACAGTGTAGAATCGTTTTAAATGATTGATGAAAAAACGGCATGAGTGAACCCAGTTTGTTTTTTCAGCAATCTCCTCAATTGTAACACACAATAATCAACAGAAGTTGACCATTCCAGACGACGTGAAAGAAAATGCATCCATCCATCCATCCATCCATCCATCCATCCATCCATCCATCCATCCATTTATCTATTTTATCTATTCATTCGTTTGTTCGATTTTTCGTCCGTTCATTCATTCATTCATTCATTCATTAACGTGCTAGTCAATAGCGAGTTGCCAATAATATGCTACAGTAATAATAATAATAATAATAATAATAATAATAATAATAATAATGATATCAGTTATTCATAGATTTCAAAAAGGCATATGACTCGGATAGAGGGAAGTATTATATGATATTCTTATTGAATTTGGTATTCCCAAGAAACTAGTTCCATTAATTAAAATGTGTCTCAGTGAAACATACAGCAGAGTCCGTATAGGTCAGTTTCTATCTAATGCTTTTCCAATTCACTGCGGACTAAAGCAGGGAGATGCACTATCACCCTTACTTTTTAACTTTGCTCTAGACTAGAGCATGCCATTAGGAAAGTTCAGGATAACACAGAGGGTTTGGAATTGAACGGGTTACATCAGCTTCTTGTCTATGCGGATGAAGTGAATATGCTAGGAGAAAATCCACAAACGATCAGGGAAAACACGGAAATTTTACTTGAAGCAAGTAAAGCGATCGGTTTGGAAGTGAACCCCGAAAAGACAAAGTATATGATTATGTCTCGTGACCAGAATATTGTACGAAATGGAAATATGAAAATTGGAGATTTATCCTTCGAAGGGGTGGAAAAATTCATATATTTTGGAGCAACAGTAACAAATATAAATGACACTCGGGAGGAAATTAAACGCAGAATAAATATGGGAAATGCGTGTTATTATTCGGTTGAGAAGCTTTTACCATCTAGTCTGCTGTCAAAAAATCTGAAAGTTAGAATTTATAATGTAGTTATATTACCAGTTGTTCTGTATGGTTGTGAAACTTGGACTCTCACTCTGAGAGAGGAACATAGGTTAAGGGTGTTTGAGAATAAGGTGCTTAGGAAAATATTTGGGGCTAAGAGGGATGAAGTTACAGGAGAATGGAGGAAGTTACACAACGCAGAACTGCACGCATTGCATTCTTCACCTGACATAATTAGGAACATTAAATCCAGACGTTTGCGATGGGCAGGGCATGTAGCACGTATGGGCGAATCCAGGAATGCATATAGAGTGTTAGTTGGGAGACCGGAGGGAAAAAGACCTTTGGAGAGGCCGAGACGTAGATGGGAGGATAATATTAAAATGGATTTGAGGGAGGTGGGATATGATGATAGGGACTGGATTAATCTTGCACAGGATAGGGACCGATGGCGGGCTTATGTGAGGGCGGCAATGAACCTTCGGGTTCCTTAAAAGTCATTTGTAAGTACAGGTAAGTAAATAATAATAATAATAATAATAATAATAATAATAATAATAATAATAAGATGGCCTTTTTAGGAAAAGATCCAGTTCCATCCAAAATCATTATAAATGGCACATTAATAGAACGTGTGAATTCATTCATCTATTTAGGTTATAATCTATCATACATCACTGATGATGATTTAGACAACAAAATCTCAAAATTTCTAAAAAAATTGCTGGAACCATCAACAGTGTATTCAAACCTTCTCAAGTACAAAGACATACAAGGCTGAAAATCTACAAAACTCTCGCACGACCAGTTTTGGCTTATGGCAGTGAAGCATGGACACTAAGAAAATGCGACGAAAGACGGTTGATAACTGCCGAAATGAGTTTCATGCGAAAAACTGCTGGATACTCTCTTCTCGACCCTCAACGGATCGTAGATATTCTGAAGGAATTAAAAATTGACTCTATTGTCCATTATTTGCAGCAATACAGGCTTCAGTGGCAGTCACATGTCAAGAGGATGGATCGCTCTAGATGACCCAGGCAGATTTTATCGTATGTCCCAAGAAGTCGAAGAAATTTGGGAAGACCTAGGAAGCGCTGGCAAGAGGCCGTAACACAGTTGTCGTCAGCACTCGGTGAAATGTGCAAAGGATAAGCGGAGCCGTCCCGTGTGCTCCGTCGTGGAGCATGAAGAAGTAGAGAACATACCCGCTAGCAGCTACGAGTGCACCATGGTGCACCATGGTGCATGGGTAAGAGACGCTAGCCCCAGGGTGCTCTGTGCTGACGACCGCTGCCGTAACAGATCCATTGGGATCTAACACTTGAAGGCTGATGACGATGATGATGATGATGACAATAATAATAATAATAATAATAATAATAATAATAATAATAATAATAATAATAATAATAATAACAGGTTTCTCCGCTTTTCACCGATTGTCTGTTCTCAGACAACGGACGATCCTTTCAATCTTCTTCCTTCAGTCTCAGTTCTTAAAATAGGGTCTACATTTCCACCATTTTTCTTAGGTCTTAGGTACACCTCATGTCTGGGTGAGATCGTCTCAGGACATGGTTGGGTTTTCTCCTCTCTGTCGTCCTTCTGATTTGTCACACGATCTCACTTGCGTAATTACATTAACTTCAACGAATCTCTTATGAATTAAATGTTTCAATAAATAATTATTCAAACTTATTTTTAAATCTGGTTCCGTATCAGCACTGTTTGCCACCGGGGCTCGGAACTCAGGTGCCAATTTATAAGCCAAATAAAAAATAACCGTTCTATATAGAATGTAGAATATCATTTGATTTAGACTAAACATGAATTCTTTTATTTCAGTTTTAAGGTCTTCGGTAAATATGCAAATGAACATAGCAGTAGAAGTCAGCATGCTTTTCATAAGTTTATTTCGTATCTTGTGGTTATGCAAAACCATAAAGCAGTAACTCATTTCAAACATTTTTGCGAAACTTTGAAAGGCAAGTTTTTACCCACAGAAAAAGCAATATTTATGATTAAAATATTTAACGCTTTAGGATATGAATGGAGTTACATAGGGGGGAAATGCGTAGGATATTATTTAAACTTCCTTTCACTTCTCGAAGCTATTCCTGAGGAGTAATTCTTATTTTGATGTCTTTCACAAAGCATTGAATTTTATGTGTTATATACCTAGTGGATTCTCAGAATACACCCTCGGGTTTTCAGGCAATATCTGCATTATTTATATAACCAAGCACATACATGATTTCCGAGGAAGCATCCAGAGGTTACTAACCAAACATACAGTGAGTGAGAATTTGTGTTTATACAGCTTATTTCATTAGCCAGATGGCTAAATTATGGGCTTTTCAGTTCGGAGTCAAATAGAATTCCTCATATACACGAATTTTTTTGGCACTGGTTTTCACGAAGTATTCCCATTTTCCTTGCAATGATTTCTGAAAGTATACTTTTTCGTTTGTTATGACCATTCTCATCAGAATACATTTCAGATAATTAGCTAAAATAATTTAATTTCGTGGAATTAGGTAATTGCTATTTATATACAATTCAGTTGGTCATTATCATTTTTCTTAAATGTCTCTAGGTGTTTCCAAATTATTTAGAATTAATTTCTAATTTGTATCAATAATTTTAGTCACAAATTTTCCATACTTGATATTGGATTTAACAAGTTTTCTGAAGTATAAATATAATTATACATATGCTTGTAAATCAATGAGGAAAAGCAGTTAATTTTTTTTTACATTTAATTATATCAGTAATCTGTGTTATAGGATAATTCATAACTGCATTAACAGCATTTTCAGCCACCGGTATAGCTCAGACGGCTAAGGCGCTTGCCTACCGATCCGGAGTTGCGCTTGGGCGCGAGTTCGATCCCCGCTTTGGTTGATTACCTGGTTGGGTTTTTCAGAGATTTCCTCAATCGTAAAGCTAATGTCAGGTAACCTATGGCGAATCCTCGGCCTCATCTCGCTATCATCAATCCCATAGACGCTAAATAACCTAATAGTTGACACAGCGTCCTTAAATAACCAAGTAAAGAACAGCATTTTCAACATCATTTTTGTTGAATAATAAACGAACAATAAAATTGTAATTGTACAAAATATATAGAGAGTTCGCCAGGAAACAGGCTGGTTGGAGGTTAAAATGTCCATTTCAATACGTCCGCAAACAGAAATGTCCACTAGCAAAATGTCCACTTACAGAGCTGTCCATAAAAATTAAATGTCTACAAATACAATGTAGCCTTATACAAATGCCCATAAGATTAAATGTCCACTTGGTTAAATGTCCACAAATGTAAAATGTCCTATACATGAGATCATAATTTTTAATTATAAACACACAGAAATCTCCAGTTTACAATGAATTTTTTATTCCATCTCTTGATCTTAACCTTCCTCTTCTGGTTGTTCTTGCATTTTAAGTGATAAGATATTGCACGAAGGTAACATTTTATATCATTCCTGTCTTTGTATTCATGATATCTCCTGACAATTGCCTGTATCCGTTGTTGGTTTCTTTAGTATGCTTTATTAACTGCAGCGCTAATATTTCGATGACCTAATCAAATTTGATATAGCCTATGAAAGATTCGTTCTCATATTGTTCATCTTTGGTGTTTTAAATTAGTCTCCAAATACTGACATGATGAGCAGCGACCACCATTCTGAAATTTACTATGAAATGCTTCCACTGCATTGTTTGTTCGTTGGTATCCCTGAAGAGTCAGAATACCTATACATGTTCCAAATTGCTGGGACTGCCCTTCTTCGCCCTTGAGCACGTCGGCCCCTTGTGTTTTGTATGTATTCTGATAGAACACCAGATCTTCATTGATGTCGTCGTATAGCATATCAAATATATTTTATACAGGGTGTTTCAAAAATACGGGTCATAATTTCAGATATGTATTTCCCACATGTAGACAATCAAAATAGTTCATTACAAAATGTGTCCGGAAATGCTTTATTTCCGAGTTATGGCCTTCACAACATTGAAATTCACCGGAACGTTTTTCTTTCCGCAGGTTGTTGCCGTCAAAGGAGACATTAAGAGGGCACTCTGACAGTTCATTCCGAGGCGAAGGTTACATTCAATGTTGTGTAGGCGTTAGACTGTGCGACATGTATTCAAATCAAGAGCTGGCAGAGATACACTTCATGTACGGTAAGGCGGACGGCAATGCTGCGCTGGCTCGTCGTTTGTATCAGGAGAGGTACCCACAGCGACAATGTCCAGATCGGAAGACATTTGCACGTCTCCATTACCGGTACCGTCTGTGCGAGTATGGAAAATTTAACTCTCCTGGTTTGGGAAGGGGACGACCAAGATCCACAACTCCAGAAGTACAGGAGGAGATTCTGGAGGCTATGAACATGATTCCTTCTATCAGCACACGAAGGGTAGCGTTGCAAGTCAATGTTCCTCATACGACTGTCTGGAGACTGTTGAAAGAGTATCAATTGTATCCTTATCATTTGCAACGTGTACAGGCCCTGTCACCAGCAGATTACCCTGCACGAGTTAGGTTCTGTCAGTGGTTCTTGCAGTAGTGTGGTGTAAATCTGAACTTTCCTGCCTTAGTATTATTTACAGATGAAGCACAGTTCACACGAGATGGCATAACAAATTTCCACAATCAGCATGTATGGGCGTATGAAAACCCACGTGCAACTGTTCCATCTCATCACCAGGTGCGGTTCTCCCTCAACATGTGGGCCGGTATCATTGGTGATCGATTAGTAGGACCCCATGTACTTGTAAACAGACTTACGGGGCAGGCGTACACAAACTTCCTGGAAAACACCATACCTCATGTTTTAGAAGACACTCCGCTGATCAATCATCAACACATTCACTTCTTGCATGATGGCGCTCCTGCACACTTTAGTCGTACGGCTCGCCGGTACTTGGATCGAAGGTTTCCTGATCGGATCGATGGGTAGGTAGAGGTGGCCCAGTTGCTTGGCCTCCACGCTCACCTGATCTGAAGCCTCTCGATTTCTACTTGTGGGGCCATTTAAAATCATTGGTTTATTTGTCTCCGGTGCCTGATTTGAAATCCCTTCGGAATCGAATTGTGGCATATTCTGAGGACATATGCAATACTCCTGGAGTTTGGGATAGTGTTCGCAGGTCAATGAGACATCGATGTGAGGTCTGTATTCAAGCAGGAGGTGGACATTTTGAACATCTTCTGTAATGATAACGACCTGCGGAAAGAAAAACGTTCCGGTGAATTTCATAGTCGCGAAGGCCATAACTCGGAAATGAAGCATTTCCGGACACATGTTGTAATGAACTATTTTGATTGTCTGCATGTGGGAAATACATACCTGAAATTATGCCCCGTAATTTTGAAACACTCTGTATAACTCCTAACGGAAAGAATGGAAGGGCCAAGAGTTCTCGAATTTGGTTGCGATGTTCTGGTTGATAGATATTTAAATATAAATCTGTTTAACCTAAACTTACCATTTTCATATACATTGCCTGTGTAAAATAGTAAAGACATCCTTTTATGTTCGTATTTGGAAAATGTAGCTTAGCTGCGTTCATATTGCCGAGCTCAAAATCCATCATAACTGTTCGAGGATTCATTTGTAGTCCTTGGATTTCAGCTTATGCCTTTAATTGACTGTATATGAGGGAGTATGATTCTTCAAGTTTGTTGGTCAACAGGGAGAAAGCTAATGGAAATGTAAACCCATTTACAATTCCATGAACGGTGAACAGCAGTAAAAACTGAGGTGGCACTACCTTAAATGTTCCGTCAGACAAAAGGAAGTCACCTGCACATAACAATTCAATATCCAAATTAGAGGAGAGTATAATAATTCTGTTTTGGTCGCTCTGCCCTGTCACCTCTATTGGTTTCATTGTATGGGACAGTTATTTGAAGTCCTGGCAAATCTTGGATGTTGGGAGGTCGAGTCCTGTTTTGTTCATTATTGACAGTTCTTCTCAGATTGTTTCTTTTTGGTAGTCTTGCCAAAATTTCTTCATTGCTAATTTGACCAGCAACCTCGCGTACAATTCTAGATGCTGCCTCGTGTGGCCGCTCAGCCGTTCTTTCCCGGAGTGCTGCTTTTATGCGCTAAACTGTTACAATAGCAGGCTCTGCCTGATGAATATGTCGCCTTTTTCATCTTTATCTACATGTATGCTCTGGACATTTTATTTGGTGGCCATTTTTCCTCTGGTCATTTTGAAGTGGACAATTTAACCAGGAAGCAACAGACTTTGTTCGGGTAAACTTCGTCGGCATCTTACTGTCGAAGAAATGTGTATACATTTCCCCTTGATCGAACATGGGAAGGTTTTATATTGCACACAAACTGAAGGGACGTCAAGGTTAGATCATTACTATACAGCTGACTTCCATTCTATACATTTTATTCAGTTCGTGACAGTATTGCACACATTAGAGCAGCGAATCTTCATTTATGATACGTGTATTACGAAGAAATCATACAAAAAGTGTGTTATATTTCCAGTAATCGATAGTTCCAACACTTATTACAAGACAAGCCAATAAATTACATGTATAGTGTAATATAGTTCATAAGTAGCGAGCTATATTGCCGAAAGCTGACGCACTGAATAAACGCTGCCACTTTTCGAACGGTGACATACTAAGCGAAACTTGTTTCCAGATCTAAACTAGTGATGGATAAGCATCAGAGGAAGAACAATTGTTTGTATATATCTTAAGTCTGATGAGTGTAATATGTAGCTAGTCGGCGATGTATGCAATGGAGGGGGAAAGGAACTGCCCATCCTACCCCATTATCTTCTGGCTTAGTTGCCTCATAAGTGGTGCCTTGTTGGTGACACTTGTGATGTTCAGTCTTGCCTTCGGACAGTTGACTAAACAATAACTAGTCATGGGGTGTGATTTGCAGACCTGTGATTTTTTCGCTATGATAGATTTGTCACTGGTTCTGACTGTGACTATAGTTTAAAAATCACAGCTCCGAGAAATCGTCATCTCAAACAGATATGTGATTCATAGTTATGGGGACTGATGTACTGTTCTCCAACCAAGAGATCAACCGTGAAAGGAATGTGCTTACTATTGCGTCATCTATTGGAAAGAAGTAGATATATAATATTACCGTTATAACGTCAGTTTAAAAACCATTCGCTCTCCTGCATTTGTTGTTTCATGTATGGAGAGATTAAAAGACCAGGAGATTAACAGTGATCTAATTTTGTAACTAGGGTAGTGTAAACATGTGTGTATCAATGTTCTTGTTTGTGCTGTGACAGCGAGCCAATAGAGATACGAGTACCCACGTGTGTGACTTTATGACATCTTATGACATCAACATTCATTCACAGCATTACTCCCCTTCGTCTCAACCGGCAGAGACTTTCTCGTAGTTGGAGCACAGTACTGTTCTTCAACCAGGAGATCAACCGTGAAAGGAATGTGCTTACTATTGCGTCATCTATTGGAGCGAAGTAGATATATAATATTATCGTTATAACGTCAGTTTAAAAACCATTCGCTCTCCTGCATTTGTTATTTCCTGTATGGAGAGATTAAAAGACCAGGAGATTAACAGTGATCTAATTTTGTAACTAGGGTAGTATAAACCACTGCTCTGGTATAAACATGTGTGTATCAATGTTATTGTTTGTGCTGTGACAGCGAGCCAATAGAGATACGAGTACCCACGTGTGTGACCTTATGACATCTTAGGACATCAACATTCATTGACAGCATTACTCCCCTTCGTCTCATCCGGCAGAGACTTTCTCGTGGTTGGAGCACAGTACGTATGTGACGTTCCAGAGTCCAAATAACTACTAATCGGAAGATTAACTTGAAGGACAACATATCTGAGATCTAATTAACTATCGTCCCCCTCTAAACATGAACGAGGGTAACTCTTTGATGCTGAAGCTATATAAACTCGTTATCGACTATATTCTTCCACGAATGACTCACTTTCGTAAACATTCTTGGGACACATCGCAGATAACACAGGCCAGAGTGTGGTTTGTTTTTAGTATACTCGCCGCGCTAATCATATTATATACAAGATATGGCGGCGGAATATGAATTCAATTCGCAGAATAGCGGTGAACATAATCAACTGTCGGCTCGAGATGGGAAACATTGAAATGTTTTTATAAATACAGAATGGAAGTGAAATAATCTTGCAGATTATAGAATAAATCTTCTCGGATCCTCAGCCAGGTGAGTTGGAGATTAGCTTCCAAGCTTTCGACGGCTAGCTCTGCCATCTTCTTCAGGGATGAAGTGATGTGGGACGAAAAAAATCGAAAAATCGAAAGAGAATTGGGAGGACAAATTTAAAAGATACGCAAAACGCGTCCTTGCAAGGGGTTGGGGGCTGTACAAAACTAAGTATGTGAGCTCCAAGCCTGTTGGCCACTAGTCTCACTCCGGGTTACGCTGCTCCACTGAAGGAGATCTAGAAAATTTTGAAGGGGAAGCCGAAATTGGATGTAACCTCTTAGGTACTTGTTGGTCCCGACTGTCTGCCGTCTGCTGGTGGTCTGAGCGTATTGACCAGTCGGGACCAGCAAGTAGCTCCTGATTGGCTGCCGCGTCCACCAACCAGAATGCGCCTGGCGGTCGGGACTAGGAACTAGCTCCTGATTGGCCCGCAGCGGGAAGCCCTACTTTTGCATATATACCGGCTAGACGTGGTCCCACATCACTTCATCCCTGAAGAAGATGGCAGAGCTAGTCGCCGAAAGCTTGGAAGCTAATCTCCAACTCACCTGGCTGAGAACCCGAGAAGAGTTATTCTATATCAAACGCCTGGAAAGCCTCAAGTCATCTTGCAGATTGAAAGGGACGATAAGGTACTCTTAAAAAAATAGAAAACCTATATTACGTTTTGTGATTAAATGCACGGTTAATTAGAAAATTAATTTGTAAGTTTCAGCAGTCCCGCTAACGAGCTCTTCTTTTAATAGGGCATACAGACAGATGTAAGAGGTCAACGAAGTCGGTCTGTCTCGTTAAGTGAGCTACTCTCGGGCTACAATGCTCGCATCGTGCAGTGGTTTGAAATTAGTAGTTTTTAAATTAAATTTACATGAAAACCGTCCATACTATTGAAATACTCCAGAGGCATAAGTCATTCTTCATTAAATTTTATTATCAATGTGGACAAAAATCACGATCCTACTCGCAATAATTACCGAATAATAGGGTGTTAAACATTTGGAAAAAGAAAAAAAAAACAATTAAAAACTATAAATTTTACACCAATACTATATTACAGCTTTTTCTTACATACAACATGAACTATTCGCTCAGCAAAGTCGTTTCACTTCCACCCTGTACATTGCTAATTTATTGTCCATATTGCTAAATGCGGTTAATTCAGAAGAATTTAACAATTTAACACTCATGATTAATTTCTATAAAATCTCAAATAATCTAATGTTATGGAATATGTGAAAGAGAAGACTGAAAACATCAGTGATCACCAGTTAGAAATAATGGTTTGGGTCTCAAAACGAAGATTTATATTCGGTACTTACAGGCTGCACTATGTCTTTTGATTATAATGTTCGGATTCATTCCGGTTTTGTTCCGATATACAACCACATTCCTCAATTTTGTAAAATTACCACGAATTGAAGATTTAAAGAAAAAAATTATGGTTTATTTAACGATACTCGCAACTGCAGAGGTTATATCAGCGTCGCCGGTGTGCCGGAATTTTGTCCCGCAGGAGTCCTTTTACATGCCAGTAATTCTACTGGCATGAGCCTGTCGCATTTAAGCACACTTAAATGTCACCAACCTGGGCCGGGATCGAACCCGCAACCTCGAGCACAGAAAGCCATCGCTATACCGACTGCGCTACCGAGGCCGACGATTTGAAGAACCCAGACAAGCTGGGACATGCAGCAAAAAGCAACTTCTACAATATTAAGACTGATGACATTACCGTTGTAAAGTGGCATGTATTGTCTGCCATCATCTTTAATGAATGCCTCTGTGAATGCCAGGGCGTTACAACATTCGCAATCCCCAAGAATCATCCGAACACACAAAAATCACTGTTACAAAATCGCTATTATTTATCACAGCGATTGTTCCGGAGCTGTCACAGTTCGGAGCTGTGATGGAAAAACCTTGTCACACCCCACCTCTAGTCTACATTTGTTAGTATACATTAGGAAATCATACCAATTACAATTTAAACCAGTGCCGGGCATGAGAGCGGCTCCGTTTAGCCGGACAGAGCTGCTCTCGCTCCGCAAGGCAAGCCAGAGCAGAACGCTCACGCAGTGGCGGATTCACATTACAGCTACCTTCCCTGCGTTAATATAACAAGAGCCACGGTTGTTCTATTCATTCAGACTTTTATAACACTCTGATTAATTTAACGAAATAAACTTCGATCTATACACACATACACACTCAAATCATTTGGCTTATTTACACAATCTGTATGCACAGTGCTTAAATAAAATTACATAATAGTATTAATAATATGAACATAATCATGTAAAAAATATAATCTAAAACGCAATACAAATTAATAATAAACACTCTCTTACACCTTCCTTTTGCATTAATAAACTATTCTAACAAAATTGTACTTCTGTCAATCTGAAATCAATAAATATTTTCTATTGAAAGAAAACTATTTGAAACTCAACCAAAATAACTATGTGGCTCTTTTCCGAGACTTAAGAGGTCGTTTGAAATAAATGAATTAACCATGTTCAATCTCAAAATAAAATTTAGATTTTCGTCCGACATACAGCTTCTCAGGCGGGTGCATCTTCCAAGTTCGCCATCCTACTCCAGATTCAACCATAGCACTGATAGTGAGTGAAGTACAGTATACAGTGTATGTATGTATGTATTTATTCACACTGCAATGGGTATATACCCGGTGGCAGTGGTAACTAATTGCACTCAATAATGACAATTAATAATAAACACAGCTAATAAAAACAATAAATAATAATAATAACAATAATAATAATAATAATAACAACAACAACAAGGAGCATCCTAAATTAAATGATGCATGGTCACTTAAAATAACATTTAAAGTAAATCTAATTCGTATCTTAACCCTAAGTTCGAACTAAGACCCACGAGTGTGACAGGTTCATACCTGCACAAGTACCTTTCGGCACTCGGAAGTAAACAGCAGTCATATCTCAGAATCACGTAACGTGTCCAGCCCTGATTTAAAAATAAACTTTGGTGACAATGGGAACAGTTGGAGAGTAAAACATTCAACGAAACTAATAAAATATTACGAATGGTAACCATCTTTTGGTATTAGTGAATGAGGAGAGAGGTTGACTTAAGTGCTGTAACATTTATAAATATAAATTCAATAGACTTCCTTGTTATGGTGGTCACCTATATACGTAATCAATAAATTCAAGATTGATGAATGAAGAACAGCCGAATGTATTGCTAAACAACTACCAAGGCTCAATTGTAACAGCATGACAATACGACACATAAGATTTTATCAATTTTATCATTATTATTATTAATTTATTAATAATCTATTATTGTTTTATAAATTTTGTCTTTTAAAATTTATTACTATTACATCACCATTTCACTCATAATTAACAAATTCAATTTAAACCTGTTATATTGCTGACATTCATACTTGGCAATAATTTAATGCTTGTCATTTAATCATTCATATATGTTTGTAACATGAGTTATATGTATATGCAACCACATTTGACATGTCCTGGAAATCATTTTCTACAAAAACCTTTTTACTTATAATAATATAATACATAAAACTCATGAAAATCTATCTGTCATGTATATTACAATGTATATTCATTAATTTGTTCAAGTTCTAGATTACGTGTTTTTAACATATCTGATGATGCCGAAAAGGCGAAAACGTTAATATTCTATACATATTGTAGCAAATAAACATTTGCAAATAGATAAATCTTATGGATTGAACTCAAAATATTTCATTATATGGTGATGAAGTTGAAAACATGTCTAAGAACACTGAGGTGATTATATTATCAAATAATGATGACAATGATTATAGTAATAATAATAACAACAATAATAGTAATAGTTTTATATAAAATTTAATATTACAAACTTACTTACTTACTTACACATGGCTTTTAAGGAACCCACAGGTTCATTGCCGCCCACACATAACCCCGCCTTCGGTCCCTATCCTGTGAAAGATTAATCCGGTCTCTATCATCATATACCACATCCCTCAAATCCATTTTAATATTATCCTCCCATCTACGTCTCGGCCCCCCTAAAGATATTTTCCCTCCGGCCTTCCAACTAGAATATTACAAACACAAAAGTGAAATATATATATATATATATATATATATATATATATATATTACACACCCTTTGAGGGAATTACAAGTGAGCATAGACTTTTAAATATTGAGGGACTCTTTGATTATTTATCTAACATTACGAACACTACAGAACATTAGCTGTAAAATGGCGATGTGTTTTCACTTTCCTGCCAAGAATCGATCTCGATTACACTGAATTCGTTTATAGAAACGCCACCTCTTGAATTGTAGCGGACTTTGTTGTTCATAAGGGATAAAAACACAAATTTTAATTTTTGGTACAGAGTTTAACTGATGATCCAATGTCTATTTAAAGGCTGAAAGAGCAGGAAATGGGTGTTGTTTTTCTATGGTCTATGAATTCAGTAGTTGGATATAGCACAGGCGGACAAGCGACACTCGCACATTGAAATTACAGGTCTAAAGGTGTAATGTTCTTCACGTGGCCGCCCTATGACATCTAACATATTCGAAAAGCACAGAAACAAATGAGGATGAAACGACAAGGGAATAAACAACTTGCTGGTTTCTTTCAGTAACAATGACACGATATTTGTCTTTCGATGCCACTTCTAAATCGTCGGTATTTTATACAGACTATCTTACGAAAGAGAAATTACATACGCAAGGGAAGGAAAGTCTCACGAAAAGACGAAATGAAATAAATCTAAGTAAGAAAAGTGAGGTCTTGTCAAAAAGGAATGTAAATGGTTTTGTTTCTTATGTTACAGTCTTTTGTAAAAGATTGTTCCACCAACGTAGTGAAATGGAGACCATGAAAAAGATGGAAACACATTTTAGTTTCATCTTTTATCGTTTAACTGACTGAAAAAGGTAAAAGAAATTATATTGGGCTGGTTACCTGAGCTTAGTATATGAAGGTTAGGTTCTAATGTAACTTCTTAAATCGTTAACCATAAGAAGTAAGCTTTATTTTACATATAAAAGTTTAAACGTTAATATAAACAAGTAATACTTCAATACCTTGTAGTGATGGTACCTAGGTGCAATATTGATCATTCGGACGTCCGTTTATGAGGCGAAAGTAGCGAGATGGAGAAATTACGGAATGACGGGTCAGGTAAGAAAATATTTCCCATTATAGTCCCTTCACAAACACAAATGACAAGAAATATATCATAAAATTGAATTCACAATCAAAACAATTTAAATATACAGCAGGCCTATAATTCAAATGACAAGAATTGAATAATTATTTAAGATTCTTATCTACTTCTTGCCTTCTAATAACGACTGTTTATACTGTCATTTAAATTAACATAAAATATGAACAATAAAATATTGCCTTGTTGTCCTAGTACCCAAAAGGCCAATAGGCTTTAAGTTCACATAGATTCTTTCTCACAAGTGAAAATTCCCTTGCATTCATTCCGATTAATTTTGATAACAAAATTCAACTCATATACAAAACTAAGAAAGCTTTTGAAACTTTTCAAATGAAAAACAGAACGGAAACAACCCTCAAACATCACACGTCACTAGTCACATCAACATTATTACACTGACGTCAAACATGGAGAACAACAAAGTCGTTCTAGCTGAAAAGTTCAGGAGCAGAAAAGTGATTCGTTAGACTCTTCTCGGGTATTCATTATTTTATTTCACAAAAATGAAGATATTATCGATAAGTTGAATATGGAAAACATTATCACTGATGTTAATTTGTACAGAAGAAAAAATGGAATAATAGTGTGTCCAGGTTGCATTCAAATAGAACATTATAGACCATAAACTTCTACACTACACTTCAAATAGAAGATTAAATATGGGGGACAGTGAATCTACGTAATGAATGACGACTAATGACCTAATCATACAGTTTTCTTAATGATGAAAATGAAGCACAAGTATTCATTCTAAAGAGGTAAATGAATTTCCAAAGCATTAAATTAGTTCCAATTTCATGTGTACCAATATATAAAAAAAAAACAATAAAGTTATAAATGATCAAACGTTATCTACTGTTCTCCAACCAGGAGATCAACCGTGAAAGGAATGTGCTTACTATTGCGTCATCTATTGAAAAGAAGTAGATATATAATATTACCGTTACAACGTCAGTTTAAAAAACATGCGCTCTCCTGCATATGTTATTTCCAATATGGAGAGATTCAAAAGACCAGGATATTAACAGTGATCTAATTTTGTAACTAGGGTAGTATAAATATGTGTGTATCAATGTTATCGTTTGTGTTGTGAGAGCTAGCCAATAGAGATACGAGTACCCACGTCTGTGACATTATGACATCTTATGACATCGACATTCATTCACAGCATTACCCCGCTTCGTCTCATTCCCAAGAGACTTTCTTGTGGTTGGAGTACAGTACTATCACGAGCCAACGAAATGATCCTTGACCAGGCTGTTGAGTCGTGTCTTTGAGCGAGGAAGCACAAGCGCGGAAGTATTGAAATGTTCAACCTGAAAACATTACTTCCGAATTTTCTGTTACAACGGATAAAGACTTGACTTTTTCTCTCTCCAAGTAGCAAATATTTTCTTAGAAATTGTTAGGAGTCAACGCTGCGCTTATCTGTAGCCAATAGCAGAATTATCCCTCTACCTGCAGCTTAAACAAAATGCCGTTTTCTCCCTGTACGTCACTATCACATCACGGATCAACTACACAGCTCCTTACAGTAGAATTACCCGATGGAAAAAAAAAATGCTTTGTCCATGAGAAATTTCTCAAGGCTTGTTTCGAATCTACATGGAAAAAACTGCTTTGTCCATGAGAAATTTCTAAAGGCTTGTGTAGAATCTAAATGGAAAAAACTGTTTTGTTCATGAGAAATCTCTCAAGTCTTGTCTCGGATCTACTCGGAAAAAACTGCTTTGTCCATGAGAAAACTTTCAAGGTTCCCTCGGATCTATACACTTGCTGATGGTTGGGTAGGTTTTATAAATTTATAGTAGCTATAAAACGTGAAAATTAAAAAGCAAGAAGCTTTATTAATAGCCTACACCATATGGATGCGGTGACGATTACGACGTGATCAGTCATACAGAAAAGTATGTGAAAAGTTAATGCAATACGAAAATTAATATATGTATATTTTCTGACAATAATAATATAGAAAAAGAGTAGATAAGAATTTGATTTCGTTCTAGGATTAACTTAGGCTTTAATTATTCTTGAGAATTCTAGACAACTATTTTAACAGTCGGCATATCTACATAATAAGAGCTCCATAAACTCGTAAGCCCTAAGACGATACTGGTTGTATTCGCTGGTTCAGTGGTTATCAATTATATGCCACTGCATCAAAGGTTAGAGTTAAAAATTTGATTAAGGCGACGGATGAGTTCGAAAGAGAAGTAAAACTTGGAATCCCATATCGTAGATTTAAGTCAAGTAAATAAATCCTGTCTTTGAATGAGAGGGCTCCAGAGAATAATATCGACCAACTGTTCCTCGCTTTGCGATCAATGTCTTTCCGGATGGGAACTGGACAATAACCGAACGGTGTATGGTATTACTCGACCAAAGCGAGTGGAGCCGCGGGTGTAATGTGAACTATCGCGATGCAGTATTACGAACGCAGGAGCAGTAGCGCCACGGCTCCGGGCTGCAGGACTCCACTGGCCTTGGTCGAGTAATATATTCGTTGCTGAATAGCAGCTAAACGCTGAAAATAATTAAGAGTGAAATGTCTGCATCGTATAGGCCTATTTACTACCGCATATAAAAAACTACCCCTGAAAAACTCACTTGCGATTCTCATTGAAGACAAAATCTAACACAGTCGTATCATCATTCATTCATAGTTTTCTGCGTAAGGGCAGGTCTTTGACTATAAACCCAATATTCTCCAATCTTCCCTATTTTCCGCTTCCCTTTTAGTCTCCACATAGAGCCACATATTGGGTTGATGCAAAAACATGTAGCATTTTTTTCGCCCTAACAAAGTTTTTATTTTTTTTGAGATGAATGGAAGACAGAAATTAATCAGTAGCTAATATATTCTCCTACATTATCTATGACTCTATGCCAACTCTGGGATAGTTTTTAAATTCTGTGGCTGAAGAAATTTGGTGGTTTGGAGTTAAACAAACCGTCAAGCCAAGCTTTTAAAGCTATGGAGTCCCTTGAAGACTGTTGGATAGAGAATGAAAAAAGTCGAAATCTGAGGACGCAAGATCGGGAGATTATGGGAGACGTGGAATCACTTTCCAATCAAGCTCCTGGAAGGATGCTTTCGTCATGTTAGCAGAATGCGGACGTGCATTATCGTGTTACAGCAGCACTTGATGCAGTTTTACCTATCGTTTTTCTTCAATTGCGGCCGAGAGTTCTCTCTGAGTTGTAAATAAATGTCAGCAGTTATTGTTATATTCCTGGAAAGCAATTCATAGTACAAAACATAAGAATGTATCGGAAGTGTTCGCCTTTCTCACTTGACACTCCATCTTCTTTAGCCCACAAATAGCACAAACGTCCATCAAATCCACAAAATTCAAGACGTATTCTCAAGCACAACACTGCAAATAATAAATGACAAGTGACAAACGATAAACAATATCCTAACAACACAGTGTTGTGATGAACAAAAACGCTATTAAGTTATGCATCAATCTACTCGTTGTTGTCTATCATCTGATATCTTCTTCTTCCTCGAACTTTTCTCTCCAAGTTCGTACCACCTTATGTACTTTATTACCTATATCTTAGAAGTTGAATTATCCTTATAGATAGACTACTAGAGAATCCAGAAAATACTTCACCAAATATACCAGATGATGTTAGTCTGTAGAAGTCAATTAGCACTGAGATTTACGTTTTCGTTGCTTATTTACAGTGAACTGTCCTAAGTTCGACTGATCAGAATTGAAAGTTCAGTCCAATAAGGGTATTGGGTGTGGCAGATGAAATGAACGCAAATTCTTATTGGTTATCCATCAACGAATACAGTACTGTATTGGCATTTCCTGGCCGCCCCGAGACTTGTGTATGCGCTTCTAGTGCCACAGTGGGTTTCGACAGTTACGTCTCACAAACGGCACAATTCTCAAATAGAAAAAGAAGAGTTCATTAATTTAAAATCAGTGATTAAATATGAATGTCCTAATCGATAAAATATTCTGTTTTCCCTTAACAAAAGTATCACTACAAGACACAGAACCAATTCCCATTCAAATGGCAAACCCATTTCTTACTGCCCGTATAGGGGCGTGTCTAATTCTCCTACGTAAGCAGTCGAACTACAGCATGTCGAACTTAAGAGCTTCCACTGTACTTACTGTTGAATAATATTACAAGATCATTTTGCTTAGAGAAAATTTCGTAGTTTATTTTGGTTATTATGCAGTATGAACATTGAGAGGTATCCTAAGCAAGAAGAGGGGAATGGAAGCTGAGAAGAAAACGTCCAGTTAGCAAAAGTATACGAAGAAACGAAAAGTTTTTTGTTACCGCAGACCAAAGTGATGGATTGCAGACACTTGTTGGACAAACGTTACGTCACACAGCGATGAAGTATGGATGCGCTCCTAAAACCAACACAGCAACAAGGGACACTAACGCTGGGACAGCCGCCCGAGCGTCCTCGAGAGCGCCATCAAATTCCCATCAACTGCATGACGGCACGAGAAATCTGAATCCCAAATACTATGAAGGGAGCTGTATAATTTCATGCGCTTAGCTGTGGGCTTCCCAAAGTGGCAGATCGTTATATATAAGAAAATTTCCTTAATCAGCAGTATGGGACATTAAATTGGTCCCTTAATAGCAATGCTCATTTAGCCTAGCGGGAAATAAGCCTATTTGTTTGACAAAGTGATGTGACATCAAGTTACCACCCGTAATTTCAGTTAATGTTGATCTTTAATGAACTCAAAATTGAAACGATATGAATGAATGGATGTGGTCTGTTTTAATGTGGATTTTTTCAGGTGAAACAGTCATGAGGTTGAATTTAATTTGAATTCTCCTATTAAATATAAAATGTCGGCATTATAATCACCATCATAATTCTCCGCAAATGTTGGACAAGATGGACAGTATCGGCTAAAAAGCAAATGACGTCTCTATTATGCACGTATAAACTGTATACATTTAAGGAAAACAACATGCAATTCAGAAACAAAGAATGTAAAGGAGAGAGGACCTGAAGAAAGAGATAAAGGAAGAAAAATAGGAAACAAAGAGTAAAGAAGGAATGAAAGAATAAATAAGAAATATTAGTACGAAAGAAAGAAAGAAAGAAAGAAAGAAAGAAAGAAAGAAAGAAAGAAAGAAAGAAAGCAGAACAAAGTGTGAAAGATGTGAAAGTGAGGGCAGAAAAGAAACAGAAATTAGACTAATAAAGAAACAAGAAAAATATACTGTAGCCTATATGTAACCCATATGAGAAAAAATGAAAGAATAAAGCTAAAAGGAAGAAAGGAAAAAGACAGAAATATAAACGAAAAGAAAGAAAAAAATAGAAAAAAGGAATATAGGTGAAAAGTATGAAAACGAAAGTAAAAAAGAAACAAATCTATAAAGACACAAGAAAAATATGTAGATGAAAAATGCAGAAAGAATAGAGCTAAAAGAAAGAAGTAGGATGTGAATAGAAGATAAAAAGAAGTAACAAAGAAAAAACCAAGAAGAACATAAACAGAAGAAAGAGAGAAATGTGAGAAATGTGACAGTGAAATCAGAAAAACAGGACTCAATAAAGAAAAAAGAAAGAAATGTATAAGAAAAAATGTTAAATATAGAACTAAGAGGAAAAAGTTAATATAAAAAAACAGTAAGGAAAAAAGAAAGAAACAGAAAAATGGAAAAGGAGAAAAGTATAAAAGTGAAAGGAGAAAATAAACAGAAATAAATAAAGAAACAAGAATATATAAATAAGAAAAAAAGTTTCAGGAATAACTTAATGCTAAAAGAAAGAAAGAAAAACGAAAATAAAGAAAGATTGAAAGAGACGGAACAAAGGCAGAAAGGTGAGAAGCATGAAAGTGAAAGAGAGAAGAAACAGGATTGAATAAATAAACAGGAAAAATATGTATAAGGAAAAATTAAAAAATCATAAAGCTGAAAGAAAGAAGTTAATATACTGTACACCGTCTTTCATAAATCAGTGAAACATTTTAGAAATTCACCACAAATAAGCTAAGCAAATGATAATATTGCAATTCTTATACCGACAGAACGAGAAAATTTTCTTAGAAAAAAGCCTGTGTCGCATACTGTAGCTACATTTTTTTAACAAGAAGATTGTCCAGCTCATTTCCACAACGACGTACGAGGCTATCTCAACACAAATTTATCACAACATTGGATAGGATGCTGTGACCAATAAGATGACTCCTTAATGTGGTGGCCACCCAGTTCACCGAATTTAACACCTTGAGGTTTTTTCTTGTGGGGTTTAGTAAAGGACATTATTTCTGATCCCCACTCTCCGCTAACCTTCACGAACTTCGTGGCCTATGATCTCAGCTGTGGGGCACTGACCGACGTAATATGATGACACGCGTGTGGAATAAAATGGTTTATCGGCTAGATGCCTGTCGTATCAGCAAGGGTGGACATATTGAGCATTTGTGAGATATGTTAAAAAATTGGAGAGTTTACCTACATTTCTGTGTAGTAAAATGTAGTATTTTGCTTAGTTTATTTGTGGTCATTTTCCTATATGTTTCACGGACTTATGAAAGACAATGTAAAAAAGGAAGAAAGGCTGAAAGAGAATGATGAAAAGAAGAAATATGAGAAGTATGAAAGTGAAAGTAGAAAGGAAACAGGAATGAATAAAAGTAAAACAAAAAATATGTATAAGAAAAAAATATAAGAAATCAAGCAATAACAAGGAAGTTAATATAAAAGAAAAGGAAGAAAGAAAGAAAGAAAGAAATAAAGAAATAATGAAAGAAATAAAAGGTGTAAAACAGAAACGAAAAGAGAAAGACGTAAAAAGAACAAATAATGAAAAAAAAAGAACAGCGAAAAGAATAAGAAATAGGTAAGCACAAAAACGCAAGGAGATGGTAGATAATAATTATAAATAAAGATTCATAAAGAAATGAAATAACAGAAAGAAAGACAGAACGAAATAAATAAGGGGAGTATTACAAAATATAGAATTAAAAAGGGCAGAGCGAAGAAACAGAATAAGAAAACTGACGGGGAGAAAGAAAGAAAGAAAGAAAGAAAGAAAGAAAGAAAGAAAGAAAGAAAGAACGAAAGAAAGAAAGAAAGAAAATAAAGAAAAAAAAAAGAAATACAAAATATGAAAGACGATAGGGAGAAAGGAATTAAGAAATGAACATGGAAGAAAGAGAAAAATGAGTAATATGGGATGAAAATCATATAGGTATGAAGGAAGAACAGTATAGTAAAAACAAAGAATAAGAGTGAACATTCCAGCCGCATTCGATGTGTGTGTGCGTGTTCGTGTGTGGTCCTAACTTTCGGTAAGGACTATAAGTACATTTCCTTACCCGTCAGTAAATTTCATCACTCCCTTCCAGCATATTCTGAGATAACGGCCCGTAGCAGGCCAAGACTGATTACACCCCGCACACCTTTCAACTTCCCTGATGTAATCAAACACATATCACTCAGCGCTGAGTTGCCGCAGCACATCCTCAGAGATATGCATTACTCTTGGAGGATACGAATCCGGCCTTAAAATCACGCAATAATCTGTTTTACTGCTGCATAAAACTTGAAACAGAGATGTTAGATATAATCTATTCTTTTATAGATCCCATGATATTACAAGCCACCGAAAACTGTGCTTGTCAAAGAAGCTGTTCTCCAAATATAGACAAAATCCGGTTCGTCAGTATAAAAACGTCGCCTATAATTTACATGAGTCGTAAGCATACACGGGATATGAAAGGAAGTGACATGTACAGAATAAAAAGCCGCATGTAACTTCTCTTATAATTATGATAGCCTTAATGAAGTGAGTGCATGTATTTTCATTACTGAATTCTAAGTATCAGCATCAGGGTGGGTACAAAAACAGACTATTATTCAGGCTCTAAAAAATTACGAAGTGAGAAATGAATGTTGCATGCAGACATGTAGATTCAAGAGATCCGGATATTTCTAACATTGTTCAAATAAATTTTCTTTCCTTGCTCAATGAATTAGCATTTAACATTTATACGATACACACGTGCAGCAAAATTTAAACGCGTGTTTCTTCATCTTAATTATCGCCCAGTAATTAAGACATTCTTATATTTTTTATTCCAAGTAGGTCTAACAAGGAGCTTAGCCAGCCATGGTATACGCACTGATTAAGGCGGAGTATTAAATTTGCATGAAAGATTGTCGTGATTTCGAATCCTGCCGAGGGTGTGAATTTTCTCTGTTGTTAATGTGATAATCCAGTAGTAATTTGGGTAGAGGCATGTTGGTCAGACATCAGGAAATTTAGGTCAAGAGAAAGTGAACTTGAGCCAAGATCCGAAATTAGATTATTGTTGTTTAGTGGACTGTCCGAAGACGCAAATAAGGCATCATCATTCATAGAGCAACTGAACCAGGAGATAATGGGATAGGGTGACCAGTTCCTTTCCTTCGAAATCAGATTATGGAATAAAAATTGAAGATACTTGTGTCTTTCGTTATTCGACGTAAAATGGTTTCTAATTATTATTACTATACACTTATTAAAGGCCTGCCTACGGATAAAATATTATCTTGTGGGTTAGTGTGCCAATTCATGTTTTCCACCAATTTCCCTTTGTAGTGTGTCAGAGATCTCTGAAGTCGCATAAGGTGCTGGTCCGCATACACATATTTCCGGAAAGCAGGTAACTTGGTAGGGTGAAGAAGAGTTGGTTCATAATTTTGTCTGAGAGCCCTCTGAGTTTCTTTTATGCGATGTAGAGTTACCAATTTGTTGTTTTAGTTTTCTTTCGAAGAAAGCTATTGTAACAATTACATCATTTGGAACAGCATTTTTCATCTCTATTTTGAAATGTACAATATGAAACCATTATGATGCCTCTGGATTTATGTATTTAATTCCGAATTATGATAGATTTTTATAATGCCGTCATTTTCCATAACTATGGTCCTGGAACACAACTATGGTCCACTATACAACTATTCAAAGAACATGGTAGAAGTAACACAGACCGTTCGTAGATAGCTGCAGTAACTTGACTTCAAACTGCAGTACAGCAAAAATATAGATAAACGAGGTACTACGTTATAGAGTACAAAATTTGAATGGACCATTGTTGTGTTCCAGGACCATAGTTATGGGAAATGACGGTACTATTTCTGTACTTTCTTAAGTGTATTCGGCGACTATTTCGTGCATATGCCTACGAGAAAGTTACATGAATAACAATGACGTAGCCAATTCATTATTCATTATGATATTCATGAACACATTTCGAGGTATATACTGTAGTTTGTGTATGTGTGTGTACGAAATGCCTACCCACTTCACTTACGTGATTCGAGTTCCGTATATTGCGCATAGATGGCAGGACTGTGACCCATTTTCAAGTTGCAAACCATTTCGGCGACCTGCGCTGTGCATGATGTGCATCTGTGAAGAGTCATGATGTATATTAGGGTGAGTGTATGTGTAAATGTCCGTATAAGTGTAGTTTGGGGAATGGGTGAGGATGATTATGATGATGATGATGATGAAGAAGAAGAAGACAGAAGGGGAAACCCTGTGCCTCACGTAGCCTAATCCTGCCGAATAGCACCAAGAGGGCCGCCAGGCTTAACGTCCCCGTCCAACAGATGAATCACTATCAACAGTGACATATGCCTTCTCTTCACAGGCACTGCGAAATGATTTGAGATTTAACCCAACCATATTGGTGTACAATTTACTAATTAGAAGTTGTACACCGCCACCTCTCCTTGTCCCGAGATAGAAATTTTACAAGAAAATTTCTGACCCCGTCGGAAATCGAACCCGGGCCGGCTAATTAACAAAACGGATAATCTTTCCATAAATAAACGTATAGATACAAAAAAGAAATTAATTCTTCCTATCACCCAACAAAATAAATATACACGCCATCATGTTCTTTCCAGCAGGTCTGTGAAGCAAGCAATCGCATTATTATTGACAAATGGTAAGCACAACAAAGAATTCTGTAAGATCAAAAATTAACACTGTCATCATATAAGCAATCGTATGTTTTGTACTACCGGTGTACTTATTCACCCCTCTTGCGGCGAAAGAAGGCAAGAGTAGAAGTGATCGCGAGCACAACTATTTACACGGCGGACGACGTACTCATGACGAGCTGCTGACTGATATACAGTATCCTGAACTACTATTTCTCAAATAAACAAGCAACGCGAGTTCTCAGACTCTTAGATCTGTTGGTGGCATAGTATGCGAAGACAGGAGACCGTATGCTGGAGTAATGCAACAGTGAAGTGCTTCAGACCTACACTGGAACCTTCATATTTTAGTGTAAGCTATTCATTAAATCGTTGGCACAGCCGTCGCTCCGCTGTCGTGGAAGTTCATTTAATAGCGGAAGCTGTAAGTTTATCACCACGAATTAAAAGTCCTTTATTGGGCCATATTTTCAAGTGGCCTAATTCAGCTCACATTGCGTAATCTGTTTTCTTTATAGTTGTTTTATCATCGTATTCCTTCGTATGTGCATTCTTGTAGGCTTAGCGATATTGTATTTCTCTCTATGATTCTGTTTAAAGTAGTACTGGAATTAAAAGTTTCCTTCGGGAGTCGTTTTATCGCCTATGTAGTTTATAAATATTTCGACATCTTAGTTTTCTTAGTGATTCTATTCCATCTGTATTCATTCCTGAAATCTGTCCTGTCCATCGAGTGTTTGTAAATATGAGAGTGGTCCACGCCTGTGGAGTAATGGTTAGCGCGTCTCGCCACGAAACCAGGTGGCCTGGATTCGATTCCCGGTCGGGGCAAGTTACCTGGTTGAGCTTTTTTCCGGGATTTTCCCTCAACCTAATATGAGCAAATGCTGGGTAACCTTCGGTGTTGGACCCCGGATTCATTTCACCGGAATTATCACCTTCATCTCATTCAGACGCTAAATAACCTAAGATATTGATAAAGCGTCCTAAAATAACCTACTAAATGTGTGTGTGTATATATATATATATATATATATATATATATATGAGAGTCTGATTGAGTGAGAATGAGGGAGTGGGTAAATGAAAGTGTGTAACTATTATTGTAAGTGAATGCATGACTTTGAGTTACAATCAGTGAGCGAAAGTGGTTATATCGTATGAGCGTAATATTTGCATGAGGGAGTAACGAAAAATTAAAGTTCAATGACACTACAGCATCTTTTCAATTCAACACAATAGTTAATAATTTAAGAATATTCAAGAAAAAACTTAGTTACATGTTAATAACTAACTACGAATACAAGCCAATGATCTAAATCTTCTCAACTTAGTACAAGCATAACTTAGAAAGGAGAAAATAATGGCACATACTTTCAGTACTGAAAACTCACTAAAATACTGCTTTACCTCAGAACAACAGTGGGATATCTGGCAAAAATCATATTTTAAATAATGAGGATAAAAATTGCTATTGAACATCGAGTGCAATATGTAAACAAACGTTTGATTTAATATGAAGCTAAAACAACAAGAAACTGACAAAATGAAGTTAACTTAAAACTTAGTTTATCTCGAAACCACAGTTTGTCAAGATAACCACTGTAGTTCTGATGTAACGAGTCTGGAAGAAGGGATCGGCTCAGCATTAGAAAGGACTGAGAGAAGATAATCTTTAGGGTTTACACTAAAAAAATGATGTATTTGACATCCCTGTTGTGTAAGATGTAGAGAACGGTACTGTGAATTGTCATCACTAGTGATGAAAAATATAGCAAAGGCATATTTGTATCGGAGCTGCATAGGCCTATTTTAATTAAACTTAGTAATTACATGTTTCATGTTTAAGTTGACTGACGCATAGTTGTTCGTGCATGAAGGCAAAGGTTGGTGATATTGTGATATGAGTAATATTGTGATAGTTCTTTTTTGAGAGTTTATTACAATTTTACTGAGCGAGAGGAAGATCGGTCTTTTGCGTCAACGTAGTAAAGGAATGTCCGTGGACAAGTTTCTGCACAAAACCGGCCCTTCTCTCGCTCAATAAAATTCTTAAAAAAAAAAAAAAAAAAAAAAAAAAAAAAAAAAAAAAAAAAAAAAAACTATCACAATATTACTCGTATCACAATATTACCGTCGACCTGGTTGGCGAGTTGGTATAGAGCTGGCCTTCTATGCCCAAGGTTGCGGGTTCGATCCCGGGCCAGGTCGATGGCATTTAAGTGTGCTTAAATGCGACAGGCTCATGTCAATAGATTTTCTGGCATGTAAAAGAACTCCTGCGGGACAAAATTCCGGCACATCCGGCGACGCTGATATAACCTCTGCAGTTGCGAGCGTCGTTAAATAAAACATAACATTTTTTTAAACAATATTACCAACCTTTACCCTATGTGCATATTTCGATGGCTCAGAACGAGACTGTTACAACTCAAAAAACTCACTTTTTGAGTTATTACCATCATTTGAACACTTGACTTGATAACTATGCTATGTGAAATTGTTACAAGTCTAAAAATTTCCTAGTGGGACATAAATGCACATATAACAGTTTGAAAGTTATGCTATTTAGTCTTTTTCTCAATTGGAAAGTGTTATATTTTGCGTTGTAACAATTTTCCATTCTCACCTGAAACATTGTTGCTAAAAGCAATGTTCCATTTCGACTTGTAACACTTTCGCATTGAAAATATCCATGCTTCGAGTTAGATTTGGCACATCTGATGATAAGTTCATACAATAATGATAGCATAATACTGGCTGCATTGTTTAAAAACAATGTTATTATTAATTTTGTCTTCACCATCGACGTAGTATTGAAACATTAATCATCGTGAATGTTCTTATACATCAGTATTTAATTCACTTAATATTTCATTTTATATCTCTAAGAAAGGTTAATGTTGTGTATATAGTGCATGTAAGAGTAATACAGAAACAGAGAAATTACCTGCAAGAAAGTTATAATAGACATATAAAAGAAGAAGCAACATGAAGGGCTACAAAGACTAAAGATATTGAATCAGAAAACAGGATCCAAACAAAGTTGTGTGCTGCTTTTATCTTCAGGCAGTTCTTCCTTCACTTTGTGATGAGTGTTCCTCTTAATATTATAAAAGTAAACTGTCCTGTTACAATCTCACAATATATGACATCGCAAACAGAGATTCAAAAGAGATTGACACATGCCGCTATAATTTCTTATTTCTTTGCCCAACACAGTAACAAACCAGGTCCACACCTGTGGAGTAACGGCTAGCGCGTCTGGTGGCCCGGGTTCGATTCCCGGTGGGAGCAAGTTACCTGGTTGAGGTTCTTTCCGGGGTTTTCCCTCAATCCAATATGAGCAAATACTGGGTAACTTTCGGTGTTGGACCCCGGACTCATTTCACCGGCATTATCACCTTCATCTCATTCAGACGCTAAATAACCTAAGCTGTTGATAAAGCGTCGTAAAATAACCCACTAAAATAAAAAAAAACAGGTAATTATGTTTTCAGACAATTGTGTTGGGCAAAACAAGAACAAACTCATTGCCTCATTATTTCTGTACTGCGTAACTAACCTATGTTAATGTCATAACACAGACATTTTTAGTCACAAGTCATACCTAGAATGAGAATGACTCTATGCATTCTACTGTTGAAGGGGGGGGGGGGAAGAGTTATTAAAGAAGGACTTATATTACTGCCAACGCAATGGGTACCAGTACTCAAATTGCCTAAGAAAAGAGGCAATATATACAAAGTCAATGAACTAGATACACCAGATATCTTAGATTTGAAAGACTTAATACAACAAATGGGAAATAATTTTTCCAGAAATAAAAATGGTGATAATATAAACTAGTCTACTATGAAAATCGTGGTCAGAAAACAGGATCCTTCCGCCATCTTCTATAAGCACTCCTATGAACAAGATGATTTCGAAAAAATAAGTAGTCGACAAAGACGTAAGGGCAAGTCTTCTTTAGCAATACCAAAGCCAGTATTTTCTTCGCCTCCAGGGACAGATGTGGGTGGAAAATTTGCTTGATCTGTGTAAAAGTTTGAAAGTTTCCAATGGTGTTGAAGAAAATAATGCTGCATTTGAATAACAACCAAACATGTTTTTTCTCACTACATGTTGATGTTTAGTCGACTGTCCGAAGACGGGTTTGAAGCTCATAGGCCTAAGTTACACCAATAAGGCATCACTCATGAGGCAACTAGGCTACATGACGTAATTTATTTCTTATTATTGTTGTAGTCATCCTGGTTGGTGTAATTTATTTCTTTTATTTTTGTAGTCATCCCGATATCAATAAATATAATTTTGTGTTTCTAAATCTACATTTGACATATTTTTCCATTGTATTATCTAAATTTACTACACAGTGATGTAAGGAAAAACCTGTTGCAAGTAATATATTATGGAATACTGTTATATCTGAGAACTTTGTCACAATATTTTAATGCGAAACTGTTACAACTCAAAAAAATGTCACATACAAGTTACATAAAACAAATAACGACAAAATTAATATTTCAATAAACTTCTATAACAATAATGATTATATATATACCAATTTTCATTGTTGTGCCATGATTCTCTGATTTACCATCTACAATGGAAAACTTTAAATGGCTCTACTGAAAAATCTCAATTTTTGAGTTGTAACAGTCTCGTTCTGAGCCATCGATTTAGACTTCGGATGTATATTTTTGTTTTTGTTTGTAGCTAAAACTGTTTGCTAGTTTGCTGGACTGTGGTAAAACATGTAGTAATTATTTACTATTACAGCTGTGCCAGCGTTTTTTTGGCGTGTGTCCTAGAATACAGTGCCCAGTTTGTGAGCATGTTGCTAGTGCAGCTGAGAATGGTACCACTTCCTATACACGTCACATCAGCCATTTGCCAAACACAGTTGTCAGACTAACTACGACAAAGGTAAAACACTTGTACTTAACGTTTCCATTACTTATTTCACACGCCAAAAACGGTCACGCGGAGTGTACTGATGACGCGTTTGCTCGACAAAATTTATTCATAACTCACTCCTTCATTTAATTTGGAGAATATATAAAAATGACTAAAATTCGGTGGAAAACAATTTCATCTAATTAGGTGATACTTACGATTTTAAGGTGTGTATTTTTTAGTAGACTTCAGTGTACGGTATAGTTGACAGGGGCGACTGAAGTTGGTATGTTTGTTCTGATGTTTCTTGTATAGAGAACGATGTGATTATATTAATGAGTTGGTCTGCTATTTTGCCTTGTGAAAATTAAAAAAAAAAAAAGTATTTTCCGTTAAATTTCAGTTTGTATGTATTCCGCACGCA
The DNA here is from genome assembly GCF_040183065.1 of Periplaneta americana. NCBI lineage: Eukaryota > Metazoa > Arthropoda > Insecta > Blattodea > Blattidae > Periplaneta > Periplaneta americana. The sequence goes on from NC_091125.1 coordinate 35,778,796, forward strand.
AATCAAGGAGTTCTGAATAAATTTTGTCGAGAAAACGCGTTGTCAGTTAAAGTAAAGAATGATGGTCTGAAGAAGATAAAAGAACTTAGCAAAGTGCTTAAAAAATACGATAGTGATGTGTGTGGACGTTAATCCTATCGTGTCAGCAGATTATAAGTTTTGTTCCCTTTATTCATGTGATGTAGAAATAACCATTACGGACAGGAGGAACAAGTTGGATCCCAAAAACATGGAAAAGATTGTGTCACAAAGTTTCATGTAGTCATGAAAGAAAATGAATTGTCTGTATCAGTTAGTTTTAATTAAATTAGCAATACCCAATAGAGCAATAACTAAGAAATTTAAGTGACTCTGTGTCTCTTTGAGATCAATAGTCTAAATATTTCTCATTATATGGTTAGTGTTTTGTTTCTCATGGGATCGTGTACTATGGGGATTTTACCGGCTCTTCAGCTTTTAGTGCATATAAGTAAGTGCATATTTCGGTATTTCAGAATTTTTAGTGCATATAATTATCAACAGTAGTCATCACCTTTCCTAACGGTTCAGTGGAGAGCTCCGTAAAGCAATTAATAAACAAGTTAATAGAGACCCCGTGATTATGTTTTAATTTGTACTTTTATAGAATATCGATTTTAAACTAATACCCTAATTGAAGGCTATAAAATGATTATATGATAAAACTGGAGGAATATGGAAACGACAATTGCAAAGGAAATAGTTAAAGATAACCGGAAATACTTAAAGATAACCTTGTCCGTAAATGTTTTCTTCACCAAGAATTTTAATGTTTGTGTTGGAAACAGGTTTGTAAAGTTTTGCTCGTAGGGTGCTTTATGCAGAATTTACTGGTTTTAACTGGTCTGGCACAGAGTTAAAATTAGAAGAAAACTTATATTTAGGAGGAAAATTATTCCAGAAATTGCACATTCGTGAACAACTGCTTATACTTACATATCAACCTAAATTAATATAGTAGGCCTATAATTTGCAAGAAGTTACAGATAAATGACACACTTATTTTTCATTAAAACAACAAACAACTATTACAGTATTACTACATTAGGTGCGGAAAAAGTCTTTGGACTATTGTTGTTTTGCGAAAACTACATACTGAAAATTGCCACTCCTACACGTAGGTCTATGATGTTTTTTTCCCTAACAACTATTTCAGTAGATGGCTCTACAATACGTTCACAACATTCTTAATATCTCAAATTTGCATTTTTTGGACTATGGTTCTTTTGTAAAAAAAAACCTTCAATTGCTTTACATAAAATATTTCATAGCGTGTTTTGGGAAAGTCATTGATTTGACTCCCAATATGACAGATCAATTTACGAGAGAAGTGTACTATGTCAATAAATGATTGAAAAAAATTTAGTTTTGTCCTGCAAATGTGCAGAAATTTAATCCGAACAAATGTAACTTTTCGCTCTGCTGAGGATTTTTACAACTCTCCTAAATTGACTCAGCGTATCGGAATTAATTAATGGCTTACCCTAAACATGCTATGAAATACTGGGACATCATTTTATTTTTACTTCAATTTTTATTGTACCTGAGTTTTTGAATGTACTTCACTCCCACCCCTTCCACTGTCCTCCGCATGGAACCAAGGCCTCATATAGTAAACAGCACTGAGTTAGTGAATATAGTACGTTCCAGAAATATGTTCGCGTTTTCCAGTGACGAAAGAACTTTCAATATTGAAACATATTTTCGTACAGGTACTGTCCGTTTGCCTACGTCGCATCCCGATTTCCCCCACCTGCTTCTGCTCTCCCCTCTGTAAAAGCTGGGCTGTCTTAGCTCTTTTCTGAAAACATTAATTTCTGTCAGGAATTGGACGTCTACGTAATATAATACAACTGTTTAAAATAACTTAAATAAAAGGGCCTCGTTAATTAATTAACGTGATTTCCTCCCTTTCTACGGCATAACCACTTGGAAGGAGAGTAGATAGCATGTCTGAGTAATTTTATCTGTGCGGGTCGGGCAGAAGCGAAGATTGAATTTACAGTACGTAAGGTACACTTTTATAGAGTAGCTACAGAATTATTTCAACATGAGTTACTAGTACGAAGAACGAAACTGGCAATTGTAATTAGATGCAATAGTCTATAGTGCGATAATATGCACAAAAGAACTGAAGCCTATATCAAAATGAACGGCCACCATTTTCAAAAATGTGTTTAAATATCCATATTATGATTATTTTACAATTTAACTTCATTCTCCATATCGTACGCTAATGTGCTGTAGACAGTATAATATACACTGCATAATGAATATGTCCGCATGGATAACTCAGTTCGTGAGAAAAACACTTATTGTTAATACATTACTGTATTTTGATTAAACAGAAACCTAATGAAAATGATCGAACTCAAAATCGCGATATTTCCTAGTTTACGTAAATGGATGAACTACTTTCTTCCCTCGTATACCTAGTAAAGTGATTTGTTTGTGTTTTACGCCAGTATCATCGAACTCCAGTCGTGGAAGGGGTAGCAAACGGTTTTTCCCGTTCTCTAAAGGTATAGCCAGGTTAATATTAAAAATGTTAGTAAAAATAAAATGATGTCCCTGTATATAATACAAAACAATTTTTATCTCGAAAAGGAAACAAAGACGAGCCAAATTTTATTAAAATATTTTGTTTGAAATATCTAAAAAATAACCGTTCGAAATTACTGACATTACTTAAGGTTCAGCCTATATATTATATCTTATTTTCAATTTTTTAGAATGGTTAAGCTCATTTATCAACCAGCCGCATTTTAGAAATTTCATAACTATGCGTACAGTATGGACTACTTTCTTTGTTTCGAAGAGATTCTTCATTGGAATTAGAAAAATCATCAAAGCAGGCTTTCTAATATAAATCAGTATGAGTGACTGATGATATTCTTACAGTTCGAAGTTATTACTGATGGTTAATTTTCTGGACAAAATCCTATTGTCTTTGATATGCTTGAATGTATTCTTCTCGAGTTTGCGTCAGTAAGAATGGATTTATAACTTATAACAACGCTTCTATTTAGAGTAAAGACTCGCCAAGTCTCCGTTTTACTGCATTTCAATCACTAATGACAACTTCGTTTCAATATATCTTTACTTCAGTATTTTGTAAACATTTTGTTATCATAGTATCTAATATAAGTTATAACTCTAAAACTGTTCCTCAAATAAAATTTAATATCGTGACTAAGAGGTTACTTTGCTCCTTTTTTCTGATATTTTAATTAAAATAGAGTTAGAAAATTATATTTTTACGTAATTATTATTTTTTTTATAATTGTATTAGCTATTACTATGTTCAACAAAAAATACTTAGGTTTCTCCTACTATATTTCTAAAAAAGTGGAGCAAAGTTACCTATATGATGGGGTAACTTTGCACCAGTCTTCAAAACGAACACTTAGAGATGGAATATTTGTTATGGAGCATTATATGACTTTCTTTATGGCTTTTCCATGCATTAGAACACGAGTCTGGTTTTCAGGTTGTTGAAAATCCAAATTATAATAAAATACTGCAATTCTGCGACTTTTATGATGATGCTGTATTAAAAAAATATATCCCATAGAGATACATCAGTTGATTTGAACCTAGACATCAATGAAACTTCTTATATATATCTTGATTACACAACTTTTAACACTGTATCACTTCGGAATATGTATGATACAGAGACATCAACACAGACATGGAAATACTGCACATCCAACCAAAAAGCCAGAAACTCAACACACTAGAACAATATGAAATATACAGACACACGAAAACACACCCCAACGATATTCTCAACACACAACTCAACTTCAAAACACATACACTCTTTCACCCTACACTCTACACCCACACAGGAAACAAGAGGCGCCAAGATCAACAACGACCAGTTCCGAAGATGACCGAAAATAGGTCGAAACATGTTAACAAGGTACGTTAATATTTAACACAAGAAAGTTCTTATCATACATATTCCGAAACTTCTTATTTAAGTGGAGCAGTGTATGGTCCCAAGGAACAAAGTAACCTCGAGTTACGGTATTAAAAACTTTAACAATAATAATTATAATACTTGTAATAATTTTTTTATCCAATACCACCAGGTTGTCATTTGACATTTCTGATCTCTCCTGGCAATGGTTTATTTGTAACCCACTTCTGAGGTTGGGGCGCCTGGAAGGCGGAGTTACGCTGCCCCGATGATGATGATGATGATGATGATGATGATGATGATGATGATGTGCCAGGAGAGGTCATAAACCTAAACCTAACCTAATTTCCAGACCATAGACGAACAAAGGAACATTCCTCTTTAAGGAAAAATTCCTGTGTTCTAACCGGAAATCGAACCCGGGACCTTATGAACTGTAGTCAGAAGCTCTGACCACTAATCCACGAGGCTGGTATACTCGTAATAATAATATAATATAAAATGTGTTTCATATTAACTAAATTTTCAGTCTTTAGAAAGGACAAAGCAAAGCAACAGAAACCCACGTCTCAATATTCTTTATTAACAATATGACGTACTGTTGATATGAAGAGATCTGTTTACTTATCTATTGCTGTAAGAATACAGTATTAGTGGAACTATCGGAAATAAGGAAGTTAGTTGGATCCTTCTCACCAAAGATATTGGTGTTCAATTCCCTACAGTTTCTATAAAATAACGGATGTGGAATATGTTATCAGATAATTTGGCCTTTCCTATATCATTATTTCATCGTCTTCAAACAACGTATTTCAGATGGATACTAATTAAATAATTACATGAATGATACTGACAATGAAAAGTAACGATTTTACATGACCCGATCTCAATTTCCTTCCTTCAACATAATTAATACCACAACCGAAATACCTGAAACTGAACACCTGCATCAGATTACATACTCCCAAGCGAAACTATTGGAAAAACCATCTTGACAAACTCGGAATAGAGAAATATATCTATCACCTGTTCTTAAGGCTTCTCGAACTATCGAAAGGGACGTCCATTTTTTATTATACTAAAATCCACTTGCGTTCCTGTCATGTTTAATCGACCACCAGCTGATACGAAGACAGTACCTCTTCGAAATGAAAGCCAAGTATGTGGAATTGCTTTCTGGTAAATAATGTCCGTCCATATAAAATTCAGTTACATTCAAGTTGCAACCTGAACAGGTATACTGTACATGTTTACGAAACTGGATGTTTAAAAAACCATGATATACAACTAACTTTAGCAATTAGGACATTTCATATACATCAGTTTCCTGAAATCTCATATTATAAGTTCGGTAAAAATGTGTCGATAAATGAAGCATGTAATCATTGTAGTATATTTGTGAAATTATCACAACTACAATTTCGCACAGAGGCTTTTCTCTTGTGAAGTCAGAAAATCAAAATTGTCGAAGTAGGCCTGCCTGTACTAACACCTATTCCAAATAAATATGACACAATGAAAATTAAGAGTTCTTTCAACGCCTACTCAAAATCCCTTTCAATTGTTAGTTAAAGTTTTATAATACGGTTGGTAATGAAGACCTACAAAATCTTTGTTTGCTAATCGGCATAAGGTGCTGCTAGTAAATCCACTTCAAACCAAATATACTTGCTACTCCTTTTCGCATTTCGCTAACGGCTGAATTATATTAATTTTTCGAAATAATTCATGCAGACGTTTTCTGAGATAATTCGCCACAGATAAATTGTTGATTGCAAACATAATTATGTAATTAATACTAATAAATCCCCTTGAGACAAAAGTATTGAGAGATGTTAAACTATAGCGTTATTTGGCACACTATAGTATGAATGAATGAATGTAGTTAAATTATTAGAGTCGATTTTGTATTAATTGCCATTTATATAATTATCTCAAATAATGACTTGTTAATTTGTTGTGAAAATTATTGTAGGCTATTTCAATACAAAAATCTAAGAAAAGATTGTTTAGTACTCGTACTACGTACAGGCTATACAAACAATAACAGTCTAGGAGAAACTGTTGTAACTTGCACAGATGAACAGAAAGCCAGACAAATGGCATATCGAACAAGTTTTCCGGTGGGTATCACGAATTGCTCAAGAAATGTATTTTAAAGAAATTATTTAAATATATTTTTGAATCATTAAAAGATTTCCTTTTCATATTTGGTATAATGAAAAAAATAAAAAATAAAGGTACGTAAGTTATTAATATAAAATTCTTAGTTTACAAACAGGCTCTAAGATTGCGCAGTGTCATATTTTTATAGTTGGCAGCATTGTTGATTCCCTCCGTTCCGTCGAGAGAAGTTGCTTTGAGGTATAGCTCTATGGTGTAAAGTGTTTGTGTGAAAGTGAATTTGTAAAGGTTTATCAGATAAAATTGATTTTACTCAGATTCTCTTATAAATTTGCGTATGGAGAAGGTTAAGTTTATTTAATAATTCCAACGATGTAAACCTGCATGTAGGTATTACTGTTGCTAGACAAATACAGGGACATAATTTTATTTTTACTTCAATTTTTATTGTACCTGAGTTTTTGAATGTACTTCACTCCCACCCCTTCTACTAATGAAGTTCAGCCGACCTCCACACAGATCCAATACCGCATATACAGTCATAGTAGCCTTACGGTCACAGTAAACAGTACGTTCCAAAAATATGTTCGCGTTTTCCAGTGACGAAAGAGCTTTCAATATTGAATCATTTTCGCATAGGTAGGCTACTGTCGTTCATTTGCCTACGTCGTATCCCGGTTTCCCGCACCAGCTTTTATTCGCCGGCTAGTGGCTGGGCTGTCTTAGCTCTTTTCTGAGAACATTAATTTCTGTTAAGAATTGGACGTCTACGTAATATTATACAACTGTTTAAAATAGCTTAAATAAAAGGGCCTCGTTAAGTAATTAACTGTCACGTGATTTCCTCCCTTTCTACGACCCTACGACATAACCACTTGGACGGACAGTAGATAGCATGTCTAAGTAATTTTATCTTTTCGGATCGGACAGAAGTGAAGAATGAATTTACAATACGTAAGGTACTCTTTATAGAGTAGGTACAGAATTATTTCAACATGAGTTACTAGTACGAAGGACGAAACTGGTAATTAGGATTAGGTACAATACGCAATAATACGCAATAATACGCACAAAAGAACTGAAGCTTGTATCGAAATGAACGGCCACCATTTTAAAATGTGTTTAAATATCCATATTATGATTATTTTTCAATTTAACTTCATTCTCTATATTGTACGCTAATGTGCTGTAGACAGTATAATATACACTGCATAATGAATACGTCCGCATGGAAAGCTCAGTTCGTGTGTAAAAACACTCATTGTTAATACTGTTCTGTATTTTGATTAAACAAAAACCCAATGAAAATTATTAAACTCAAAAGCGCGATATTTCCTAGTTTACGTAAATGGATGAACTACTTTTCTTCCCTCCTATACCTAGTAAAGTGATTTGTTTGTATTCTACGCCAGTATCATCGAACTCCAGTCGTGCAAGGGGGTAGCAAACGGCGTTGATCCAGAAGTATAGCCAAGTTAATATTAAAAATGTTAATAAAAATAAAATGATGTCCCTGTACATAAGCTACGTTATGCAATTTTCCTTTTTTCTCTAAGTAAACACTCCTGTCATTTATTGACAACAATGCAGAACTGTGTAGAATCCTCTAAGATTGCGCACTGAAGCACATCGTCGTCTCATAAGTACAACCAGTTTTTAAAAATGAAATATTATTTCTTGCACTCACGTGTGTCATGATTTCGTCGTATGTTGGGAAATCAGACAGAAAATAATATTAATATTTACCCGAGAAATGTTAGAGAAAAGTCAAACAATAATCGAAAATCATAAAAACATACGAAAATGGAGATAAATTTCCTTAGCAGGTCAACCTGAGCTTACTGAACAGGCACTAATTTCACCAGCTATGATAGAGACAAAGGAGTCAAAGAAACTGAAACGAATTAAAAAAAAAAAAACTGAGATTTTCTGTTCCTCTCCGTACAAGAACTCACTTCTAGAAACAATGAAAGCTTCTAGCAACAAGAAACAATGCAAAAAGACCAGTTCTAGTGATTCTTCAGCTACAACGAAAAAGTCGTGCAACATTAAACAATGCAAAAAGACCAGTTCTAGTGATTCTTCAGCTACAACGAAAAAGTCGTGCAACGTTAAACAATGCAAAAAGACCAGTTCTAGTGATTCTTCAGCTACAACGAAAAAGTCGTGCAACATTAAACAATGCAAAAAGACCAGTTCTAGTGATTCTTCAGCTACAACGAAAAAGTCGTGCAACATTAAACAATGCAAAAAGACCAGTTCTAGTGATTCTTCAGCTACAACGAAAAAGTCGTGCAACATTAAACAATGCAAAAAGACCAGTTCTAGTGATTCTTCAGCTACAACGAAAAAGTCGTGCAACATTAAACAATACAAAAAGACCAGTTCTAGTGATTCTTCAGCTACAACGATAAAGTCGTGCAACATTAAACAATGCAAAATGACCAGTTCTAGTGATTCTTCAGCTACAACGAAAAAGTCGTGCAACATTAAACAATGCAAAAAGACCAGTTCTAGTGATTCTTCAGCTACAACGAAAAAGTCGTGCAACATTAAACAATGCAGGAAGAGTTTCAATTACTACAATCCATCAGGGTCAACTTCACCACATCGGACAGTTTCAGAAGGAACAATTTTCTGTCTTGATTATGACGAAACCTATAAAGAACCAATTTCTGAGGAATGGATGCAGTGTAGTGGGTGCAAACAGCTATGGCATGAAGATTGTTCACGCTACGAAGGCGTTGGACTTTTTAAATGTGACATGTGTTGACGCGCATTCTTAAAGGACAACGTGCGCAGTCTTAAAGGAAAGTGTCTGTAAGATTGAGCGTTCACAAATTTACAAAGAAGAATTTTTGTAAAGAACAAATATTTCATTTTTGTAACTTTTTTCATATTATTATGATCTTAAGATTCAAGAGTTTCGTTTCATAAATATAGTTTTTATATTGGTCTCAAAAATTAGTATTACAGACACAAATGCACTAAGTGCGCAATCTTAGGAGTATTTACCTTATACTTATCTTTCACTCGTTAGGTACGTCATAACGTCCAACTCCTTAAACGTTGGACTGGTGTATTAATAATCACGTAAGAATCTCGGATTCGATGGTGTTCGGGCACCATTACTGGTTAAAGTACTTCAGTCCCACGTCAAAATTACATGAGACGGTCTTGAGCCTAGAGCCCCTTCCACGACAATAAATACATAACTGACTAAATGACAAACAAATAAATAAATATGTAGTGCTCGTTGCAATTTAGAACTTGGAAGTTTATAGTCGTCTTGCAGGATTTTTGCTTCACAACATTTTCCGTTTCCCATAAGCTGAATAAACCATAAAGTAACTTGTTTATCCACTAGCTCTTCTGTTTCATGCGTGTGTCGAAATTTGCATTGAATGGCCACAATATTACATTCAACTCAGTGGTACACACTAAGTTCTCAGCTAAACCACAACTAGAATAGATAATACTCAGTCTAGATAATTGTAGTAGGCTTCCCCATGTTAAGCGATATTTTAACTTACACAAATTTGCGCCGTAATGGCGCTGTTTGTCAAGTAGTGGGAGTTGCAATGTATATTGTATTGATAGGCATGTTGCTTGTCTCGGGAGTTTTAAGGAAATAACTCAGAATGAAGCGTTTCTAATGTTACAATTAAAAAAGCAAAACTTCTTATTATAAGTACAGTAAAGGCTCATTCACAATGAAAATTAAACATAACGTAAACATTAACATAAGCACATAAACATATGCCACAAACTTAAGTAGCCAAGGCCCATTCACAATGAAAATTAAACATAACGTAAACATAACACGTGTGTGGAAACAAACATACCGAATCAACAAAACTACAGAATCTATTACATAAAAATGGAGAATTGCACAATGACTGACGATGTAGTTATTCAATTCATGTTTCTAATAACTACAATGGCATCAGTATATGGCTTTCAATACTTGAAATCAAAGAAACGGAGATGTAAAATAATCAACTTTTCGTCATATGATTCCATGTTGCGCGCCTAGCTATCATCACGGCCAATAGATCAAAATATTGCCTGTAAGCAAAGCCCATGAGATGTTAAAGAAAAAGTGAAAACACGCTTTCCGCTTGTGTACTGTTTCCAAATCGCATAAACATAAACATGAAAGTTTGGAGTTTGCAAACTTTCATGTTGACGTCTTATGATTAAGATTAAGTTTATGCTTACGTAATTCATTGTGAATGCTTACATTAAATAACATGGACACAAGGTTTTATGCTTACGTTATGTTTATGTTTAATTTTCATTGTGAATGGGCCTTTAGCTACCAAACATATCGACATAATCCTTGTCTAACACGGTAAAAATGTAGGCCTATCGCTGTTTGTGAAATTGTGTGTGTCCACAGAACTTTCGGTACCAACAATTAAAATGTAGGCGCAAGTAGTCGGCAGACGGGTAACTAACGCCATAAGGATGATGTTCGAAACTATAATGTGAGGAGACAGTTAATATTTTATTTTTATTTCAGTAGTTTATTTTACGACGCTTTATCAACATCTTTGGTCATTTAATGTCTGAATGAGATGAAGGTGATAATGCCGGTGAAATGAGTCCGGGGTCCAGCACCGAAAGTTACCCAGCATTTGTTCATATTGGGTTCAGGGAAAAACCCGGATAAAATCTCAACCAGGTAACTTGCCCCAATCGGGAGTCGAACCCTGGCCACCTGGTTTCGCGGCCAGACACGCTAACAGTTACTCCACAGGTGTGGACGACAGTATAATTATATATAATTATGTTCATTCATTCATAGTTTTCTGCCCAAGGGTAGATATTTCACTGCAAAGCCAGCATTCTCCAATCTTTCATATTTTCCGCCTTCCTCTTAGTCTTCACGTACGATCCATATAAATAATAATTATGTTAATGTTGTATATCAATTGATATCTTCTTCTGCCCGAACTTTTCTCCCTTTCACCATCCCTTTCAGCAGGCAGTTTTCTTCCCAGCCAGTGACCCAACCAATTCCGTTTTCTCTTCCTGATCAGTTTCAACATTATTCTTTCTTCATCCACTCTTTCCAACACGATTTCATTTTCCATATTTCTGTCTACTTCACACGCTCCATTCTTCTCCAAGTCTACATTTCAATTTCTTATATTTCCTTCTCTTCACTTCGTCGTAATGTTCATGTTTCAGCCTCATACAATGCCACACTCCACACAAAGCACTTAACTAGTTTCTTCCTTAGTTCTTTCTTCAGAAGTCTGCAGAAGATGCTCCTTTTTTATAAAAGCTTCCTTTGACATGCCTGTACCTTTTGACTTTCTGGCAGCAGCTCATCTTAACTTAAAATACACATTTGAAGTTGTCCTCTTCTTGCACTAGGTACCTCATTTCGAATTCATACACTTACATTCTTTATTTTTCTTCCGATAACTAAGGTCTTCGACTTGTTTGCATTTATCTTCATCACATACTGTTCACAGCTGTCATTTACCTTCAGTAAACCGAGCAAGGTGGCTCATACCTTCCGCATGGGAATCGCATTCGAGAAGTCCGTGGTTCGAGTTCCGGATCGACCAACCTGACTGTGGCTTTTCCGTGGTTTTCCACAGTTACATAGGCAAATGTTGAGTTGGAAAAAAAATTTAGATTTCATATCATTCACCTTCTTCATTTCATTCCATAGACATATTCATGTCAAGACGCATGTCTTCCTCCGCTTACGGGGGGGGGGGTCCCTCTCCTCAACCGTTCCTGGTTTTCCAGCCTTCCGCAGTATCTCTGCCAGAATTTATTTCTTAAGAGTACTTCCAAGGTTGCTTCGACGCCGTTGGAATGAATCCTGTGCTACTTGGTCACCTTGGCGGGAGTAGTGGGCCCCCATTGGGTGAGCGGGTGAGGGTCACATGCGACCGATGGGCTGGTACACTTCATCCTCATTCATCCCATAAATTCGGGTTGCACAATAGGCCTCAGTATGTCCGACGTCCAAAGGGTCGTCCCTAACTTGCCCCTGGCCACCGTCACCTAAATTAACTAAGAGGTGGAGCTTAAACTGAGAGGATTCAATCCGGCATCGGAATTGGAATCCGGGATGGCTTGGTGGATAGAGCGTCAGCACGTAGAGCTGAAAATCCGGGTTCGAATCCTGGTGCCGAAGAGGATTATTCTCCGCTTCACCAATCCTTCATCATATGATAACGCAGAGTTCCTGCACGGAAATATCATATGTACTTCGGTACATCGCAATAACTTAACCTTACCTAGCTTCAGTAACATTTCCTGTAGTACAGATTAATGTTGGCTGCGACTGAACGAAAGCCAACTTCACGCTGGGACTGAGCATGTAAAATGAACATCACAAGCAGTGTTGCCAACACATAAATTGTATCCCGTCAGTATAACATCTTGAAATCCGTCAAAATCCGTCAAAATTAAAAAAAGAAATAATAAGACCCAAAAATTACTTACCAATCCTGATTAAAATAATAATTCGTCAACATCTAACTTAATTACGAGGAAATTTGAAACCGGGAATTCTTAAACATAGGACGGAACAGGCAGGGCTGTTCAAATGAAAAGTAAAATCTTCCAAAAATTAAAGAATTAAAAATGTCAGCAGCTAAAAATGTCAAAAGATGATGTAAATCGTAATTTCCGCCAGAAAATCCGTCACCCGTCAAAGCCACTTTTTTTCCCGTCCGCTACGTTGAAATTCCGTCAGTTTTGACGGAATTTCCGTCCATTTGGCAACACTGATCACAAGACTATTAGTAATGCTAGTCAGCCATCGCATTGACTGTAATTCAAGCGTTGTCAAAGAAAACAGAATAAAACTTAATTGAATGTTGTTTAATCAATTGTCCGAAGATAGGTGTGAACTTCTTAAGCACAAGACATCACTCATCAGGCAACTAAGCCAGGAAATAATTGGGTATCGTGGCCAGTTGCTTTCCCCCTCCATTGCATTCATCGCTGATTAGTAACATATTACACTAAATTACACTTAAGATGTATACTTCATTCATTCATACTCACAAATGGATTTTAAGGAACACGGAGATTCATTGCCGCCCTCACATCCTAAGCTCGCTATCGGTCCCTATCCTGTGCAAGATTAATCCAGTCTCTATCATCACATCCCACCCCCTCAAATACATTTTAATATTATCCTCCCATTTACGTCTCAGCCTTCCCAAAGGTCTTTTTTCTTCCGGCCTCCCAAATAACACTCTATATGCATTTCTGGATTCGCCCTTACGTACCACATGCTCTGCCCATCTCAATCGTCTGGATTAAATGTTCCTAATTATGTCAGGTGAAGAATACAATTCGTGCAGTTCTGCGTTATGTAACTTTCTCCATTCTCCTGTAACTTCATCCCTCTTTTAGCCCAAAATATTTTCCTAAGAACCTTATTCTCAAACACCCTTAATTTCTGTTCCTCTCTCAAAGTGAGAGTCCAAGTTTCACAACCATACAGAACAACCGGAAATATAACTTTTATAAATTCTAACTTTCAGACTTTTTGACAGCAGACTAGATGACAAACGTTTCTCAACTGAATAATAACAGGCATTTCCCATGTTTATTCTGCGTTTAATTTCCTCCCGAGTGTCATTTATATTTGTTATCGTTGCTCCAAGGTATTTGAATTTTTCCACCTCTTCGAAAGATAGATCTCCAATGTTTACATTACCATTTCTTACGATATTCTAGTCACGAGACATAATCATATAGGTACTGTACTTTGTCTTTTCGGAATTTACTTACAAATCTATCGCTTTACTTGGTTCAAGTAAAATTTTCGTGTTTTTCCTAATCGTTTGTGGATTTTCTTCTAACATATTCACGTCATCTGCATAGACAAGAAGCTGATGTAACCCGTTCAATTCCAAACCCACTCTGTTATCCTGAACTTTCCTAATGGCATATTCTAGAGCAAAGTTAAAAAGTAAAGGTGATAGTGCATCTCTTTGCTTTAGCTCGCAGTGAATTGGAAAAGTCCTTTGACACATCGTCAAGTAAGTTGTACTGCTTGATAATACAGTACTATATATGTACATATCAGCTAGAACATGAATCAGAGGCAAAATTTGATTATATTTTGGATTTCGCGTTTACCGATTGGTATATTAGCCATTAAAATCCCGGAACTCTTGTTCTATGACTCTTCATTCATCTACGATATTGTTTGAAAGTTTTTTTTTTACAGCTCACTCTATGTGGTTTTTAAGACATATTTTAATTCCAAACGTAGCTTTGTATATACCAATACAAAAATACAATATATTATAATTAAATGATATTAAATAAAGCGGACGTTAGTACGCTAACTAACCATAATAACTTTGATAACTTGAATATGTTATTAGGTTATTACTATAATTTATTCTCGGAGTGCGTATATTGCGGAAGCCAAAAATACGCCCTCTATATTTACTTAGTAATACAGACAAGATTATTAAGAAAATACGGGGAGGAAGAGTTTCCGTCCCCTACTTACTTCTATAAAATAGGGCTTCCTTATATTGAACGCTAATGAAGAAATAGCTGCCATATTTTCAGTGTTCCTGGTTACTTTAGCAAGGCTAAACCCTCATAAAAGAAGTCATTTTAACTGAAGGAATGGAATCACTAGCCTGTGGAACAGGGGTGTAAATATCTACTAAGATATCGCGCAGTAGTGTCAGGACCCCATTACTGTGAAATGTATCCTCATAAAACACTTCCAACACTTCGCCCACGTTATGTTACCAACTTCTATTGCGAACAAATGGGTGCCCAAAAAGTGTGTACATCCATGAAAATTAATACCTGCGAAAAAACATTCAGATGCCTAGTCTTGTCTGATGGGTAGCGGGTCCAAATTCGATACGCGAACATTTCGGATGGGATAAAATATCTATCAGAATAGAAGGATGGTCGTGAATCGCGTGTCATAGATTTGCAGCAAATACCTAATAGTATACTATTTTTAGTCATTTTTCAGTCTATCATTCAATATGGTATTATTGTTTGGGGTGGAAGTGTAAAAATTAATCTTACTCCGTTAAATTTACTACAAAAACGAATAATTAAAATTTGTTTGAAGAAACGTTTTGATTATCGAACTAAATTAATTTATTCTAAATTTAATGTATTTAATATTGAACAAATTTATAAATATACTCTATAAAATTTTGTATCATAAAAATCGTAATAAGTTTATATTACAGGCATATACTCATGACACACGACGAAATAATAATTCAGCATTAGTAGAACTTAAATGTTTCACATCTGCTTGTCTAATTTATAGCATTAATTTTGGCCCTCGGTTGTATATTCTTTAGCTAAATTACACCCAGAACTTCTAACATGTAACCCACTAACATATAACAAGAAAATTAGAAAACATGTTAATGTCTTCAATTTGATTAAATAAATTTATAAGTTATGTGTATGAATTAATCAGCCTATATTATATTTGTATTCTATAATTTCGGCATATATATTTTTTCATAAACTGTCCTACATTATTCACGTACGATATTATTCTTCTCTATGTTAATATTATATTACTGTATATAATTTCGTTGTAGCTGTAAATTTAATTTTAGTTCCTATTTTATTTTATTTTCTATATTTCTCTTGTATTAATATATTATATTATATCATTTCACTGTGGCTGTAATTTTAATTTTAGTTCCTATTTTATTTTATTTTATTTTATTTTATTTTATTTTATTTTGTATATTCTCTTATGTTAATAATATATCTAAAATGCGACCGAACGCGAGCGCTGCTCATTCGATCCTCAAATTTTGTTGATATAAGTCCGCGTAAGCAAAAAGGCTATGGGAGGGAGTTTCCGAGTTCCCTTTCACATCTTCATTGTGCCTAGTGCCGGATTAGATCAATTGAAAAAAATCCATGACTCCATTGAGAATTCAACCTGCGACTTTTTGGCTTGTAGAGTTACGTCTTGACCGCAACGGTGTCGTTCGCCCCACAGTTGGAGGAAACTTTGGGAAGAAACTCACCCACGTAATCAGCCCAAAGGAGAATCGAACCCCTACCCTAGAGAAGCAGGCCAACACACACCTACCACCTGAGTTACACCAGTACTTAAGCAAGAGGAAGAATTATAAAGCTGTTAGAAGTCGTATGTCATTTGATTTTCTCATATCACAGTAGCGTTACCTAAGTGGACAGATACTGCAGGGACGGAATAGGACAAGGATTAGCAGATATACAGAATGGACCGTATATAATGTCATTAGTTTTAGGGGTTTATCCTTAGAAATATTTCAAACAAAAAAAAATCAAATACAATTTTGCTTGTTTTCGCTTCCTTTTCGAGATAAAAATTGTTTTATATAGACCTAAAAACTGCATAACTTGTTTTGGAAAAGGCATTGATTTTTTTTTAATTTTATTGGGTTATTTTACGACGCTGTATCAACATCTAGGTTATTTAGCGTCTGAATGAAATGAAGGTGATAATGCCGGTGAAATGAGTCCAGGGTCCAGCACCGAAAGTTCCCCAGCATTTGCTCGTATTGGGTTGAGAGAAAACCCCGGAAAAAACCTCAACCAGGTAACTTGCCCCGACCGGGATTCGAACCCGGGCCACACTGGTATCGCGGCCAGACGCGCTGACCGTTACTCCACAGGTGTGGACGAAAGGCATTGATTTAATTACCAAAATGCTCAGTCAATTTAAGACAGCAGTGTATTAGACAACAACTGATTGAAAGAATTTTAATTTTATCTTTTATACGTGCAAAAATGTTATCCGAACTAATGTAACTTTTCGTTTTGCAAAGGTATTTTGTGCGAGATCGTGCGTATTTGCTTGTTTTCCGCACAGAACCAATACACGGTAAGTGTGAAATACCACATTCAGTATTCCCAACGTAACACACATAACAATTTCCCTCTTCTTACCGCTTAAGCGCGACATTCATTTTACTGCTTAAGCTTTTAACATATTATTTTTAGAGACGTTTAACATAGTAATAATTATAAATTGGAAACTTACCACTGCATTTTCACCCAAATTGCACTGTTAATTATTGTTTTTAAATATTTGCAAAAATTAAGTAAAGTCTACTACTCCACGAAACTTATTGCATTCCTGATACAAGTAACATTAAGGAAGCCGTGAAAAAATCAACAAGATTTCAGATGCCGATGTTATTACTGCAATATGTTATATAAATAATATTGTTAAAATATTAAAATGAAAAATAAATCATTACATAACCTTACCGTTTGTTTTAAGTTCGCATTTATAGACTGGGGGGAAAAAAAGACAGACGTATATCACGGCCTGCTTGAGTATAGTAGCCTAAACACAGAAATGAAGAAAGATATTTTGGTGTTCCGAAGTTGCCGTCATTAAACAGAAACTAACATGGAGATTTCATTGCAACTAATTAGAAATTCGTCTTTCAGGTATGTAATAAACGATCTCCGCACAAAATAATGTACGATACACGAGCGGTATGTTTGTTTTCATGTTCTCGGAAATTAAAAAAGCTCAACTACGTTTCGCTTTTTCAATCTTTTCCTCGACCATGAAAACGTCAACATACCGCTCTCGTAACGTATATTACTATTACAGTGTTACATTTGTTAAGATCAAATTTCTGCACATTAAAGGATAAAACTATTTTTTTTTTCAATCATTTATTGTCATAATACACTGCTCCCTTAAACTGACTGAGCATGTTGTGAATTAAATCAATGGCTTTCCCAAAACACTTTTTATCTCGAAAAGGAAGCAAAAAAAAAAAAGTAAAATTATATTTGACTTTTTTTGTTTTAGATATGTCTAAGAATAAACTCTTGAAATTAATAACTTTACTTACGGTTCATTTTGTACAATAAAATATAAAACTTCGATTCGGCATGTGACGCAGTAGAAGGGTTAACTTAGCCTGCAGTTGAACTGCTGTGTTGTCTGTGACTGCTTATAACGGAATTACATTGCTTTTCTATTGAACATTATTATCGTTATCCGATTCAGGCTCTGAATCTAATGATTCGTTATGATCTCCGTTTTTTCATGACTTTTTCAATAGATCGTTTTTCACTAAGACGATAATTTGAGAATTCTACCCTCAATCAGCCACTCCACATAACTCTTCACTTAACTCTTTAATAATGAAGAAAATCAGCCATGTATCTAACTTCCAGTTCTTATAAAATATATTCATTTCGTTTCTTTTCTCAAATTGTGTATTGTTATTTTCCTCAAGCTCATTTCATTGGTTGTTATTCTCTATATGTCGGAGTCCATGCTTCAGATACACAGAAGAGATTAGATTTTGCCATTGTGTTATGTACGTAGCCTTGTATAGAACTGAACTAAAGTGGGTTTGAAAACTGAATGAATAAATAATTGCTGCAACTCTTACAAAATGTATTATTTCAATATCTACATATTTTTCTCGTTCGTATGAGATATGATAGCCTAAATATTTAAATGTGTTCACCTGTTCTGAAGTTGTATTATGAATAGATGTTTGCTTCTCAAGGCATTTTTGCCTTGAAACGCCATTACTTTTGACCTTTTATACAAAAATCCATACTGTAACCTCAGCAATATCATTTGAAGGATATATTGAATTCTGGGGGTCATCCTCTGATGTGGTTAATACAACTTGATCATCAGCGAAGAGAAGTATATCTATTTTAGTTCATATCTTCTCTATTTGGATATTGGTTGTAACAGAACACACACAAAGTGAACCTTAAGTCATGTCGTTCATTTAAGGGGTTTAATCTTTGCGATATTTAAAACAGAAAAGATAATACAATTTTGTTCGTTTTGATTATATTTTGAGAAAAAATGTTTTAAAAGAAACGTTTAGTAGCGTATTTTAGGAAAACTATTTACTGAATTTCCAGTATCCAAGTCCAGTGGAGTCCTGCAGCCCGGAGCGCCACTTGTACAGGGACATCATTTTATTTTTAGTAACATTTTTAATATTAACCTGGCTATACCTTTAGAGAACCGGAAACACAGTTCGCTATCCCCTTCCACAACTGGAGTTCGATTATACTGGCGTAAAACACAAACAAAGCACTTTACTAGTACAGGAGGCAAGAAAAGTAGTTCATCCATTTTCGTAAACTAGGAAATATCGCGATTTTGAGTTCGATAATTTTCATTAGGTTTTTGTTTAATCAAAATGCAGTACTGTATTAAGAATAAGTGTTTTTATTCACGAACTGAGTTATCTATGCGAACGTATTCTTTATGCAGTGTACATTATACTGTCTACAGCATATTAGCGTACAATATAGAGAATTAATTTAAAATGAGAAACAATCATAATATGGATATTTAAACATATTTTTGAAAATGGTGGCCGTTCATTTCGATACAGGCTTCAGTACTTTTGTGCATATTATCGCACTATAGACTATTGCATCTAATTCCAATTGCCAGTTTCGTCCTTCGTACTAGTAACTCATGTTGAAATAATTCTGTATCTGCTCTATAAAAGAGTACCTTACGTACTGTAAATTCAATCTTCACTTCTGCCCGATCCGCACAGATAAAATTACTCAGACATGCTATCTACTGTCCGTCCAAGTGGTTATGCCGCAGGATCGTAGAAAGTGGGGAAATCACGTGACAGTTAATACTTAACGAGGCACTTTTATTTAAGTTAGGGCCTATTTTAAACAGTTGTATAATATTACGTAAACGTCCAATTCGTAACAGAAATTAATGTTTTCAGAAAAGAGCTAAGACAGCCCAGAATTTAGAGGGGTGTGCAGAAGCAGGTGGGGGAAATCGGGATGCGACGTAGGCAAACGGACAGTACCTGTGCGAAAATATGATTCAATATTGAAAGCTCTTTCGCCATTGGAAAACGCGAACATATTTCTTGAACGTACTATACTCAGTAACTCAGTGCTGTTTACTATACGCGGTCTTGATTCTGTCTGAAGAACAGTTGAAACTTCATTAGTAGAAGGGGTGGGAGTGAAGTACATTCAAAAACTCGGGTACAATAAAAATTGAAGTAAAATAAAATGATGTCCCTGTATTTCTCCTGCGTTCGTATAGCGACATCGCGATAGTTCACATTACGCCTGCGTCTACACTCGCCTCGGTCGAGTTATACTACAGCTCGCGTGTACGTTAGACTGTTAGAGTACGTCAGAGCGATGCAGGGGACAACAAAAAGTGTAAATAATAAATTACGTTTAAAGACATTTCTGGAAATTTACTTAAGTTTACCGGTTAACTATTTTAAGAATTGAAGTGAGAAGTAACTATTTATAATTGGTTGAAACAAAATTCTGTTTGCAGCTTCCCCCTATGCGTTTATAACAGAAAAGTTATACAGTATACCATCTGTATTTTTCTCAAAACATTAAAACAATCTACGTGGCAATGACCTCCCACTCCCCGACTAAAACACGTTCGGTGAAGGGATGGTTCATTGGAACATAACAGATTACTGTGCATTCGACCACTTATGTTGCACTGGAAAACTATCAAAACATAGCAGAATGGTAATTGACTATTTCATTGCACTTTACTAAAGAAATCACCCAAGAAAATTAATAATATGACTTACGGTACACCCGGTATAATGTTATAAAAAGTTGTGAATAAAAAGGCTAGTCTTGAAGAATATTTGTAGTGGGTAATGGTATTTAAATCAGTGATTTCGTCATTTATTCTGAGTTCGATTTTTATTTCTTTGAAAAATTTATATATGGATTCTGTCATTTGATTTGGTACGTTATTTTCTTTAGAATCAATAATATCATCAACAGTTTACAATGCTACAATTCTGAGTTTATCCTGAATATTCGCATGCAACAGATTAAGTATTAGGTCACCTCTTGACAGAACACAGATCAAACAAAAGAAAAATTAGGAACAACCAATTCACATAGTAGAGAGACAACTTTCCTACATGGATTCTTAACTTGTCATATGAATTTTTAGTCCGAATGATACTGATAAGTCGATTTTCTGGAAAATTTTAAATGCAGAAAGATATGTTGATTTGTAAATGAGGAGATGATTAATTTTTAGTTCATCCGCTGCTAAAATATCAAAGAGGCTGTCACTGAGAACCCATCCATTTCTTCAATTTATACTTCAAGTCGGATTAGGAGCTTTTGTCATCCAGTTTGCTCTCAAAATAGCTGAAAGTTAGAATTTATGTTCTGTACTGGGTGTTCAGTTCAAAGTGTGTCATGGCTTGCTGTATGCCGTCATGTGACTAGCCGATGAGCCTAGAGAATTCTATCTTCCTACACTTCCGCAGAGGCGTATTACCTAAATGCGAGAGAAGTTGCCTAGCAAGTACGGCGTTCATTCTGAAGAGTACGTACCGATACGTACGCTAACGCCGGTAGTGGCAGGAATGTGAACTGTTTGGAAATACGTACTGTCGGGATATGGGGAGAGGGTTAAGACGATTACTTACGTATTTGTTGACATTAACTTCGACGGTCAACATGGACACGGAGCATTTGATTTGTGTTGTGGAATGTTACCTTACGCAACCGATGATAACAAATACCCTGCGTACGACTTGCCAGCGCAAAACACAGTTCGAAAGAGGTTATGGTAGCACACAGACCGCCATCTGTTGCTACGACGTTCAAGTTATACCGTACATGTTCTCAAGTTCAGATTGAAGAACGTCTTGAATAATAGGCAACTTCTCTGACATATAAGCTGAAACTCGTTTCAAATCGGTGACTCAACAACAGTGACGTCATTACACACTTTGAAATGAACACCCAGTATGGTTGTGAAACTTGATTGAGAGAGGAACAGAGGTTAAGGGTGTTTGAGAATAAGGTGCCATATGAAATCTACTAATAGCAATATTTTCAGTTATCCCATATTAGTTAGATTCAGTAGTATACAGCGCTCATTTTTATATAAATTTAATCTCGACTGAGATGAGTCGTTGCACATTTTATTTATAGATGCCTCATTGTACTGAGTAGGCTACTGATAGTTCCATGATTTTATAGGCTTTCTGCACGGATGAAAACTTCCTTCTGCAAATCCCTCTTTGAAATAAGTGAACTTGTACAAGAGCTAACTTAATACAAGAATACATTCTCAGTGCATATTTTCGATTCGATAGCTTGAACAGTTCATACAACTGTTATTTGTAATATCTTCTAGAAATACAAAATCTCACAAAACATAAATTATTTCAGAATGTTTAGCAAACCTCTTAGTATAACATCATAATTCATATTAAAACGAAGTAAACGCATATAAGGATCTCTTCATATCTTAAAGGCCTACAATTAATGTAATACTGTATGTGACCTCAGTATGACTATTTCGCTATCAACAAAGAAAGATTTACGACATATCAAGACAGTAGTTGCTACCAACAAAATTAAAACAACATTACGATATACTTTATAACTAAGGTTCGGATAAAGTAGCTGTATCAGGACAGGCTGTATACCTGTATAGGAGAGGGCTTAAATTCCTTCAGACTACCCCCTTCCACTAGCCAAAACTCCACCAGCTGGGAAGAGCTAAGAGCTGTTGTAGCTAAAACATCAATGAATGAACAGTACAGCCGATAGGAAGTGAACATACGTCGGCTGGGGGATACGCGACAACTAGTTAATGTTTGTAAACAAAATGTACGGACCAAAGATGCCTATCCTGATACAGCTACTTTATACGAACATTACATATAAAAGATTTCTTGAACAATGCAAGAGAAAAAATGTAGAAAATAAGTACAGAAAAAATCTGTTGCACGTATAGGCCTACTTCGAAGAAAAATCTGGAATTTGGAAATCGTCGACATTATTGTTAAACTATTCCATTATTAAATGTGCTTAAAGCTAAAGAATAACCAAGACATTATTGTAAGTTATTAGTATTCTTAAAGAGGAGGACAGTAAATAAGTATTCTTAAATGTTATGTGTTTCTCGATAAAATACATATTGAAATAATTATTTAACGTTCAGTTTCTAAACAATATAATCGTTTTTAAAAGTAGACCATGCATCGTTTGTCAGGTTTAAATAACTGAACATAATTTATCTTTAACACTAAGAGCCATATTCTCAATAGTAGTTTAAGCTATCTTATAACTTACTTCAAGTTTAAACTTTGGTTTAAACAAAAAACTGTATTCCCAAGTTTAGTTTAAACCACCAAGTTTGATAGTTGAAACTATGCAAAATGGTTAAAATTATTATTATTATAACCTTAAAACCAAACTATGTATTGGAGAAAAATGTTGCTTTCATTGCGAGTAATGGAGGACTCTATGGAGATGTTCAATGAAATTGAAGCTGAAGATGTAAGAACTTTACCTAGAGAATTAACTTTACGATTAAGAATGCCTAAGTCATTTTCAAGAATTGAATGAAAGTGATTTTTAGGTTTACGTTTCATAAAAATAGTACTGCAAACATGGTATTAAATTAAACAGAAGAAAGATTGACAATCCAGTTGACAATTTTTACAGCCTTAAGATATTACGCATCAAGAAATTATCAAATCAATGATGTGGACAGCTACGGAATATGTCAATGTACTGTAAGTAGAGTGCTACATGAATTTTTCGAAGAAATAGCAAAATTATCTCAATATACTGTACATCATATTTTTTTATCAAAAAGCAAAATTTTCTCTGAGTAATGGAGCAGTTGACTGTATAATGTTCTTACTTTCCTTTACTAGCTCTAAAATTAATTTGCATTCCACTTCCCTTATAAATTTTTAATATTTTTCCTTCTTATTTCCCATTTCGTTAAATTATATTTTATTTCAGAGCAGTCATTTGACTACGAGTCAAGAAATGAAACTGCCCGATTTCGGTCTTTTCTTTTTAACTGTTGTATCACCATAATGCAATAATGTGAATATAATTTATTTTATTTGTGAGATACCTATTAAGTAATGTATTGATCTTAAATACAAAATAAAATAAAATAAATGATTTATTAACTAAAATTAACGTATGATCTCAGTAGTGAACAATTAAAAAGAAATGCAGGGTTTCCATCTAAGTGGTTTAAACCCAGACCCTCAAGGCTTAGGTTAAGGCAATAATTTAAACTAAACTACCTCCAAGACAGTGCTGAAAATATGGAGTATGATTTAAGCCATGAATTGAATTTCAAAAAGTTTAAATTAAACAGAATTTAAACTACTATTCAGAATACGGCCCTCATAATATCGAATTTCTAACACTATCGTCAACTGTAAAAACCTACTTTTATCCAAGGTTGTCTAAAAGGTATTTTCCAGCGATGTTCTTAAAAATATACGTTCATATGTTTTCTTTTTCTTTACGAGTTATTAATCTTCAACTCAGTGTTTGGTCACCCCTGTTTTATATCACAACTATACTTCTAGAACCCTGTAAGCATTATGAAGCCTCTACTTTCACTTCGTAAAAATAATGTTATACGCCACGACTCAACTGAATATAAACATAAGGAAATATAAGGTCCGAGATTTTTGTAAGGATTTTAATTTACGTTTAAATTTTGTAATTCAATTTCCATGCGATTATAAGATGAGAATTATCTTCCATAAAGCTTCGAGTTGAAAATATCTTGTTTGTGAACGAACGACAATTGTAAAATATGAGATGACTCCATAATAATATTAGTAAGCCTTAGCATTGGGATTGTGTAAGAGTCTCTCATCCACTAATGGGCTATAAAAAGAGGCTTGCTACCATCTTCGCTTACAAGTAACACAAATCCCAGCAGTAGGCAGCCGTCAGCGACAAACAAGCAAACAAATAACAAGACGACAACACCAAGCATCGTCACGTTGAGCCGCCATACATTACGAGACCCATAATGCATTAGGCTCTTTATCCTCGGGGCCGTACAGCAAGAAGAGGACACGCGGTTGGAGGTGGATTCAATCGTGCTCCTTCACAGTGTAGTGGACTGGCAAATTGACAAATATACGAATTAAGATTCCGTAGCATAGTTATGCTTTACTGCAAGCTTTTAAACTTAGAACTACTATGTGTTACTAAAAATAATGAAAGACTGTGTTCTCCGTTTAATTTCTCTCTCACGAACAATAAAAAACAAATTGTTATTGTTTATTGTTAATAAAATAACATTGACAGAAATACAATCTTAGTTCTTCCCTGAAAGAGTAAAAAACTCGTGCTCAGGGAGATATCTAAACACAAAGATAAACACAAAGATAATTTTTTGACACAAACTGGGTCAAGAAAAAAAATTACGGGAATAAATTAAATTTAAAAATACAATTTCAATTTTAATAATTTAAGTCATACAAATACATATACATATTAAATCAATATATATTCTTTAAAAATTAAATTCCTAACGCTATTTTTGAAATTCCTGATACTAAAATTTTCCAAATTTGGGTATTTATCAATTATTTTATTGTATAACCTTGGACCAAAGTAGGTACCATGGCTCAGAGCTGTGCTTGTGAAACACTTTGGTTCCTCTAGTCGTATAAAATCGGATCTTTTAGTTCCATATTTATGATGATACAATTTGAATTTATTACGGTTTTTATGTATGAAGATTAATAAGGCAATATAATAAATCTGTTTAATTTTCAAAACATTAAAATCAGTAAACAAAAGCTCAGATGAGTAATTAATTGGTTTATTAAAGCATATTTTAATGATTCTTTTCTGAATAAGTATTAGTGGAGTGAGATTAGAATTACAAGCATTTCCCCACCCTAAAATTCCATACTGGAGAATGGATTGAAATAAAGCTAAATAAATGAGACGTAAAATATTAATTGGTAATTAAATATGACCGAAGTATAACAAAGATATAAATTGTTTTACGTAATCTATTGCATAAACATGTAATATGTTTGTTCCATCGTAAGTGTTGGTCGATAGTAATGCCTAAATACTTAACTTCTGAGGATTCGGTTAATATGGGACATTCACAATTTTGAGAAGAACAATCTGAATGATGAATTTTGAGCCTAAAGGAAGATTGAGGAGATTGAAGACCACTGGACCTTAGTGAAAATGGAACAACAGTTGTTTTGGATGTGTTTAAGGAAAGAGCATTTGAATCAAACCACTCTTTAATTACCTGTAATCCATTATTCGCATTAATATAAGTGCCTTCCCAAGACTGTTCACCAAAAAGAATTACGGTATCATCCGCATATGAATATATAACCCCATTATATTTGCGTAAATCTGTTAATAACAAATCATTTATATAAATCAAGAATAAAATTGGACCAAGAACAAAACTACAAAAATTATTTTTTTTTTAATAACGGTATGAATTTTTTTGAAAATCCAAATATTTTTTTTTCTAAATGATACAAACATTAATATCTACGAATTCGTTTTTGATTTGTTGAGCTACGTTCACTCGTTCCGCAAATACAGCCTTTAATAGGTAACACCACATCCATTTCTCGAGGTTGCAGCCATTTTGTTATTGCGCAACTTTAACGAATGAAAACCACGCACTAGCTACATAATACTCGCAGAAACCTTTCAAACCATGTGACTTGTCCCCACTCTATCTTTTTTCGACCAAGAAACAGCGGTAACAAGATTTCGTCACACTTGTCTGCCAGTGTATACACCGGTATACCCGTCGTACGACCTAGACATAATTCTACGTCAAAAAAGCAACAAGATACTGTGAAAGTAATTTATATACGCCTACTTACCAGCAAAAAAAAGCCTAGGCTGGGGGGCTGGAGCAGCGGTGCCTGCCTGCTGTTGTTGACCAGCAGGTTGTTGCGGAGTGACGGGGGCTGCCAAGATGTCGTAGTCACTCCCGGAGGAACCAACCGCCACGAAGGAATAGGAGCCTCGGGACCAGGGATCCGCTCTCCATCGGGTCACGACTGTTTCCTTAGGCTGTAAACAGCAGACAGGACATGCCAATCCTACGTCAAAACAGTTAGCTCATTTGAAAAAGGACGAATCGCTTTAAAAACCTTTCAATAGAATATTTTGACCCGAATTGTAACTAATTTTAAAGAACACACGAAATCCTAATTAGTTATGATCTAAAGACTACTAAATTCTTATGCATATATGAGATTCTACGATTGAGAGAATCGATCCAAATCCGTATCAGAAAAAAAAAAGCAGAAAGTGATTTCAGTAAAAAATCAAAGCTCATTTCCTTTGTAGGCGATTTCGACATGATTCATTTCATTTATTCATAGTGTTCCGACCAAGGGCAGGTTTTTCACTGCAAACCCAGCATTCTCCAATCTTTCCTATTTTCTGCCTTCCTCTTTGCCTCCTCATATGATCCATAATCTTAATGTCGCCTATTTCAATATGACAATGGAGTTTATTTGTCGGGAGGCTAACAAGACATTTAATCGCGAGAACATCGCTATCTTTCGATAGAAAGGGAAGGAAGATAGCGTTGATGTTTCTGATTTCGTGAGTCGAAGAATTTTCTTAATAACATGAACGAAGGAGTGAGTGAGTGAGTGAGTGAGTGAGTGAGTGAGTGAGTGAGTGAGTGAGTGAGTGAGTGAGTGAGTGAGTGAGTGAGTGAGTTAATTGTACTTCGGTCACTTCCTACTGTACTTCTAGTAAATTTAAGTTTCTGTTTACGAGATTTTTATCCTTTCAAAGGCAATATTTATAGTTCGTTTACTGATATGGGTCTATCTTTTTGCACTACTTCTACCACCACCACCACTACCACCAATACTATTAATATTATTATTATTATTATTATTATTATTATTATTATTATTATTATTATTATTATTATACTGTAGTACGAGTATATGTCACATTGTGAAGTGGGTAATAACATTTTTATCAACAGTAAACCTCACTAAAGGTTTTGATTTATCTAGAGAAAATCAAACCTCGAGTAGGATTAAATTGACTATTACACGATTATAAGTAACGAATTACTCCAATACAATAAAATATTAATTAACTTACGAAAATACAACTGTCTGCAAATGTATTATTCACCATCTCAACATTACAAATATTACGCTAGATGGCAGTAGTGTGTTATGATGTTTTCTTGTTATCAGTTGTGCCAACTATGGAATCTTCATTGAAGTCTGTGGACGGTTACTAGTCAAGAAGGCTTTGCTGATTCAGTTTCATTTTTATTAAAACAGTTGCATTGCACTTCAATTTTCCGGATCCCAATAATCAACGACACTTGACAGATGATTTTCAATAAATCTTAATATTAAACAATCTCTGATACGTGACTATCCATAATATCATATAGCAGAAGCTATAACATAACCTAAATAATATAAACAAGTGTTAGAAAAGTTTTAATTAGGGATGATGAAATAAACAAGAAAAGTTTTAATTAAGGACGATGAAATAAAAAATAAACATGAATAATTTTAAAAGGAACAATTATTGAAAGTACAATTTTTAAATTTGAATGATTTAGTGGTTGGTGGTTCAGTTGATGTTATATTGGACGTGTGCGTAAAAGAAGTTGATATACAGTAGTGGCAAAAAAAAAACCGGACCGACCCTTGTAGCTGATTTCAGAGCCTTGTTCACTCCAGAGCACGATAGACTGGTAACTAAGACTTTCGTGGTTAGAATCCTGCCTGGGAAGGAAACTTTTTTTGTTCCTTATTCAAATTTATTCCCAATACTTTTCGATTGCAGCGATATTTTACTACTTAATTAACTTATTATTCCCGGAATATGAATTTCACCAGCAATCGAGAAGTATTGGGAACAGCGACCAAATTTCAAGTTCTATTTTCGGTTCAAGTTTGTCGAGCGTGACAAGAATCGAAGTCTGCTTTGAAGAAGCAGATCTAAAAAGTTCGCTCGAATTTGCCCCTTCAAGCCTCTCCTTCATGCTTTTGACTGCGTAAGACTTATAAAACAAATCTTGTGAATTTTATTAAGATGCAAGGAGAAATAATTTTTATTACAAAATTATCATTAAACATCGACAGAAATATACGTACATGTAGGCAAATCAAATTTTGTTTTAAAAATATATGCCAGTTTTTACTCTACCTACAGAAATTAAATGACATTCAAATAAATCACAGTTGCTCGGTGACAATAGAAGTGTGGCTATACGAATGATCGTATATGGTGAATAACGATACTTCATTAACTTTTAGATCCAAGATTGTTGGCAAAAAGATATTCAGTTCACTTTATCAGCATCTTTTAATGTCTGCGCTACTTGAATTTTGTATGGATGCATGTGTAAGTCCTTATGAAGAATTCTTCGTATACTGGTGTTTGACAGGCCAAGTGAAATTGCATGACGACGGGCAGAACGTTTAGGACTACGGATCATAGCAACTCTTATGGCGTTTATGTTTTCAGGGGTACGTACAGATCTTTGATTACCTAGAGACTTCTTCTTTAACGCAGAACCAGTTAGGCCCTACTTCAAAGTTCTGAATCCAGATTTTTATTGCACGGGCTAATGGTATCGCATCATTGCGATTGATATTGTAATGACGTCGAAATAGCCGTTGTGCAGCAATGAAACTATCATTTTATTTTTGTAATATCCTTCAATAGCAAAAGCAAGTTGTTTGCCCGTCCGACGATTCATTATAAACAAATACAGTGCGTTCGTAGCTCGGCCGGACCACTAAAATATTCAAATTTGAAAATTGTACTTTCAATAATTGTTCCTTTTAAAATTAATCACCTTTATTTTTTATTTCATCATCCTTAACTAAAAGTTTTCTTGTTTATTTCATCATCACTATTTAAAACTTTTCTAACACTTGTTTGTATTATTTAGGTTATGTTATAACGGTCTGGCCGAGCTACGAACGCACTGTAGGCTACTATCGAATGAAGAATAAACTGTTGCACATAACAATTAAAATACCCGACAACAGCCGAAAAGACACGAATCTGAAAATCGCCCGTTTCCTTGGCTCACCTTGTATCAGATGACAGACGACAATAAGATAAATGGATCATATGCAGAGACTAAGAGGAAGGCAGAAAATAGGAAAGATTGGAGAATGTTGGATTTGCAATGAAAAACCTGCCAATTGGCAGAAGTGTGTGTGTGTGTGTGTGTGCGTGCGTGTGTGTGTGTGTGTGTGTATGTAGAGAGAGTACAGTGTTTGGAATCCTCAAAGGGAAACGATTAATTTGTGTGGTTATATACATAACTTCATTTCACTTGTAGTTATTTATCTATACCAAGGTCTATCTTCGATCTTCCAAGAAAATTAACTTAGATATGTCCTTTCGAAAGGCGCCTTGGTAGCTCAACTGACAGCAATGACTTATAACAACCTCGATCTCGAGTTCAAAACTCGGTGATAGAGTTTTGTTTATGGTGGACAAATTAAAGTCGTGAGAGTTTTTCTCAGACCTCTCCCGTTTTTTCTTTGACATTCCACCAATACTCTCCACAATTCTCCTTTCATTAGCATCTCAATCACGAAAAATAGGGCTCCAGTTGTGTTTGCGTGACGTTGAGTCGATCGTCAGTCACGGTGGAGTTTTCTCGCTGTTTGTCAAAACATTGGTAGATGGCAGTGGTGATGAACTCTAGACGACTCATAGATATACATACATAATAGGAACTGAAGACCTCCAGGATCTCATCCCTGATTCACGTTCATTTGTGAGATAGGTCTATCACAGACCATCACCAGAGGAACAGCATAAGAATTTGATGATTGGAAAGAAATATGTGGTGTAGTGGCAGCAGGCTTAGCCAGGCAGCACATTCGACGCGCAACTCATTTCACTACGTGTGCGCAAAAAGTCTACTTCGGCTGAAGTACTTAGGGATACCTTATGTTTCGCTCGACATTACATCTCTGTATCTTTCGACGTCCTTTGAAAGCCTAATATGCATTTGAGACTTGACTTACAAAAAAATAAAATAAAATAAACATATTATCACAATAACTGTATACATGATACATACATACTGTATAAATACTGTATATATATAACGCTTAAAGTTCTCAACACTAGAAATTTGATAAACGGTAGATTTTTTTTTAACTCAAAATGTTTTAAGCCGACATACCAAACCTTCAATGTCTCAGTTACTGAACTTTAAACCCAAAACAGTCAGTAAAGGATGGTGGTACTAATGTTTTATTTCTTGATTTATTATTGTAATTTTAATTTTTTCATTTCTGTAAAACCTGTGTGAAATATAACACGGAATCTTTTCCTTAATATTCTTAGTATTATAATGTGTTGTACTCTTAGCAGCATATATTATTGCAGGCATAAACCAGATGCCTTGTCGAAAAATCTGCTTCCTGCACGATTAATTTATTCAGGATATATACTGTAGATTTATATTAAGTTATTTCTGCTTGGCATGACATACATTTTTATCTACGTAATGCAGTTTATTCATTCTCTCGAGTATGTTGAGCAGCGTCTGGTCTATCGCGAAATCCCCAGCCGCAGCGAAAAGCGCACGACTGCGTTATATATCACTTGTGACGGTCACTTTTCATCAACTTGAGTAGTAAGCTCATAAATTTCTGGACATCAATAATACGCCGAATCTGACACAGACATCACAGATCCACAACTTGGTACGTCATGACTACGGCCGGATTTCTAGCTTTTAACATATTTCTTTCCTTACTTACAATTTATTAAATTTAAATGTAGGTCTCTAGTTCATGTTTCCTGGGGCCAAGTATGCAAGCCCTCCCAAATGACTAAATGAAACTTTCAACCCAAAACGTGCTAAATTAGTATTACCAGTATATTAAAATAATTTATTAAGTAAAGAGAAATTTTCTAGATTTCAACATTTGATATTGGTAGGGATCTCAAGTCTCCTCACGTATAAATTCTTTTTATATTCTGCATTTCCGTAACGACAGAAGTAGGGTAAACATTGGTAATTTCGTGATAATTTCATGAAAATTAATTTAAAATGCAAATGTGTAAATTTATCCTTATTCCGATTTTTTCATCTAAAAGACGATAATTTGCTGTACAAATCTGGAGACATAAAAGTTTGGACACGTTCTTGAACAAGTGCCAAAAACCACTTTTACAACTTCAGCTAAAAGGGTGGTTATTTCGTGATAACCTTGGTAATTTCGTGATATTACATTGATAATTTCGTGAGAGGTAGAAGAATTGTGGAAAAATTCATTAAAGTCAAATGAAATTCTCATTTATTGTTACAAGACTTCAAACATAGTAATTCCGTCTAATATTCATAGCAAGAAAACATAGAAATACATATCAACACATAATAAGAATGAAATCAAATTAAAATTGAAATTGAAAAGGGATCTTCTGTGCCCTGAAAGGGTGAACACTTTTATTACGGACTTTACTATAGCCTATATTACTAAGATAACTCCAAAAGTAATGCATAACATTTGTTTAAAAATTATATTTTTATCCTACAGCTTTGCTATTTTCACAGAATGTAAATACATCCTTCAGGAACAAAATGTCACTTTTTCATATAATCCCCGACCTTTTCAACTGCCTTATGTAACCTAGGAACGAGGGGCTGTAGACCAGCACGGTAAAAGTCTGGACCAACACGTCTGAGCCACTCTTTAGCAGCGTGCACAAGGGAGTCTAACTGAAGGGATCCTTCAGTGTACCAAAGAGATGATAATTGCACGGTGCCAGTTCAGGACTGCAAGGCGGATGTTTCAGTGTTGTCTATCCGAATTTTCTGATCTGGTCTGTGGTCTTGTGACTAACATATTATGGCTGTGCGTTGTCGTGCAATAGCAGAACATTCTGCTTCTCCCGATGTCGTCGAACACGACTCAGTCGAGCTTGAATTTTCTTGAGAGTTGCAACATACGCGTCAGAATTAATGGTGGTTCCGTGTGGCATGATGTCCACAAGCACGAGTCCTTCTGAATCGAAAAACACAGTAGCCACAACTTTTCCTGCCGAAGGTGCACTTTTGAATTTCTATTTCTTTGGTGAATTTGCATGATGCTACTCCATTGTCTGCCTCTGTCTCCGGTTCAAAATGATGGAGCCATGTTTCATCCTCTGTCTCAATCCTTGCAAGTAAGTCATCTAGCACTCATCATTGGCACTTAGCATGATAACAAATCAAACAGAAGCTACACTGAATCCATTGCGTCCCCCTTTTCTTTTTTGTTATCACATCTTATCTTCATATTTCTAAAATTCGTATTGTAATAAAATTTTTAAAATAGTACAAAATGTAGCCTCAAACAGCTAATATTTCTATCAGTAAAGCTAAGCCTATATGGCGACTACAGCTGTATCTAAAATTCCAAAAACATTTCCTAAAATTTTATTAAGATATAATAAATCATTGTACCAAATATCATATGCTTACCTTTAGTAATAAGTCTGTAATGTAATTACAAACATCCACAAAATTTATACGCCTGAGAAATCGATGCTA
The DNA here is from genome assembly GCF_040183065.1 of Periplaneta americana. Lineage (NCBI taxonomy): Eukaryota > Metazoa > Arthropoda > Insecta > Blattodea > Blattidae > Periplaneta > Periplaneta americana. The sequence continues at coordinate 35,812,239 of NC_091125.1, forward strand.
ACTTGCTCTCTCCAAACATAAAAGCTCACTGAAGCAGCTACAATAGTCACACAAAGCGTAGCTGTATGTTTCTGGAAACCGGGCAACATATGGAATCCTATGGCGGAAATTGGAATCTCGTAACACCATTGGTTAGTTCACGAAAGAGCAAAGAAAAAATATCACGAAATAACCACTGCCACGAAATTACCAATGTTTACCCTACACTAGTTTACTCAAAAAATTCGAGCACACCAAAAGCAAAATTAGCGAACATAGTTTGTTCTGAAAGTGGATCTGGGATTACTTAAATATTCTGCTATATCTGCTCCTTAAGAACACTTCCAAGGGCGCTTCGACACCTTGGAAGGGCCGTTGGAATGAATACTGTGCGCTTGGCCACCTTGGCAGTGTGAACTTAGAGCGGGGAAGGCCCCCATTGGGTGAGCGAATGAGGGGTCACATGCGGCCGGTGGGCTGGTACATCCTCATCCTCATTCCTCCCATACATTTCAGAGTATGGCCGACGAGCAAAAGGTCGTCCTAACCCGCCCGTAGCCACCGTGACCTTACCTAGCCTTACCTAAATATTACGCAGATGGCAAGTCGGCAGTCTGTCAAAAGCGATTACGTATGCGATTTGTTTAAAACAGAAACCATTTTTGCTTCAGATATTAATTTAAATTTTGAGCATCGACTCTGAGAATAGTAAGTCCAAATTATTGTACATTTATTGTTATGCGTATTATTATAATGCTTCGTATGTACAAGTGCCGGAAATACGGATGCGAACTCCCCCGTCACCGCGCTAGCAGTGGACCGCCAGATGCCCGCACTTTTTCCGTGCAGCTTCGCTTTAACAGCTCTGTAGTAAAAGTGTAATAGTCAATGGAAAACTCTGCCGCATAATAATGAAATAATCTGAAAGAAAACATTCGATGGAAATGACCAGAACTACTTAACTGGTGGCAAAAAACATTATTTTGATAAATAATTACGTTATTCGTAAAGCCATACAATTCACTCGTTAATAACTGCACTCTACAGTCCAAACTTTGGCCGTTGAGATGAACATTTCGTACTCCTCCAGAAATACTTTTTAGAAGGCATTTCCTTCCGGTTAATGAAGTTTAATCGATGGCGAAATACGGTTAATGACTTAAAACAAGAAATTCCTCAGCACTGGTATTGGTAAATAGGTCATTCGTTGGTGTAATTACATCAGTAACTTTGCGGAGAAGAAGTTCATATTCATTTACTTCTCGGCGACTCATTTCAATTTCTCGTTATTTATATTCTACAGAAAATATTATTTTACCACTTCGGAAAATCATCGTTTTAAACTGACAAAGTTGTTAATAATTTTATAACCCTTCATAACCATACGGTGCACAATGACCCTGGTATTTAAATAGCTTCGGGCTGAAAGTCGTAAGACTCTGCCAAGGTTGCTAATATACGTAATCAGTCGAAACAAATTAGAAAACTTGAGAATGACCGCTGCTCCTGAATCTCATCTAGATGCTCATAAAATATAAAAGAGAAACGTGGCACATTACTGTAGGTATTCCATTTCAATTACCACTCAATGAATTGGACAGGCTTCAAAGGCAGGACTTGTTCCTCTGAGTGTACCAGTGCGGTTCCCTTGCATACCAATTACCCACACAGTGTTCATTTGCTCTTACAGTAATTGTTTGTAATTGGCTTACCTGTGGTACTGCGCTATTACCGAAGATGCCCTTGAGGACGGCGATACAGCGACCAACTATGACGTCATCGCTAACATTTTCCATAATGGCCGCCGCCTCGCCAGCAACCAGAGCCAGAAGCACCGGTGCTCGATATAAGTTCCAGAATAAGAAGAGTTCCCCTGGGAACACACAGATAAGCTTCATAATAGCATTCCCCTCCAAAACGATTCTCCGTATTATTAGGAAACCAGGCTAATGGTTTTAGTTGCTATAGGTTAGGTCCTCTCCTGATGCAAGATGTAGCTAACAGGATTGCATAATATAAACATGATGTTATCTGATGGTTTGATATACATAGGCCTACAAGAGATAGTTTGACATACATAGGCCTACAAGAGTTTATTGGAAGTGGGTTCACACGTTTCAATATCTTGTAGTCACAGTAACTACTATAAATGGTGTTATGAAAGGAATTAACAACAAAATACACTATAGGAAGAGAATATACTACGCAATATTCAGTACATATTAAAAGCGAACCGTATACCCGCATTATGTAAGAGTTCAAAAAAGGAGTTTTAACTCGAACCTCTGAAAAGAGGTTCTACTTCTGACATAGTACAAATGTGTCCGCACAAACATTCCGGGGTTATAAACTGCTATAATTCTGTCACTATGGGTGCTATTCATAGACATTTCGCTAGCCCGCGCTACGAGCGTGCTAATCTAGCCCCTCTATCGACTGGTTACTTGTACGGGATTCATATCATATCATATCATATCATATCATATCATATCATATCATATCATATATCATACCATATCATATCGCTAGCACTGGTTTATGAATACGAAAAACGTTACTTCGCTGATCATCCATCGAAAGCCCGCGCTAAGAATGTCTATGAATACGTGTTATATGTGTTTTATGAAATTCATACCGGTGTCATTAGAAAGAACAGCTCAAAGAATTTCAGGAAATGCGTAATTGATCATTGTTGAGCGAAACAACAGATGGCAGCACAAGAAGAAAGAGAAAAACGCCGTTTCCGCTATTTCGCTTGTCAAAGCATTGCTGGATATAAGCAATTGTGTTAAATGATCTGAATGTTAAATTTTCAAGTCTGTATCAATTCTGCAGCATTTAGAGGATTATTTATGTTATGGCGAATCCATAGGAACGTAGCTGGTGCGTATTGGAATATCATAGTACTCGGAGTGTAGTAAGAGTACAGCGTGGTTTCAGACGGAATTTTCATCATGAGGCACCTACCGACAAAACAATTCTGAAGTGGTATAGAGATTTTGTAGAGCATGGATGCGTATATGATAAAAGGAGAGGCCATTCAGGGAAACGGCCTGTCAGTGCAGAAACTGTAGAACACGTGCGGGAGGCGTTTGTAGGCCTACATAGTCCTCGAGAGTCTATGCGTAGAGCTAGCCTGCAGTTAAACATGTCTAAATCCACTGTCCCAAGGTCCTGCGTTCTCGTCTGTGATTTCATCCCTACAAACTGCAATTAGTGCATAAGTTGAAACCTGGTGACCATGCAAAACGACGTGTTTTCTGTGAAAATTTATTGACACTAATGGCGGTTGATGAAGACCTTTCAGCCAAATTCATTTTTAGTGACGAGGCAACGTTCTACGGCAATGGAAAAGTAAACAAGCACAATGTTAGAATTTGGAGGAGCGAGAATCCATATTTCACTTCGTATCACTGTCGCCATCGAGTCCATCCCTATAGATATGTTGGAACGTGTGTGGCATGATTGGGAATATCGCCTTGATGTCTGCAGCGTGACACCTGAAGCACATATCGAGTGTCTTTGAGGTAGGTACAAAAATGTTTGAGTTTCTCTTTCTAATGATACCACTTTCGTATAAATCCGGCAACTGACAGCGACGCTATTATAACCCCGGAATGTTTCTGCGGACAGACTGTACTTGCCTCCTTCCACTCGAGATAGTGGTGGCATTTAGCTTATTGTTGTTAGCAATGTCTGTGTCGAAGACGTGTTCTTCTGGACCGGTGTCCAGAAAAAGGAAATTTATTTCCGAGTGTGAAGAAACTTTTTTTCGTTGCGAGCATGAGGGCAACATCCAATGGCTTATTTATTCAAAAATTATACGCGGAATGTATAAAACTAATATAAGGCGACATTACATGGCTGATCTTTGCATATATTCACAATTAGAAGGTAAGCTCCAAATTATTTCTTGCACAACTGCGTATTGCTGTAACCGACATAACATCTGATTTTGAATCCATAATTTCTAGTCACAGAAGCTGCGCGAAAGAAAGTGAAGAAGAATTCATGACAATGAGAAAAAAAATGACAGTAACAAATAAAAAGAATAAACTGAAAATAGAAATGACGCTTTGGGGCTGTTAAACATTTTCATTTTCAGAAACAATTTATATTATGTATTTCCGTACATCGTAATAATATATTTTATATTAGGCTAATTACAACATGACTAAAATTATTAATTATATTAATGAGTTTACACGTTATTGAACGGTTCATAAACATAATTACTTTCTTTGTTTTGGTTAAGTTAAAAGTTTAAGGGTTTATACTGAAGAATATAGTTGGGCTTATTATTCTCATGCAGGTAGGCCTATTTAAAATGATTGAATGTAAAAATGAATGTTTTTTGTTTTTGTAAATAGTACTTTAAAAGTATCTATGCCATATGGTTATTGATTTCATAAAGGTTTGTAACTCACTTCACGACACTAAATACGTTATATTTGCGAACAAGCATCAGCTTTTTTAATTCATCTTAACACTAATGCAATGAAATGTTTCATAACATAACTTTGTTCTGTTTATGGCCATCTTAGTAACTATACAGGATGAACCATAAGCAATGTCATTAATTTAAGGAGGTTTTCCTTGAGATATTTCAAACGTTTAATACAATTTTGCTTGTTTTTGCTTCGTTTTCGAGATGAAAATTGTTTTATACGATTCATTTCATAGCGTTTTTTGGGAACGCCATTGATTTAATTTTTAATATGTTCAGTCAATTTAAGAGAGCAGTGTATTATGATAATAGATTATTGAAAGAATTTTAGTTTTGTCCTCTAAATGTGCAGAAATTTGATTCGGATAAATGCAACATTATAAAATTCCTTTGCAGAAGGAAAAATTACATTTTACCGGATCAAATTTCTGCACATTCAAAGGACAAAACTAAAATTCTTTCAATCATTTATTATCATAATACACTGCTGTCTTAAATTGACTGAGCATATTGGGAATTAAATCAATGACTTTCCCAAAACGAAATATGACATGTTTCATATAAAACAATTTTTTTCTCAAAAAGGAAGCAAAAGCGAGCAAAATTGTATGAAACTTTTTTGTTTCAAATACCTCAAAGAATAACCTCCTGAAATTAATGACATTACTTACGGTTCACCCTGTATATATACACTTAAATCAGCACAACACTACAATCCGCCGCTGCTTCAGTTCTTTCTTGAAATCGCCACCCATCCCTCACGCACGTAAACTGTGTGTTGCGGGATGCATTTCTTTGAATGTCCTCTGGTCGCTTTGATCACGTCTGATGTAAGCTTACACTGTAAACCACGAAGCTGTAATATTTACTACATTAAGTAAAGGTTTGTCATGTTATTTAAACTGCTTAAAGTCACGTATTTACATATGTCTTATTTCTTTAACAAGCATTTGGCTGATAGAGAAACATAGGTTTACTGATTCATTTCAAAATAACTTGAAACAAACAAAACAACGTGAATAATATTTGATAATAATTTAACCAAGAATAAGTCAATGCTGACGAAAACAAAACACCATAGTTTTAGTTCACTTCTCTTCATCGTAGTCATGGAGATAATAAATTAAATATATATGCTGATGATATAGCGATGTTATCCTCTGATTCAGGTTCTGGCTTGAAACGGCGGGGGGGAGGGCCGTTCATTATTATCATTAATCATCATAAAAACCACTACTGATCTCTCTTCCCAATATTCCTGATTCCGGATTCCTGAGTGTAGTTAACTGATCGTCGGATTCCTGGGTGTAGTTCACTGATCGACGTCGGATTCCTGGGTGATATGCTTTTCTACTAAGAGTAAAAAGGAAACCTCGGTTCTCTCTCATTTGTTTCGAAATCTTAGCCGGCGAATAGGAATTTAGATAACAGATTGGAAAGGAAAAATATGGCACAATCGGCGATATGCCAGTGATGCGAGCTCTGTCGGCGAGGTGGTCGACGAGGTGATCCGCTGATGCGTCGAGCTCGGCTCAGGCTGATATATACATCTATTATCAGGCAGTATATTTCACTTGACGATGTGTGTCAGAGGAAGCCGCCTTTCTCATTTTTTAGTTGGTTATTTAACGACGTTGTATCAACTACTAGGTTATTTAGCGTCGATGGATTTGGTGATAGCGAAATGGTATTTGGCGAGATAAGGCCGAGGATTCGCCATAGATTACCTGGCATTCACCTTACGGTTGGGGTAAACCTCGGAAAAAAAACCAACCAGGTAATCAGCCCAAGCGGGGATCGAACCCGCGCTCGAGCGCAACTTCAGACCGGCAGGCAAGCGCCTTAACCGACTGAGCCATAGTATATTTCGTCGCATAGTGATAGAATTTTCTTCTTGTCTTCACCCAAGCATTTCACTAATTCAATGGGGATTCCATCAACTCCTGTTGCTTTCCCATTCTTCATTTCCCTAAGCGCTAGTTCAACTTCTTCCCTCACAATATAAAATCCTTTTTCGTCTTTTGATACGGCTTTTTCGTCTTCTATAGCCAAGTCATCTCGACGATTCCTCGTCTCATATAACTCTTCTACATATTTCGTCCATCTGTTCAGTATGCCTTGGTTGTCTGTTATTTCATTTCCGATGTCGTCCTTTATCAACCACATGGTTTTCCTGATCTTATTTGTGAAGTCCAAACATTTTACTTCGCGGTGCATTAAATAATTTCTTCCTTTACTCTCTATAATATCCTCTATCTCTACACATTTCTCTTTCATCCAGTCTTCTTTTGCTTTATTAGTTTCCCTTCTTTGTTCGTTAAATTTCCTGTAGTTTCTTCTATCTCCTTCTGTGTTGATGTTTTTCCATTTTCTCCAACATTTTCTCTGTGACCCAAGGTCTCTTATTTCTCACACCTTCTCTGTATCTTATTGTTTCTTTCTGCTGTTGTCTGTATACAGCTTTTTAGACGAGTCCAGTACTCATTACTTTTCTCAGATATGGATTCTAATATAGCGGCTTTCTCTTGAAAATTTGCTTCAAATTTTCTTCTTTCGTCTTCATTCTTCAGTTTTTCTATGTTCAATTTCTTCGTCATATGTCTTCCTCTTATCTTCTTCAGACGAATATCTACTTCGCCTATCAGGAGGACATGATTTGAGTTGTATTTGCTCCTGGTAAAGTCTTCGCATTTTTTTTAGCAATTTCTGAATCTTTCTTGTACCCGTATGTAATCTATCTGGTATCTGGTTTCGTCCCTTGGGCATGTCCATGTGTATCTTCTTCGCTTAAGTAGTTGGAATAATGTAGGCCTACTTCCAACAATCATTGCATTTCTTTTATAGAAATTCACCAAAGATTCTTCTCTGTCATTTCTTCTTCCCAATCTATATTTTCCAACTGTTCTTCCCTCTTGATCTTCTCCTACAACTGCGTTCCATTCGCCCATTAGGATTACGCATGCTCCATTCTTCTCCTTCTACTATTTCTTCTATCCATTAAAGGTAATACGCATGGAATACTTTGATTATATCACTAAATTGCACATGTAAAATAAAATTAACTTTGAAACTAGCAGTCTGATTGTGCTCAAAATTTCCACACACCTTGTTCTTAATACATCTAAGACACAGTTAAAAAATGTAAAAAAAATTCATTAAAACTGTAAAAAAAACACTGTTCTAGTGTCTCTTAAGTTACATGCCAATGAATGCAATAGCTCTTCACATGTGCTCATCTAAATACAGCTCTCTCTCTCAATTTGACACTAGACGGAAAAAGTGGGAATTTTGTTAGCGATAAATGGCCAGAAAATATTGTTTACAGACCTCCAAGTTTAAAAATGGATTCTTCTAAGTTCCACAAACCTGCAACACATCTCTTATCCATTTAACAATTGAGAATAGTATTAAAATCATTTCGCGTGAGGTTAGCATAAAGTGAGTCCTTATTAGCTTTACATGTACAGGGACATCATTTTATTTTTACTTCAATTTTTATTGTATCTCAGTTCTTGAATGTACTTCACTCTCACCCCTTCTACTAATGAAGTTCAACTGTCCTCCACACAGATACAAGACCGCATATATAGTCATAGTAGCCTTACGATCATAGTAAACAGTACGTTCCAAAAATATGTTCGCGTTTTCCAGTGACGAAAGAGCTTTCAATATTGAATTATTTTCACACAGGTACTGTCGTCCATTTGCCTATGTCGTATCCCGGTTTCTCCCACCAGTTTTTATTCGCCAGCTAGTGGCTGGGCTGTCTTAGCTCTTTTCTGAGAACATTAATTTCTGTTAGGAATTGGACGTCTACGTAATATTATACAACTGTTTAAAATAACTTAAATAAAAGGGCCTCGTTAAGTAATTAACTGTCACATGATTTCCTCCCTTTCTACGACCCTACGACATAACCACTTGGACGGACAGTAGATAGTATGTCTGAGCAATTTTATCTTTTCGGATCGGGCAGAAGTGAAGATTGAATTTACAGTACGTAAGGTACTCTTTTATAGAGTACGTACAGAATTATTTCAACATGAGTTACTAGTACAAAGGACGAAACTGGTAATTGGGATTAGGTACAATAGTCTATAGTGCGATAATATGCATATTAGAACTAAAGCCTGTATCGAAATGAACGGCCACCATTTTAAAAAATGTGTTTAAATATCCATATTATGATTATTTTTTCAATTTAACTTCATTCTCTATGTTGTACGCTAATGTGCTGTAGACAGTAAAAATACACTGCATAATGAATACGTCCACATGGACAACTCAGTTAGTGAGTAAAAACACACATTGTTAATACTGTACTGCATTCTGATTAAACAAAAACCTAATGAAAGTGATCAAACTCAAAATCGCGATATTCCTAGTTTACGTAAATGGATGAACTACTTTTCTTCCCTCCTATACCTAGTAAAGTGATTTGTTTGTATATTACGCCAGTATCCTCGAACTCCAGTCGTGGAAGGGAGTAGCAAACGGCGTTGATCCAGAGGTATAGTCAATTTAATATTAAAAATGTTAGTAAAAATAAAATGATCTCCCTGTATTAAGTTGAAGTAGTAAAAAACTATCTAACATTTCGTTTACTGTAAGAAATCATTATTTTAGGCCGCCATCATGGCTTGGGTTCAATGTTAATTTTAGACTCCATTAATTTAATTATTTAAATTAATGTTGAGCTAAGTTTGAAGTTCTATCCTCGAATAAAAAGAAGACAACATTTACTGTACGCCTATTAATTTCATATAGGCGCTAAATTCAATTCATACGAAATGAGAAAAATTGTTTTCTTCAAATTGGAACAATCCAAAAGCATTATCTTACAGCAGTGATGTCAAAGAAAGAGCGCATAACGGACGTTCGATTCCTTCCCGTGCTCAAGTGCTCGAGTGGGATGCCGTAAACACAGATAAGAGCAAGACACAGGGGCGGACAAAGTGAATTATTTTCACACGCCTAGACTTGAACGGAGCAGTATACTCTTATACCGCACGCACTGGAGATAAGCGAGCGTTGGGCGTCACTTTACTCCTGTGTTTATGAAAACTTGTGATAAAGCTAGCCCAGCTATGCGCTATTAAACGAAATATCACATGTTTTGTCTCCTGGCCTTGCTTGTCTCTGCTAGGTCCCGTCTCACAGTCAGCTGGTTAGTTCACGCGCTTACTATTTATTTCTTTATTTGATATTTTCAATACTTTCTTTTCAACGGTGCACCAGTAAAAAATATGTTTATTTGTACTTTCAATGCGGAATCTAATCATATAATTTAAAAATATTTTTTTCGTGGGCAAAGGCGTCTTAATGAAGAAAAATCTAAATTCCTCCATTTCCATAAAAAGTAAGAAAAACTGTTTACATGTCAATAAAAATTTTAATTTCTCAGCATCAAAATAAACCATGATTTTGATCATTGGGTGAAAGGGTTTCGGAGCCACAACAGTTTAAAGTTGCTAATTTTGTGAAAATACGATAAATTAAAATATTTTTAATTTAAACACTATTAAGTTCTGATGCCTCAAACTTCGCACAAAGCATTGTATCACAGTTGTCAACGGACAGAAAAAGTTGCATTGTATTTAAAAAATGCAAGGTCAATTTTCTCTATATTTCGGTCGATTTGAGATGGAATAGCCCATACATTAAATTTGAACACTATTTAGGCCTACAAGACTGTCTTCAATTCAATACCTCTTTAATAACTGTACTTGATTTTTTTGTTACGTAGCCCTATACATCTGTCAATTCAGTTTACGTATTTGTAAATTAGAAGTTTATCACATTAGTATATTCACTGAACTTTTGTAAACTTTGTGTTTACAGCACATGTTTATGAATCATTGTTTTTAATTTGTTGTTTGTATTTCTTTATGTTGGTGTACTTGTAATTGGGGATAACTCCCTGTAAGGACCCTCAATAAAATAATAAATTAATTTATACATAGTAAATAATCTAGATATTTGCACTTACGGTAGTCTGTAATGTATGTAATAATTTTGATCGTTCTTCCCCCTCGATATCTCTGTATGTTTGTTCATGGTATGTTGAATAATGTCGCTGTATGCTGCTTTTCTTACTAATCGTATGTTGTCCACATATTAAGCACTGTATATCTCCTTCCTGTTCCTTGCATAGGAACTGCAGTGCTCATTCGACCTGGAACTTGTTATACGATCTCTTCGCTGGTGCATGATTAATGCCAACTGCACACTGTACAACCCTCACTGAAGCTCGTATTCGTAGCTGGCGCGCTCTGCGTGCTCCAGTAGCGCAAGCGTTCTCGTAGCGCATATACGCTCTGATTGACATCACTGGCTTACAGTCATGTTATGTAAATTTGTTGCACTTCTTTTGTGCAACCTTTCCAGTATCTTTCACTACAACTCACACTACAACCCTTAGCCCCATTGACAAACAACAGACAGTCGCTGAACTCTTAAACCTACGGACCATCCCCACAAGGGAAAATTTTCACTTTTTGTATATTAGGCTACGCAATCTAACGTAAAGAGAGCCCAGAAACGAATCACAACTAAAGCAGAAGGACCAGACCACGTCAATATTTCGTTATTAAACAAAATCATAGACGTAATACTACCGACTGTGACTCACATTTTCAATGCCTCAATTATGACTTCGACTTACCCACAGCAATGGAAACTCGCTTTTGTCCATCCAATTCCCAAGACCAAAACACCGACATTTTACAACGACTATAGACCTATCAGCATCCTACCTGCCCTATCTAAAGCATTGGAGCGCATTGTACACAAGCAACTGACAGAATACTTAAACAAATACAAACTTCTCGACTCTTATCATTCAGGTTTCAGGGCCGGACATAACACAAGTACAGCAATACTTAAAATCACGGAAGACCTACGCGAGGCCCGGGACGAACGTAAATTGACAATAATGACTTTACTTGATTTCAGCAAAGCCTTCGATTCTGTAGACATTGACTTGTTAATATGTAAACTCAGAAGACTACACCTAGAAGAGCACGTTGTCCTGTGGTTTGCCTCTTACCTTAATGGCCGCCAATAAAGTGTGATAGCTGGAAATCTTTCTTCCTCTTGGCAGGCCGTGAGGTCAGGGATCCCATAGGGATCAGTTCCTGGCCCTTTACTATTTATAATTTATATCAACGACATATCAGAATCTCTAAAGTACTGCCGACACCATCTCTATGCAGACGACCTTCAAATATACATAAAATTCCACACTGACGAAATAAATGATCCAATAACTAAAATTAATAACGATATGGACTCAATCTGGACATGGACACGGAAATTCCGACTTAAACTAAATCCAGAAAAATCACAGTCAATCATTGTGGGCCATTGACGTTTGTTAAGCACTATTACCATACCAAATTTGTCCCCGATTAAAATATACGGCACCGAAATTCCGTTCAGTGAATCAGTAAAAAATCTAGGTATTTAAATGGATAAAAGTTTAAATTGGAACATTCAAGTCGCAGAAACCTGCAAAAACGTATTCTCATTAATCCACTCGTTTAGGCGATTGAAGAATTTTCTACCCTTTTCCATAAAAAAAATGTTAGTGCAAACACTCGTGATGCCCCACTTCGATTACTGTGATATTCTGCTTACTGATCTAAGGGTTACTTCGGCGCAGAGACTACAACGTGTTCATAATATGTGCGTCCGTTTCGTCTGCAATATTCGCCGGGCTGATCACGTAACACCATCCCTCGAAATGTTGTCCTGGCTCCGTCTAGAAGATCGTAGGAAAATCCATTGTCTTTCCCTTCTCTTTCACATATTGCATTTCTCCATTCCTGTCTATCTTGCGTCTCGTTTTCAAAATCTATCCACCCATCATAACCTAGACACACGATCACAACACAACACAATTTTATCCATTCCCTCCCACCGAACATCCTCATATTCATCTTCTTTCACTGTGGCTGTTCCTCGGCTTTGGAATTCTCTACCGAGTAATGTCAGGGACTGTCAGACATCAAACCATTTTAAGAATAGACTAACGAAATATTTTTCTAACAATTCTTGCTAACAGTAATAGCTGTTTCAGGTTTCTCAATGTTTAATGGTTATATAATTATATCACAGATAAATATCTAAATTATCCCATTATTATTATTATTATTATTATTATTATTATTATTATTATTATAACTATTTCTTACCAATGTTTATTATTGCCACACTAACATTACTTATCCAACTTTCATTATTTACTTTCATGTTATTTTATGGTCTAGATATTAATGTAATAACTTTGTAAGCAATTGTACTCAATTAGAATTAGAGTCTGGCTGGGAGGAAGAGAAGGCCTACTGGCCTTAGCTCTGCCAGATTAAATAAATAAATAAAATAAATAAATAATTATTATTAGGCCTATTATTATTATTATTATTATTATTATTATTATTATTATTATTATTATTATTCCAATCACGGCCGACTTGATGCTCGCTTCGCTTCTCCTTTACCGGCCTTGACAATTCATTTTGATCCCTGTGTTAAAGCTGTAATCGAGAAAATATGAAATTCTCGCCAGATGGCACTGACTCCCAAGGTTCACTGAGGAATGTATGTATGGTTTCTTGTACGAATATAATTAGTAATATTGCGCTTCTTTCTACTGGTATGTGAGTTTATTGTGATATGGTTCAAAATGACGTATTGTTGTGTACCATTGTGTACTTCGAATAGAAAAAAAAGAGTGGAGGAGCAATATCATTCCACGAATTTCCGAGTGACAGGGAAAGAAGATTATATCTCGTGACCAGAATATTGTACGAAATGGAAATATAAAAATTGGAGTTGTATCCTTCGTGAGGTGGAAAAATTCAAATATTTTATTTTATTTTTGTAGGTTATTTTACGACGCTTTATCAACATCTTAGGCTATTTAGCGTCTCAATGAGATGGTGATAATGCCGATGAAATAAGTTCCGGGGTCCAACACCGAAAGTTACCCAGCATTTGCTCATATTGGGTTGAGGGCAAACCTCGGAAAAAGCCTCAACCAGCTAACTTGCCCCGACCGGGAATCGAACCCGGGCCATCTGGTTTCGCGGCTAGACGCGCTAACCGTTTCTCCACAGGTGTGGACAAAACTTCAAATAACTTGGAGCAACAGTAACAAATATAAATGACACTTGGGAGAAAATTAAACGCAGAATAAATATGAGAAATGCCTTTTATCATCTAGTCTGCTGTCAAAAAATCGGAAAGTTAGAATCTATAAAAACAGTTATATTACCGGTTGTTCTGTACGGTTGAGAAACTTGGACTCTCATTTTGAGAGAGGAACAGAGGTTAAGAGTGTTTGAGAATAAGGTTTTAGCAAAATATTTGGGGCTAAGAGCGATGGAATTAGAGGAGAATGGAGGAAGTTACATAACGCAGAACTGCACGCATTGTATTCTTCACCTGACATAATTAGGAACATTAAATCCAGACGTTTGATATGGACAGGGCATGTAGCATGTATGGGCGAATTCAGAAATGCATATAGAGTGTTAGTTGGGATGCCAGAGGGAATAAGACCTTTGGGGAGGCCGAGACGTAGATGGGAGGATAATATTAAAATGGATTTGAGAGAAGTGGGATATGATGATAGAGAATGGATTAATCTTGCACAAGATAGGGACCGATAGCGGGCTTATGTGAGGGCGGCAATGAACCTCCGGGTTCCTTAAAAGCCATAAGTAACTAAGTAAGTAAGTAAGTGAGGGAAAGATGCGAAAATGCCTTAAAGCGATTTCACGCCAAGACTTTGTTCCTAAAGCAACTCCCCATCTTCAGTCGTTTGTAGTTTACATTTCAGGGAAGAAGATTATTATAATAATGGGAAATTTAGACTATTAAAACCAAATGCTGTGCCAACAATATTCCCTCATTATCTTAGGTATAAAGTGACAGATATCAGAAGACCATGACGAACAGTTACTAAAACTGATCTCCCTCCACCCAAGAAACGCAAATCTTTTAGTAATATTGGTTTTTCACTATTTGAACAAGCTGTTCCGACTGGCTCAGCATCAGTTAATGACATTCCCTTCTTGCCAGTTGAAAATGACGATAAAGCGACGCAAACACACGTTGTCAACTTTGTGGAGCTAAAAAGAAATAATTAACAGATTGCATGTGAAAATTACACAACTTAATCAGGTGTTACAAGAGAAGCAAGATGAGATAACGAAAACAACCGAAAAACTCCAACTAATTGAAAGAGATCCATTACATAAAGAACTGCAAATGTAAGGAAAGAGGCCGATGAAGGCAGTATTCATGCAAAATTGATTCTAGATCAGCTACTTAATCATCGAAAGAGAATACCAAAGAAGAATATATTAGAAAATTTGTGTTCAGAAATTGAGCCGTTACTGTGTAGATGCCCTCTCTTGCAATGCCAATTTGTGATGAAGACGGCCAAAAACGACTTGCTAATATCATTACTGTGAAATTTGTTAGGCCACTTCTAGATAACATTGCAGCAGCTTTAACTGAAAAGCTTGTTCCTTCGAAGAATGCGGCTTATAATCCACTGAGTCGCAAAATCTTGAAACTATGATTCTTGAATCTGCAATATCAAGTGGAATGTAACAGTGCAGTGAGTGAAATTATAAAATTTAGTACAAGCTATAGTAAATAATTACCCAAGTAATTACTTTGAAACATTGCATTTTAGCCTAGGGGTGCTACTCAGTGAATGAACTACAAAATTACGCCTCTGTCATCATGTTACTTAAATGAACAGGTTACTATGTGTTACCTTCCCTGCTTTTAAACTCTCGCTTTTACCATAATTAACAGAACTAAACATAATAATACTTATTATTTTATTATTTATTACTTATAAATGTTATTATTACTCTTTAATCATTTATTTTAATTCATATTGAGTATTTCTTCTGCGGCCACCAAACCTTGGGAGACAGCGCCTCGTGGTGGAATTGAGAAATTAACCAATTTCAGCATTCGTATACAAAAAAAAAGCGAAGGTAACTTCTAGTCACCCGGGCAATAATACTCAATGTTCAGATTACTTGTTTTTAAATTGCTCTCCTTCTAAAACATGGCCTCTCACTAAATCGTGCGTGAGTTTCACTTTCCTATCTTGTTTCAGCCTTTTTCTTTCTCTCTTGCTCTGTCAGATTCAATGCATGGTCTACCTTGATAATTTTTTATATTCTTTTATGTATGTGTCACTGTCTGGCATATTACTTTTTCCGATCATCTAATGATATACAGTTAGGTAAAAATTTCTTCGAACTAATTCATTTTTTACTTTTTCTCTTCATGATATTCCGTTTGCTCTTCTGCAAAAAATAATTACTACGTACCATAATTAATTCATTGTTGTTTTTCCTTTAAATAATGTGTTAATAATTAATAGTCTTTATTAAACATAACATTTACAACTTTTTCAGCCTTTTTTATTTGTCCTGAAGGGACCTCGCACAGTGAGGATGATTGTGAAGTCTGGTAGAATGATGTTGATAATGGTAAGAGTAAACGAGAGAACCCCGAGAAAAACCCCTAGCGCCCGCTTTGTCCACCACAAATTCCTTACTGACCTAGACGGGGATCGAGTCCGAGTCGCCACGGAGGAAGGCAGAGAGGCTAACCACTCCGTCACAGGCGAGGTAATATTGTGTTAATAATATCACGCAATTTAGTGTCCTTATTGCAGTAGAGTCTAATTTGATTTTATCATTTATTGCAGTCACTGGTTGCATTTATAGTTTCCAAATATTTAGTCTATTTTGATGCCAAAGATTTATCACTTATTCAATTACTGGTTCTGTAATTCCAATTAGTAAGGATGAGATTTTATGGTGATTAATTTACCCTGATTTCGATGATTAAAATAGTTTGAATTCGGCGAATGTTTCGTAAGAAAACAAATCAATTTCGTGCATATTTCACACCCTAAAGAAACTTAAAAAATATTAAACTTTTTTTATTCAAAACAATCCCTTTGAAACTAACAGAAAATTATTTGCAACATTAATAAGTTCATAATTAAATTTCACTCGACTGTAAGAGAGTAACGGCACTGCTTTCTTGATCATACGAAGGCAGTTGTTGCGGGAAAGAGAAATGACCGTTGTCTGCTTGCGCCGGTAGTAGTTCCTGAAACTATACGTACATCGTTCCTAGATGCCACACTTATGCAATGCTGAGCGATAAAATGAGTAGAAATCTTCATGTATATTGTATAACGAAGAACATTTTCACTTTTTATTTGGAGAAAAGAGTTATTTGTTGTGCGAATTCTCCATGAAACCTGTTTTTGTTGAAAATATCATGATTATGAAGCTATATATCACTTAATTTTGGACTTTCACTAAGGGCTCTGCATATTACATGCATAAAATTAAGTTTTTAACACATTTCGCGCATATTTTTAATATAAAAAAATCGTATCTATACCAATTAGACATAATATAATATAATATAATATAATATAATATAATATAATATAATATAATATAATATAATATAATATAATATAATATAATATAATATATATACAGGGTGTTTAAAAAATACGGGGCATAATTTGAGGTATTTCCCACATGTAGATAATCAAAATAGTTCATTACAAAATGTGTCCGAAAATGCTTTATTTCCGAGTTATGGCCTTCACAACATTGAAATTCACCGGAACGTTTTTCTTTCCGCAGGTCGTTGCCATCGAAGGAGACATTAAGAGGGCACTCTGACAGTTCATTCCGAGGCGAAGGTTACATTCAGTGTTGTGTAGGCGTTAGACTGTGCGACATGTATTCAAATCAAGAGCTGGCAGAGATACACTTCATGTACGGTAAAGCGACGGCAATGCTGCGCTGGCTCATCGTTTGTACCAGGAGAGGTACCCACAGCGACAATATCCAGATCGGAAGCCATTTGTACGTCTCCATTATCGTCTGTGCGAGTATGGAAAATTTAACTCTCCTGGTTTGGGAAGGGGACTACCAAGATCTACAACTCCAGAAGTAGAGGGGGAGATTCTGGAGGCTGTGAACATGACTCCCTCTCGATTTCTACTTGTGGGGTCATTTAAAATCATTGGTTTATTCGTCTCCGGTGCCTGATTTGGAATCCCTTCGGAATCGAATTGTGGCATGTTCTGAGGACATACGCGATACTCCTGGAGTTTGGGATCGTGTTCGCAGGTCAATGAGACATCGATGTGAGGTCTGTATTCAAGCAGGAGGTGGACATTTTGAACATCTTCTGTAACGACAACGTCCTGCGGAAAGAAAAACGTTCCGGTGAATTTCAATGTTGTGAAGGCCATAACTCGGAAATGAAACATTTCCGGACACATGTTGTAATGAACTATTCTGATTGTCTACATGTGGGAAATACATACCTGAAATTATGCCCCGTATTTTTGAAACACCCTGTGTATGTATATATATATACCGTGTCCCGCTTAGAGAGATCGAGAAATAAGTTACAATTTCAAGTGCAAATAATGGTTTATTGACATACCTTTTTACATAACTCGATGTAAAAACTCTCCGACTTTAGGAGAATGCTCAATGCAACTCGATGTGTGCGCCTTGAGTTGCTCCGCAAACATCTAAACGATATTCAACTTCCCGCCAAGTGTTCTGTAGCATTTATGGAGTCAGTAGCGCAGCTGCATTTGTGATGCGTTGCCTCAGTTCCTCCAATGTGTTGTTAGCACTGCTTCTATTGTACACAGCATCCTTCACAAAGCCCCCCAAAAAAAACAAATCGAAGGGGGACAGATCGGGTGACCTGGGTGGCCAGGCAAGGGGTTCTCGTCTTCCGATCCACTTCTCGGGAAATTTTCCATCCAAGAATTTACGCACCAGTTGGTGATGATGGGATGGGGTCCCATCCTGCTGAAAAACCGATCCTGGAGAAAGTTTGTCAACAACAAAGTTCTGCAACAAGTCCAAATATACATTTCCTGTGAAGATTGTTTCAATGACGTAGTTCCCCGTCAATCCAATCTGTGGACTCGTAGTGAATGTCGTTCGCACATGTTCGACTATCTCTTCAGTTACATACAGTTTCACATGTTTACCAGTCTGTAGTAGCAAAGATGCTGTTTCACGGATTGTTGTGTCCCACTTGAGAATTGCTTTATGCCCAGGTGGATGTACATTCCATGTACAACGTACACGACATATAGGCTATTTCTTCTGCTAGCCATAGCACGCACTGAACTTTCTGTGTGGTGTCCACATTTTTACCATAGCGTGTTTTCCTACAAAATGGCGCCAGGCTTCTTTCAGTGCCCTAGCAAAAAACAAACCAAACTTACGCATAAAAAAACGGAAGTTACGCATACAGCTGCTTTCAAACTTTGTTGCATAAACTTGGACAGTTTCTCTATGTTGTCAGATGTAAATCATAACGATATCTTTATCTAATTTTAAGTGGCGAGCATTTATTTCTCGATTCCTCTAAGGCAGACCTGCAGAACTCGCAAAGTAGGGGAACTGTAACGTCAGCCTCACTTCACTTCTATTGGGGATGACAGACTTCCGCCCCGAGAATGAATGTTGATGCAGCCAAGCGTAACTAGAACGCCGTGACCGCACAGGTAGAAAAGGTGGGTGGGGTAAAAGAGGGGAGGAAAGTAGTCGCTCTCAAGAGCTACAGTTCTGAAGGCCTGCTCTAAGGGGACACGATGTACGAATTATTTTATGTTAAGCCGAAGTATGAAGTATGAAATATTGTTCTCAATAAGAGCCTGTATTCAAAGAGATGAAATACTACTGATTCCATTTTAATTCTTGCGTAATAACCATAGGATATTTATTTTAATGTAGTTTTGAATTTGTTTAGCAGTCCTCAGAATTTTATTTTAAATTGGTTTGGAACACTTTCGGTTATTAATTTTGCTCTTCGACCTACAGATTCATTACACGTGTCTTATTTTTCTCCATCTTCTGATTGAATGGGTGATGATAATTACGTTGATGATTGTGCTGAGGAGAAGCAGGAGGAGGAAGAGGAGACGGAGAAAGAGGGCGAGAACGAGGACAAAGATTCGTATTTGGATGACCAAAAATTTACTACATTAACAAAAAATGACCAATTGTATTATTAAAATTATAATTTATAATAAAAAACCTTAAAATTTAAAACAAAATTGTTGTTGTTGTTTAGTCAACTGTTCGAAGTCAGGTCTGAAGTTCACAAGCAATACCAAAAAGGCACCACTTATGAGGTAACTAGGTCAGAAGATAATGGGGTAGAGTGGCCAGTTCCTTTCCCCCGTCCATTGCATACATCACTGACTAGCTACATATTGCATAATCAGTCTTCAGATGTCATTAATTCTAGAACAAGAAATATTACAGTCAAGTTAGTTTTATTAACAACTAACCTCATTTTTTTTGTTCTAGAAGTAATTTCTTGATATGACTATTGCACTAAATTACATACAGCTGCACTCTCTGAACACCTGATTCTTCTAACACAGCTCTGCTCACTGGAGAAAATAAATCTAACAGCGCGAATTTACATTAACCATTGTTAGCAAGCTGGAATGATTTTGTATACATAACTGGGCATGCACGGCTGACAGTCGTCTCGCCTGCCACTCCCAAGAGCCAATGACTTCTAGTTCGTGCATCGTCCTTTGTTAAGTTTCTCTCATTCACGGCCTGAATGTTGCCTTCTTTCCAGGATTTACTTAGAAAACCACGATCCCTTCTTCTTGATGGAACCCACTACAAGCTATACAAGAATAGTGCGCTGAACAGGGTGATGCACAGTTCACAAAACGCTGATTACACTGAACAACAAATTTTTACTTTTTGTCTTGCTCCGAAATAAAAATAGGTGAACATTACTAACATATGTGGCCGAAATCTGAATTTGAAATCCAAATTGCCCCATCACGTACCATTTTCCGGGGAAAGTGAATTGAATTTTTTTATGAAAAAACTTCCTTTTTCTTTATTTTTCACTGATAAAATTACAACAGATTAGGGATTAAAAATGCCTCATTAAATACTTGAAAAATGTGTAATGGATAAAAAATAATGTTACGTAGTTTAAAGGACAAAAAACACAACAAAAATAAACATATTTCATGTGTCGTAGATGGGAGGATAATATTAAAATGGATTTGAGGGAGGTGGGGTATGATGATAGAGACTGGATTAATCTTGCACAGGATAGGGACCGCTGGCGGGCTTATGTGAGGGCGGCAATGAACCTTCGGGTTCCTTAAAAGCCATTTGTAAGTAAGTAAGTAAGTAAGTAAGTAAGTAAGTAAGTAAGTGTATAATGAGAAATATCTCGGAATTTTAACTTACCATTTAAAAGATTTTCTGGATGACTTCCGTTTATAACTAGACCCGGGACTGTCTTTTACAAGGAATTAACAATAGTCTGCAAGCATGCTGAGTGTCCTTTATATGACCTTTCCATTTCAGATATTTCTCGATGAAATCTTACCGCTCCAAGGTTAGGAGGAAAGAAATCTAAATGAGAATATAAAAGGTGTATTTTTGAGACACATATCACAGCCCATTTATTCATATGCACTTAACATGTTTTCCCCAAATTCGATGTAATTGTGTGCCCTAGAAGTTCCAAGGAAATTTGAGCAAACATCTGTGAAAGCGTGCCATGTCATTTTTTCTGTAACAGAAAGTTTTTCCTCAAACAAAGAATCAGCCATAACTTTGCGAATTTAGGAACAGATGAAAAATGCCCTCTTTTAATTTGCCTTCACTCAAACTGGTAAACTTTTCTTTTAAATACTGAAAACTACACCCTTGTTTGTGCATTGCGTAGGCCTCACTTTGAACTGTTATGAAATATACTGAATAGAAGAGACCAATATTTGTTTATTTATTAGAAGTACAAAAGAACATGCCAGCAACCATAAGAAACCGGAAACAGGTCATAAACTTATAAAATGCATTAGCTTTTGTTTTGGTTTACAAACCCCAACCAGCACCAGATGATTCCTGAGGGAGCGCTTATCGAAAAGTGAAATCATAGTAGACCTTAAAAACCTTACGTGATACGAAGAAAAGAGATGCACATCAAACCTTGAGGAACACATTGTTTTAAGCCGAAGCAAAATTCTTGTTATTCAGTGTTATCAGCTGCTCTTATCAGAGATTGCCGAGCCGAGGTACGGAATGCTACGTGCATCCCATCCACAGACGTGCGGCTAAGTGCATTGAAGTGGAAGGGGGATATTTTAAAATCTACTTCCAAACTGATGTAGGTTTATTTATGATTAATACAGTATTTTGAATTAAATTTCTGTGCATTTTAAGTGAATAATTCTTAGTTATGCTCAAAACCACTGCTACTTTCGTAGGGTTCAATCAGCTGTATCTCCTTAACGGTTGATAATCGGACCCATGTTCATAATACATGCTCAAAATGACCTGATTCCTAAAACTCAGGCCATTAGTCGTGAATCTTCCTGTATGGTATTTGACTCTGCGAAAAAATAATTTATTTTATATTATACTTCCATATCAACGAATAGTTAAACTTTTATTTTCCGTGATAGCTACTGGTAGCCGATTAAACAAACGAATGCTAATTTGAAAGATCCCGTGGGGTAGACAACCCGAAAATATGAACAGCCTTTAGATATAAAAAAAAATCTTGTATAGGCTACCAATGCAATGTAGAGAGTTACTGTATATCTTCGTTGTTCCTGCAATAACTCCTATGTGACATATTTATTAATTTTCAGATTTTTGCTCTATTAAATAACTTAAATAGTGATACAGAAAATAAAATCTCCTATATGTAATTACATTTCTTTGTTTCGAAAATGTAAAAATTCACAGTCTCCTATGTACGGCTGCCATAGGATGAATAAATGTGTTTTTCTTCCTACTGAAAACTTCTATATTTTGCATATAGGCGTTATTGCAGGAACAACGACGATATGCATATTTCGTTTTTACAGAAGCTTATAAGATTTTCTTTGATAGGTTAATACAAAACTGTTTTAGCCCTAAATAGTAATTTTAATATGAAAAATAATAGTTTTAATTTATTAAATACACGAGTACTGCAGTGAAGAACACAAAATTTATTTTGGTAAAATAGGGTTACTGCATAATTGTATTATAAGGTTGGTATCTTTAATTGACTACGAATTTAACTTTAGTGGATGAAATACAATAATATGAACTTTAATTTAATTTATTAAAAACAAACCACTCTGTTTAACCCGTGGATTATGATGATGATGATGATGATGATGATAACCAGGTGGCCCAGGTTCGAATCCCGGTCGGGGCAAGTTACTTGGTTGAGGTTTTTTCCGGGGTTTTCCCTCAACCCAATACGAGCAAATGCTGGGTAACTTTCGGTGCTGGACCCCGGACTCATTTCACCGGCATTATCACCTTCATATCATTCAGAAGCTAAATAACCTAGATGTTGATACAGCGTCGTAAAATAACCCAATAAAATAAATGATGATGATGATCAGGCTTCGAGACTTCGGACCCAATAGAACAGTTCAGTGGGAAATCAGCATAACGGCGTACTGAGTATAGTGGGTGGGGGTACTGTAGAACGAATGCCAACAAATACGCAAAGACGGTTGCGAAATTCAAGAAACTAGCAAACACCTCCAGAGCCCATTGTTACTAGATGGGGTACATGGCTTAATGCAGCTATTTATTATGCCAAATACCCCAGTACAATTGTGCATAATCAACACATTGAGTGACGACTGTTCTGCAGTCAGAATAATTAAAGCTCTAGATTTGAAGGTTCTGACGAATAATTCGGTTTTCATACAAACCCATTTTCAAACTGTGTCTGAAACTATTAAACGGTTAGAAAAGTCAGAGCAAGAGATGCCGGAAGCCCTCAAATTAGTTGAGGAAATGACACAGAGAATTAACGAGACACCAAGTAAATCGGTTACTGAATGTGTAAAACAGAAGTGGAAATCAATTTTATGTAAAAATAACGGATATGGAACATTGTGTAACATAAAGAGCAAATTAGTGGACATAGATTCACCCGAGAATAAGGAACAGTCTCTTAAAGACTGCAATGATGTTAGGTTTTTTCGTTTTGCTCCTATCACGTCATGCGACGCAGAGCGCAATTTTTTACAGTACAAACTTTGTTTGGCAGATGACCGAAAAAGATTTACGTTTGAGAAACTGAAAATGTATCTTGTAGCAATTCGGTACTGTAACTGCACTTCCTAAAGACGATCAATAGGATAATTGAAGAAATTAAAATTGCTACATGTTTATTTCTACCATTAACACTGTGTATAATTAAACAAAAATGCTTATAAAAGACAGGAGAATAAATGTTTTTCACGTTCTTTTGACATTCTCATTGTGTAACAGTTTACACAGAATATTTACTTTCAGAATATACATACAGGTCTGTTTCCCCATACTAAGATACTCTAAACAGCAACGTTGTTACCTCAACACATCTCTACATTTCGCTACCTGCAGCGAGTCAACAACCTATAGTACATACACAGTAAACTTATTGTATCGGGTCCAAAGTCTCGAAGCCTGATGATGATGATGATGATGATGATGATGATGATGATGATGATGATGATGATGATGATGATCGAAACTATAAGCCGCCTTGGTAGCTCAGTTGGCAGAACACTGTGTTACAACAATCGTGAACCTGAGTTGAAATCTCGACGTTGGACGAGTTGTAACCTATTTGTAGTGGACATAGGTTGTGAAGATTTTTCTCCGGGTGCTCCAGTGTTTTTCTTCGTCATTTCGTCAACACTCTGCATAATTTCCCTTTCATTATCACATCTAATTCAAAAAATACGGTACCATCTGTGTTTCCTGACGCCGAATTGGCCGTCCACCTTGGTAGGTGTTCTTTGCTATCGATCCAAAGATTGTTAGATAGCAGTGGTAGACGACTCATAGGTCTGTGTAAGACGCAACAGAGCTCCCCATGATCTTACACCTGACGAGAACATGACAACCCATATACCTAGATCTGAGAAATAAGGCGGACCACCAGCCGGCTTAGCCGGATAGCACGCATCTCATTCCATTACTAGAGTACAATGTTCTATCTCTCGCCCGATGAGCACCGCTATATCTTTCCTTATAAACGACACTGAAGCCATCAGTTTCTGATTCAAAAATAGATGTGAGAAAGTGAAAACCGCATCACACGATTAGATCTACGATGCTAACTAATATGTCACTATCATGTTTCGCAGAACAACGTTTCACAATTACGTATTTAGACATACTACTTAAAATTTGTATATATACTTTAGACAGACAGTCGGCCTGGGTAGCGTAGTCGGTATAGCGCTGGCCTTCCGTGCTCGAGGTTGCGGGTTCGATCCCAGCCCAAGTCGATGGCATTTAAGTGTGCTTAAATGCGACAGGCTCATGTCAGTACATTTACTGGCATGTAAAAAAAACTTGCGGGGCAAAATTCCGACACACCGGTGGCGCTGATATAACCTCGGAAGCTGCGTTAAATAAACCACATATATATATATATATATATATTACATAAGACAACAGGCGACCTCGCTGACTCGGTTTCTCGAACTTACTGTAATAATGCCTCCTTATTATGAACGAGAGAAACAATATAATACAATAAATCGAACAGTATCCAGTTGGAAATCATTGCTCCAGTATATTGGCCAACGTTCCTCGATTTCAGATGTTGACAGAATTACATCTGACCATACTTGCAACAACACTGAGTGGTATTCAATGTGAGAGTGAAGAACGGTAGAAGCTATCTCGTTACACGGGGAGGTTGTAAGCCCTATCCTCGCCGTGTTAAATTTAGCAACTTCAGGTACACTTATCTCAGAAACTATTCAATCTACATCTATGAAAATTTGCACACCTGTAGTTGTAATCTTCCTTAACCTACCGACTTTTTCTTAATTTATTAGTTCAGCTAAAAACCAAAAAATGTTAATTTTGATCCAAATCAGCTTACAACCTCCCCTTGATGTGGTGAATGACCTTCCATAAGCAAAATAAATACAGAATATATATCGTCGTTGTTCCTGCAATAACTCCTATGTGACATATTTATGGATTTTTAGATTTTTGCTCTATTAAATAACTTAAATAGTGATAGAGCAAATAATAAAATCTCCTATATGTAATTATATTTCTTTGTTTCGAAAATGTAAGAATTCACAGTCTCCTATGTACAGCTGCCATAGGTTGAATAAATGTGTTTTTCCTTCCTCCTGAAAGATTTTATATTTTGCACATAGGAGTTATTGCAGGAACAACGACGATATATCTTATCAAACTTCAAGAAATATTTCGTTACAAATACATACCTCTACTCGCCGTAGTACTGCCCACGTGCCCAAATAAGTTGGCATTGGGATCCCAGAAGATGCGTTCGAAACACAGCACAACTTTGTTGAGGTTTCCGAATCCGAGACGCTGGATTGCTGCTACCTTCCAATCGGGTAAAGGAGGGATGAATTGCACAGTATTGGGCACTCCTTGAGTGTTGGAGGCAGTGGACTGCTTCAGCACCCCAAGAGGAAGTGTGCACAGCACCACATCTCCTGCAAATCAACAAATAAGAAAACATGAAACATCCAAAACAATACCTGCAAGGTAATGGCATATCGTTTCGTCTTCAATAAAATTATTAACCCTAGCACTGCTAAGGGGGGGCAAAAATTGCCCGCTCTGTTTGTTTTATTTGTGTAGAATATGTAATTGTTGACCTGAAGAAACAAGATTGTTGGTAGTTGTAGATTAATATCTCAAGTATATAATGACAAGGACTTACAATTTTTATGATTTATTTAAATCTGCCTACCATCTTCATTTATAGTGCGGGCAATTTTTGCCCCCCCCCCCCCTTAGACATGGGTGTGAATTTTTCTGTCTGAAAATATTGATCAATAATTAGATTAATATACATTGTTTGATTGTTGGTACCACTGGATATAGAAATTTAATTCAAATTATGTTGTCATTGTTGCTTTTAAAGTAATAACTGTCTTGTTATTCAAACTGGAACATTTGGAAATTAGTTGTGTGAAATGTCTCGTAATAATCAGAGTGTCAAAATGTCTCGGAGTTTTCTCACAGAAAAAGAGGTGACAGCTATGGTAAATGAAGATAATATAGATGATGCAAGTGATCCAGAAGAAGATGATAATGTTGTGACATACGACAGTGACACTGAATATCACAGAGAAATTGAAAGTGACTCAAGTTCGCGAAGTTCATCCCCTAATCAGCAGCACGCTTCTACTTCTAACATCGCTGTTATAGGAAGAAGTGGTAAGCAATATACTACTGCACCTCCAAGGCAAGTCCGCAGGTCAGTACAGAATATAGTGAGTTTCCATGAAGGTTTGACAAATGAAGGTTTGACTTCTAATGCGTCAGAATCTTTCAAAAAGTTTATAACTCCTGAAATAGTGAACATTATTGTGCATCATACTAACGAAGAAGCTAGTACTAGGAATCTAAAACTTACAAACACGGAAGAATTATATGCCTTCATTGGTATTTTGATACTCATGGGTGCAAATAATGACAGTGAACTGCCAATTGATTATTTATGGGGAAAAGTACTCGGCAAGAACATCTACACAGCTACAATGAGTCGTATTCTATTTGGAGAACTTCTGTCCTTGATTAGATTTGATGATAAGCAAACAAGAACTGAAAGACGAAAGCAAGATAAGTTTTGCCCCATTCGTGAAGTTTTCTATAAAATTGACGAATTGTTTGTAAAATACTACATACCTAGTGCACATCTAAAAATCGACGAAATGCTCTCGCTCTTTCGAGGAAGATGTCCATTTAAAGTCTTTATGGAAGACAAGCCAGGCAAATATGGCATATTGATTAGGATATTATCGGATGCACACACCCGGTACATTCTGAAAATGGAGGTCTATGCAGGAAAGGACGAGCGACCCGCCGAGGAACGGAGTGCAAAGGCAGTTGTTAGACGCCTAGTGAAGCCGCTGGAAGGAACCGGAAGAAATGTAACAACGGATCGTTATTATACATCCATCGAACTAGCGGAGGAACTTTACAATGATGACAAGCTGACTTTGGTGGGGACATTGAAGAGTAACAGAAAGCACATACCGGAAGAGCTAAAGAAGACGCAGGGTCGAGAGCTATAAGTTATTCCTCTAGATTCTTATTCACAGACCCGAAAACAGGCAAGGCACCAGTTACCTTGGTTTCATACATCACCAGACTCAAGCCCACTAAGAATCTCCTACTTCTGTCCACACAACATAATGATAGAAAAGTGGATGAAAAAGAAAACAGATGTTAATCTCTACTATAATGAAACAAAAGGAGGTATAGACAGCATTGATCAAATGACGCGACATCACTCTGTGAAGCGGGGGACTAGAAGGTGGCCACTATCTATATTTTTCACCTTGATAGATATTGCATGTCTCAATGGTGGAACAATTTTCATGAAAAACAACCCCGACTGGAATAAGAAGAAGCATAATGTAAGAAGGTTCTATATGCTAGAGTTGGGCCAACAACTAGTTAGGCCAGTTGTGGAAGAGAGAGCCAAGGATATTATAGGTTTGCAAAAGCCTATCATCTCTGCTATAGAAAGTGTTCTAGGGAAAACGCTTCCCAGTACTAGTGTAGTTGTTCCTTCTGGTGCATCGTATTCACGGGGAAGATGTCATCTCTGCTTGAAGACAAAAAGCTCTAAAAGGGAAAAAGACAAAATGACAAAAGTGTCTATAGTTTGCTGCAGGTGCTGTAAATATGTTTGCTCCACTCATTCTGCAAAAACAATCATATGCACCAATTGTGAAAATGATAGTGAAAGTGAGTGAAAAAAAAGCTATTGACAATTGAGCAATTTGTGACTTTGATTTTTAGTTTTGTTATTTGTGGTTTACAATAGTTTTGTTGATTACTTAGTACAGAAAAGCCTGAAGTTTAAAAAGTCAAAGCATTAGCCTATATGAGAAATATACGTTTTTATAAGACTATTTTCAAAAACTCATATACTGTATGTGTATTTTAGAATGTTCCTGATATAGACAATTGTGTAGTAGGGTAAATATTAAAATAATGTTTTGTTCATTACTTAGTACAGAAAAGTCTGCAGTTTAAATATCCAAAGCATTAGCCTATGTGAGAAATATACGTTTTTATAAGACTATTTTCATAAACTCTTATATGTGTGTCTTTTTTTAATGTTCCTGATATAGAAAATCGTGTAGTAACATAGTAAAGTAATTCTTAGTCTATTAAAAAATCAAAACAAAGCGCGGGCAATTTTTGCCCCCCTTAGCCATCCACGTGACAGATCGAAGCTTAGTAGTGCTAGGGTTAACGCATGTTTCACTCCAACGTTTAAATTTGTGGTTATTTGCATTCTGTCACAGTTTTAGGTACTGTTTTAATTAATAAAATATTTGAATTTATAAAATGTTTAGTTCGCCAATAATATCCTCATTTCTAATACGGTATCCACTAATTACTCGAAAGAAACACATTATTGCAAAGTTTAATACTTTGCGTTTCTTTTGTTAATTTGAAACATTACGATGCACGACATTTTGACAACGAATATATTTGGGGAAACACAACAAAACAAAAATGTGCTGTCGCTGTGCTTCTCTACAAAATATAAAGTAACTTAAAGTTTAATTTGTATTACCTTGTATTCAGTGAAGAAAAGATTAGGAAAAAGGCCTCTCTAATACGTGAGAACACGTTCAGGAGAAGCCTTCAAAAAATATATGTATAGTGTTGGAAATCAAACGGGATGCTATTTCAGTTTACAGACTAGGTAAAATACATATTGTAGAGGAGAATATGAACAGTGCAAAATACAGAAATATTTTATTATTATAAATTAGTTATTTTACGAGGTTTTATCAACTGCTGTGGTTATCTAGCGTCTGAATAAGATGAAGGTAATAATGCCAGCGAAATTAGTCCGGGGTCCAGAGTCGAAAGTTACACAACATTTGCTCTTAATTGGTTGAGGAAAAACCGCGGAAAAACCTCAACAAGATAACTTGTCTAAACTAGGATTTGAACTCGGGTCCGATCGCTACGAGGTCGGGCATGCCAACCGTTACTCCACAGCGGTGGCCACAGAAATATTGCTAATAATGAATGGTTTTTAGTTTGAGAGGCTATATTTATGGATGATAAAACAGCTTGCCACCAATCGAAAAGTGTTTGTGATAAGCTTAAATGTAAAAGTCCTATTCTTAGCTGGCCTATAAATAGTCCTGAAGCTCGGACATGAACCCGATTGCGTCCATGTCCAATGAAGGAAAAAGTGAAGGAGAAGGATGCTATCACAGTCTAGTATATCCAGTCACGAAGCTCAATACGTAATAAATATGCATCCATAGATAGTTGCTAACCACTAGGATCGCTACTGTCGCCTCATTACAGACAATGCGAAATAGTACCTGAACAGTCTATTGTTCCTAGCAACCTCATCAACTCAAGCTTCGTGACTATATACTAGACTGTGATGCTACTACTGAGGAGAAACTTGTAGAATAGAACATTATTTCGAAGCAAGACGAATAAATTTCTGATTTACGTAAAACATTAAGCCAATAGGTTCCTTCAACTATTAATGCTTTAATAGTCTTTCTTTCTTTTGCGTTCTCTTCAACGTTATGCCATTTTATGACAGCATAATACTACAGTAATATTACATGAGTTCATCGCATTAGAGAACAAGAGCTACCTCATGCAGGAGGCCTATGCCCTTCATAGGAATACTCGGACTAATTATTATTATTATTATTATTATTATTATTATTATTATTATTATTACATTTGAAGTAATAGCAGATATTCGTGTGTGTGACTGTAATAAAAATTACAGTTGCAGTTAAGCTAGTCATAAATGTACCCATAATTCACCTCTTAATGCTTTTTGAAGAATTTTGAAAATCATAAATTGTACGAATATTTAATTGCACAAAAATATAAATTCTATTAACGGATAATTTAACAGATCGCATTAGGGTAACCTAGATTCAAATATCACACCTGGTAACTCGGATAAAAGAAGTGGACATAAAACGTGAGATGCAAAATATCTCCGAGCCTGCCTAACGTCACAGAGAGAAAGGTGGGCGAGATGAGAAGGAACAAAATAAGATACGTTGTAGCACAGTCTAGCATATACAGTCACGAAGCTCAATACGTAAAGAATATGCATCCATAGATAGTTGCTAACCACTAAGATCGCTACTATCGCCTCATTACAGACAATGCGAAATAGTACCTGCACAGTCTATTGTTTCTAGTACCCTCACAAACTCAAGCTTCGTGACTGTATATACTAGACTGTGGTTGTAGCGTGAATTGTTATGCGTGTATGTTAAAACGGAAAACATCGACTACTCACTGCCCTCTATGTTGATCCTCTATTCTAGTTAAATAAGCCTGACAATGACAGTGAGCAGATGTTTTTAATGAAGGTTTTGTTTCCACACAGACAATGTCGCCACACCCGTCCCTTCTTCTCGCCTATTCGCTTCCAGAAATCGAAATCGTTATCGTAATGGTCGTCAGGCTCGGGGATATTCTGTGTTCACTATGAAGTTATTAGAAATCGTGTTGCTAGTGAGCTCTCCTTTCTATTTCCCTCTCTCTCTTTTTCTCTCTCTATGCATTACTTCTTAATTTTATTTTAATCATGTCCTTGTCTATTTGCAAGTGTGTAAATATTTTTACACATTTCCTGCATGCTCCATATCAAATTAACTGCGACTACATCGGCAGTTTTTAAGTATGATTTGTATAAGTTTGTCTGAAGTTTACTCTTTTATAGGCTAGAGATTAAACGGTTTTTTGTATAGTCTATTCATATATTAAAAGATGAATTTATTGCAGTCGTCGTTGTGGTAATCCGCAAAATATATGTTGCCTATTTACTTACGACGTTTCTTGCCATCTTGATCGAATCCTTACAATGGCTTGTTTTCTATTGACCTATATTTCGCAACATTAATACTACTCTCATTCAACATCGATGCATATTCATTCAATTTCTCTGTTCACGAGATATTTTGTCATTAACTGAATTAATAAGAGTCATGTATTTTTCACCATCAATAGCAGCAGCATATTTACTTAGTCTTCAGTTTAGATTTTCAAACTTATTCCATAAGTCTGCGACGGGTTTTACCTGGTGGCTCACGTTGTTGTTGTTTATCCTCGTCTCTGTCGCGCCGCCGGCAGAGGAGAAGTCCACTAGCTCAGTCACACGTCGGTGGATGCTGGAAGATCTTGTCCCCCGGTAGAGGAGATCTCTGCTCAGGGACCTTATGGTTTTGTGGGCGTAGGATCTAATGTGGTATTCGTCGTTCTCACGAAAAGAAACCAAGGAGTAGAGTTACACTAAGTGTATTTATTCGGCTCACTTCCCTTGCTTGAGTCCAAGCGACGGAATACTGGCTGTTGTCTTCCGTATGATTTCGGCTTCTCGTCTAACGCCAGTTTAAAATCGC
Source organism: Periplaneta americana (assembly GCF_040183065.1). NCBI lineage: Eukaryota > Metazoa > Arthropoda > Insecta > Blattodea > Blattidae > Periplaneta > Periplaneta americana. The sequence goes on from NC_091125.1 coordinate 35,844,188, forward strand.
TGCTGTCACTTTTTGAGTAAAACACAAAGCTAAAAAGTGCGAAATCTACACTATATCACTTCGATCGGCTGGAAAACAGAATGATAAGATATACACGATCGGAACAAGTGCCGGAAATATTATTAATACTCACGCGATCGGCTCACAGGCCGTAGACTATATAAGTGAGTAAACACGCCACTGGCCGGCAGTCTTCTGACCAAAACACACGATCGGCTCACTAGCCGGTAATATTCTGAGAAAATACACGCTCGGCTCACAGGCCGGTAATCGTCTCCGAAAATACACACTCGGCTCACAGGCCGGCAATCGTCTGTTCGCACGCTCTCGGCTCACGTCCTTTTAAATGCTCACTAAGGTGACGCGCTCACCAGACGCTACTATTGTTTGCCAGATACAAACAACGCTACCAACGCGTTCCTAGACAGGAAAAACCCCTTTATGCTATACTAAAGTTCAGTAACCTACCTCGCGTCTACTGGTTTTAAATGCGTTAGGCGCCTGTCAGACTGAGTGAATAAAGAACCTATTACGCGGTTCGCTGATCTCTGTGGCGTAGGTTAAACAGACATCTCAAAGAAATATAGAAATATCTAAACTGAAACTATACTATAACTTATATAGGAGAAAAAAAATATCTCACTATCGCCGGACCACCCGACTACAGCTTCAAGTCTCAAGGTGTTCAGGTCGTCCATAGTGTACCCTACTTTTAAATCAGTATTGCAATATCATTAATGTGAAACTGTTATTGTCATTCGTTTTAAATGTATCTTCTTTTTTTTTTTGTGGTAAAAATTTATCTTTTTCACTATGACTTCTTTCGTGACAAAATCTTGTAAGTTACATTAGCATGGCCTTTGTAGCTCAGTTGACAGAGCACTAAGTTTAAATCCCAGCATGGTGGAATCGTATTTGTGAAGGTCAAAACCAATGCTCCTGTGCGTTTATCTCGGGGTGCCTCCATTTTTCTCAATCATTTCATCGCCACTCCCAATTTCAAAATTAATTAGTTACCATCATATTATGAATAGTATTTACCCAAAATTGTGCAGCGGGATGTAATATTGTGACTGGTGTACAGATGGCTTGAGTCTGAGTACGTGTAGTACGTTCTCGGAGGGAGAAAGAGCGTTCTAGCGGGACTTCATCAGACCTTGAGTCTACATGGCTGAATCGACAGATGTTTGTACAGTGACTTATGAATCACTCTGTATAATAAGACGGTCATTCGGACTTTCCACACAAAGGAATGATAATGAATAGTAGCCTATGTCCGTTTGTAACTGCGGTGTTCGCCTTTCGGTCCATTCTCCGTACACACAAAAAAGTAAACATATCTGAATAGGGGTCTTAGAAATTTCATCTATGTGGCTTTTATATATATATATATATATATATATATATATATATATATATATAGACACAGGGTGCCCCATTTATCTTGTGCACCTATTATAATTTTTTTGTTTGGATAGGTATTGAAATGTTTGTTTTTGAGAGTTATGTTAGAACGAGGGGCTAACATGAGTGTAGAGATTTGGTACATGTGACTACATTTGTTTGTAACTGCGGCGTTCGCCTTTGGGTCCATTCTCCGCACACACAAAAAAGTAAACATATCTCAATAGGGGTCTTAGAAATTTCTTCTATGTGGCTTCTATATATATATATATATATATATATATATATATATATATATATATATATAAGATTAGCTTATAAACTGCGGTGAGGACGCTCAGACAAGCAAGTTCGTGGGAACAGAGATCAACTTCCAAACTACTTAGCTAAAAGGGATAGGAGATAGTTTGCATGCATCGTTTAACTTTATATATATATATATATATATATATAGACACAGGGTACCCATTTATCTTGTGCACCTATTATAATTTTTTTGTTTGGATAGGTATTGAAATTTTTGTTTTTGAGAGTTATGTTAGAACGAGGGGCTAACATGAGTGTAGAGATTTGGTACATGTAACTACATTATGATACAAGATACACGTGACGTCATCAATTTTTCAAATAGCACTACATACTTGAATCATGTTACATTGATTACACACATTAAGATGAGTTAAAAATGTATCATAATGTCACCTTCCCAATCAATAACAACAACAAAATGCAAAATGAATTAATCAGAATGTTCCGTTTGTTGCGGTTCCCCATTCATCTTGTGCATTAACTTACACAAAACGAAACACGACTGACGTCCGTACACGTCGTGTATTGTGTGTTTGCTGTCTTAACATGTAAACAAACCACAACAACTGTCGACGCCACAATCCACTACTGTGGCCTGTACGTTCTCCGGACCTGTCGCCACTCGACTTCTTCCTGCGGCGAACTGTAAAGGACAGTGTGTAAGAACATTCTGACAACACCAGACGACATGCAGCAACGCATTCGACAGGCTTGTGTGTCTATTCAGCAAGCAACATGAAGGGCAGTCAAACGGTCTTTCGGGAAACGCCTTCGAATGTGCATTAATGTGAATGGTCACCATTTGGAACACTTTCTGTGACTCTAAAAGCATAACATTATCACATTGGAAGTACGTTTTTGTTTCGTTTTGTTGTTATTATTGATTAGGAAGGTGACACTGTGATATATTTTTGAACTCGTCTTAATGTGTGTAATCAATGTAACATGATTAAAGTATGTAGTGCTATTTGAAAAATTGATGACGTGTCACGTGTATCTTGTACCATAGTTACAGGCACCAAATCTCCACACTCATGTTAGCCCCTCGTTCTAACATAACGCTCAAAACCAAAAATTCCAATACCTATCCAAACAAAAAAGTTACAGTAGGTGCACAAAATAAGTGGGACACCCTGTAAGAATAGTAACATTGATGCTGTAAATACCTTTTCAAGTTATATTTTGTTATCTTCATTTCGTATTGATACGATTTCTTCTTGCATTACGATTTGTTAATTTTGTTATTACTCGACTTTTTGTTCTATGTATAGTCTTGCATACAATCTCAGAGCTTTAGCATTTAAACAGATGCATATTTCAGTTTAATTACTCATGTATTCTGCATCCACAGGCAGTTTAAATGTTTTTCGATAACAATTTTAAACAGTGTAACTTTCTTACATATACATTGCCGTGTCCTAGCTCACATGTGTTTAGAAACCGAAAGCGACACCTCGTATATAATATCTTGTTAGACTCAAGTGCCTTTTCAACGAGTTTACACGTTATACGCATCGTTGCATTCATCCCGAGTGCAAAAAGAGCGAGACGTTGTTCATAACAAACAATTAAAGTTATAAGTAAGAGCCATTACGCCGTAATAGAGAGCATGTCCCACACCACTGGAGTGCATAGCTTGAAGAGCCAGGCTACTGGCTGGGTCTGCAGTACAAACAAAGACCGACGGCGGCGACAGGATAAATAACTCGGGCGCTATTCCACGGTGGGCCAGTATATAAAAGAAGCTCATCTGTCAGAATCCACACCACGTATTTTACATTTTTTCCCTCCTAAGAAAGCTACAAAAAAGTTTTTGTCCTTTTTCATATATACAAGAGTTGATCTTTTATAGACTCTAAAGGAATAAAATAAGATTAGCCTATAAACTGCGGTGAGGACGCTCAGACAAGCAAGTTCGTGGGAACAGAGATCAACTTCCAAACTACTTAGCTAAAAGGGATAGGAGATAGTTTGCATGCATCGTTTAACTTTATTCAGCATAACAAGCCCAATGGAGTTGTTTCTGATTTTATATACAGATCTTAATTGTTTGATGAAAACTAGGCAATTATATTACATTACAAAAATGAATGCCATTAAATTACAAACATTTGATCAGTATCCCCTACAATCATTTGTGTTAAACAAAACAAGAGAACTATGAAGTAACGATTTGTCAAAGAATTATTAAAAGCCGCATTCTTACAGAATCATTTCAATTGCACTCACAAAATTATTACAGTAAAATATCGTTACAACGAACGCCAGTATAACGAAATATTCAGATTACGGAATTATTTTCTGTCTTTTTCTCGTATAATTTCAAGTCAAAGTAGAGCAAGTGGACAGCTTCAAATACTTGGGGTGTACTTATAAGCAGTAACGAGTTGCTGCCAGGAAGTCAAAAAAGGAGGATAGCCTAGGAAGCTTTTAATAGAAAAAGGAACGTCTTCTGCGGACCTCTGAAAAAAGAACTGAGAGACTAGTAAAATGCTTTGTATGGAGTGTGGCATTGTAAGGGGGCAGAAACGTGGACATTACGACGAAGTGAAGAGAAGCGAATAGAAGCATTTGAAATGTGGATATGGAGAAAAATGGAACGTGTGAAATGGACAGCCAGAATAAGAAATTAAGCTGTGTTGGAAAGAGTGGGTGAAGAAAGAATGATGCTGAAACTTATCAGGAAGAGGAAAAGAAATTGGTTGGGTCACTGACTTAGAAGAAACTGCCTATTGAAGGATGCACTGGAATGAATGGTGAACGGGAGAAGAATTCGAGTCAGAAGAAGATATCAGATGATAGAAGACATTAAGATATATGGATCATAAGAGGGGACAAAGAGATAGGCAGAAAATAGAAAAGATTGGAGAATGCTAGGTTTGCAGTGAAAGACCTGCCCTTGGGCAGAACATTGAATGAATGAATGAATGAATGAATGAATGAATGAATGAATGAATGAATGAATGAATGAATGAATGAATGAATGAATGAATGAATGAATGAATGAATTTAAGGAATTTCGTTTTTATGAAGAGAAAAAGAGTTATTGTTTACTGAACTCTACGAAGACAGGTCTGAACTCACAAGTGAGACTAACGAGGCGCCACTCATGAGACAACTAAGGCAGGAGAAAATTGCGTAGGATGGCCAGTTTTTTCTCCCTCCATTGCATACATCGCTGACTAGTTACATATAACATTAATCAGACTGTAGATGTATAGGCCTACTAGCACGAGTTCTTCCTCTGACACATATCGTCAAGTGACATATACTGCCTGGTAATAGATGTACATATTAGCCAGAACATCTGAAATCAGTAGTATAACAAAATAAATTCCCTCCCTTGCCGAAAAAATCTACTTTTTTAACTAGAAATATTTTAAATCTAGGATACAATTCGTTAGCAAGTAGGGACATACAAGTATTTTATATTATAATAATACTGCTATTGCATAGTGGCCACGTGATCATTAAATATCTAGCTAATGTAATATGTCAACTATGATGCTATGAATTTTGCGTTAGTTTTTTTCTTTCAGTTGTTCCCTTGTTCTCTCCATTTAGCTTTCTTCTAACAATCACAGCTCACTAATCTCATAACATGGCTTCCCAAACAACATGGTACCTCTTATTCTACAAAATGCTTCATAAAACTTGAATTTTGTTCTTTTTTATGACTTCTAGGCCTTTTCTTTTCAATACAATGCAAGCTCAGCTTCATATTTAATTTAAGAATATTGTCTACACCTACAATATGTAGAATATACGGCGTAAGTAGGGAAATGAATAAGCAGGCTATTTTCTTTAGGAAAATAGCGTATTTCGATATAACGCAATTTCATTATAGCAAACTAATTTCAGAGGTCTCTTCGATTTCGTTATACGTCTATTTCCTGTATTTAGAAGTTCTCGATCAACACGAACCTGTACTCTAGATTCTACAGTAGGCTATATGTCACCTTTCGATGGTGCCACAATAAACTATAATGAGGGAGTGATGTAGTAAAACATTAATAATAATAATAATAATAATAATAATAATAATAATAATAATAATAATAATAATAATGCAACGAAAGTTCGATATAGCAAGAACTGATATACTGCAGACTCTGATATAACACGGTATTCTCTTGTCTCATTGTTTGCCACTCTACAGTATATGTCGCCTTTAGATGGTAAAACAATAAACTGCAATGAGGGAGTGATGTAGTAATACATTGATAATAAACATAATAATAATAATAATAATAATAATAATAATAATAATAATAATAATAAAGTTGTATTCTCTGATTGAGGTTCTGGCTGATACGTACATCTATTATCAGACAGTACATCTCACTTGACGATATGTGTCAGAGAAAGAAAAATATTATGCAAATCTGGCTTTTCAGGTAGAAGCTCCCTGTGAAGCAGGCTTGAATAATTTCAAAGGAAAAATCGTGTACAGTTCCTGGGGTAGCTCAGTCGGTAGAGCATTCGTGCGCTAAGCGATGGGTCCCGGGATCGATGCCCGGCCCGGAACAATATTTCCCTTGAAATTATTGAAGAACAATATTGTTTGTATGCATATGAAATCTGATTAGTGTAATATGTTACTAATCAGCGATGTATGCAATAGAGGAGGAAAAGGAACTGGCCAGTCTACCTCGTTATCACCTGTCTTAGTTGCCTCATGAGTTGTGCCTTATTGATGTCACTTATGAGGTTCAAACCTGTCTTTAGACAGTTGATTAAACAACAAGAATAAGTCATAGATGATATTCAGGAATCGGTGTTGTGGATTTATATTAGGCCTACGTCAATGTTTCTGTTCCGGAGTGAAAGGGCTCTTTGAAAAATTTTCTGATTGTTTCTTTTCAACGTCAAAATTCTACCTATCATCTTAGCTATAATGTTAATAAATTCTCAGTTTCTGGTGCCTTCACTTCGAAAATGAAACTTCACACTGCCAGATTATATTCAAGACAAAACCTCCTACTAGCTCACTATCAGCTGGCAGATCAGTGGCTTACGATGGCTGCGGATCGGTTTCGAATCCCGGTGATAATAGAGTCGTACTTATGGTGACCAGAGCTAAGGTTCCACAGGATTTTTCTCGACTTTCTCCCATTTTCGTCCATCATTTCACAGCCACTTTCCATTTCTATGTTAATTATCATCTATAATAGCATTAACCGAAACGGTGTCACCTGGATGTAGTATTGTGTTTGATAGACTGATGGCATTATTTCGAGGAGAAGTAGTGCTCTTTTGAGGGAGTGAAAGGACACGCTAGTGGGACTTCACCGGAATCTGAAGTCTATACGGATGAACCAATAGATAGCATCACATGGCTTACTTAAGATTCATATATATATATATATATATATATATATATAAAGAAATAGGCTGTTTGGACTTCATCTAAGCATTTGTAAGTAAAGGTGTGGTAATGTAAAATAAGTCAATTCGAGGCTTCGGTGCTAGTCTTCGGGTTTTCCTCCGTATAAAATGAGAACAATTTCAGACAGTTTTATTTTCCACCATGTCACGCTCGTTTGCTAGCTTTGTCGGTCACTGTGCTATTATTTCATGAAATTATTCTCTGTAACAAGTTAGACAAGGCAGATATTATATTTGTAGATGTCCTTCTTCTGTTATTACGAAGCAAGAACCATTTATTTTGTGCAATCCATGGTTTGCCTTACACTATACGTACACTGGATAGTTGGCCAGATCAGACCGTGGGCACTGCGACTGAAGCATTCGGTTTTCTATAATTCTGCCAGCTTTATTTATTCTATTCGTTGTGAATATTCGTCGGTTATATGGGAACTGGAAGGTCTCATACTTATATTTCATAGTTTGCGCCGCAGTCTAGTATATACAGTCACGAAGCTTGAGTTTATGAGGGTACTAGAAACAATAGACTGTGCAGGTACTATTTCACATTGTCTGTAATGAGGCGATAGTAGCGATTCTATTGGTTAGCAACTATCTATGGATGCATATTTACTACGTATTGAGCTTCGTGACTGTGTATACTAGACTATGGTTTACGCCTTGCTGCTCTAGGATCTCAGATGACTATATCTGGTGATAAAAGGAAGCAATAAAACAAAATAACCTTTCCTTAAACGGGAGAGGCAATGTGTGGTGTTAGCCTGTAGCGTTATTCTTCTCAACTTGAGAGGATAACAATTTTTTGTCGTCTTCTTTTGTTTACTTTAGGAATTTAAACTACGTCTGAAATTTTAAAATTAGGCTATTAGCATGTCTGCTCCACCCTTTATTACACTATCCATCTTATTCTAGTCTTTCTGTTTGTTTGGCATCTGTCTCGTGACATATTTACTGATCTGTTTTAACCCATTTTCGTCATCTGCTGTTCAATTTACTTAGCCTTCTCTTAAGTTATAATATCAAATGCTTCATAATAATAACCACCATCATCACCACCACCACCACCATCACCACCACCACCATCACCACCACCACCACAACCACCACCATCACCATCACCACCACCACCACCATCACCATCACAACCACCACCATCACCACCACCACCACAACCACCACCATCACCACCATCACCATCACCATCACAACCACCACCATCACCATCACCACCACCATCATCACCACCACCACCACCATCACCAACGTCGCCATCATTATTAAAAGTTAAAAAGTTGTGTATAAAGTGTAAATTAAAAATTAAGGTGGCATTTATTTTTTAAGGTGACATGTATTTATTTCGCCTGACGAGTTACTTCCTTGGTTTTTAATTGTAAATTATTTAAACAATAGCGTGTAAGAGGGTCTTAGACTAGAAATGTTTAGCTTAAATGTAGTTCTGTTTATAAGTATGAATAAGGGTGTAATTGTTTGTCTTATTTGAATTGTTGTATCAGTGAAGCGTGGTGAGTCAGTGAAGTTATGGTTTTACAGTGCAGTGAATAGTTCCGATCAGTGATAATTTATAGTGTCAATGAAATGTGTTCTATAGTGTCAGTGGAATATTTTATATAGTGTCAGTGAAATGTGTTCTAGTGTCAGTGAAATGTGTCACAGTGAGTACAGTGAGTGAGATGAGAATAAAGTGAAAGATTATTATCAGTACCAATGTGAAACTTATGTTGGGCCTATACATATGTTAGGTTGTAATGTAAAATTAGGTTCACTTATTAATTAGGTTATTTTATGTAGTATTATTAATTGTAATTATTGTTTATAATAATTGTATTGTGTATTCTTATTGTATTGTGTATATAATTCTGTTGTGTAGCCTACTGTATAATTGTATTGTGTGTTGTAATTTTATTTTGTATTGTTTATATTGTGTATATTGTGTATACCACTGCCACCGGGTGATTTCCCACTTGCAATGTAAATAAATATTTACTGTACATACATCCATCAATAACAACATGTCGGGATTGCACGTTGCGAAACATTCCATCTTCACTTCTAGGAAAATTCTGAGCCAACATCTGTAGTTCACAAATAGCAGGACGCAGCCCCCTTCAGCCAACTACGAATACAAGACCTCTGGTGGTGGTCTGCCTTATGTCAGTGATCCACCTTAGTTGTGAAGTCCCCGTCAGGGAGAGAATACTATGTCCTGATCCGGGACTCCAGCTTCATCTAAGATCTCAGGGATGTCCAGAACATATCATTATAGCCACCACCAATTTTTGGACAAACCACAAGGCACACCCGCCAGTGCGGTTAGTCGACCCGATGCCGGCCAAACACAGTAAGTACCCTGTGCTATTTGTCATAGGTAAAACGGTATCGGTAATTAGACACGCCATAAAATATTCATCTAAAATATTACTAATTATAAGCAATTAAAACACAATTCACTCAACCAAATTAATATATCATGCTGAAATTGCCTGCCTTCTTGTTTCAAACATGTCACATTGTTTGAGGAGTGATGGATCATGCACAGCCGTTCCCGTTGAAAAATAGAGCGGATATTTTATTATATTTTAGTTCCTTCAGGAACACAAAAATAATTAATATTTTTTGTGCTCTATGTAGATCTTGTGACTCAACTCCTTGTGAATTTTATTTCTGACTATTACATTTTTACTACGTCACACTACTTTCGACCAATAAAACGGTACGAAAGGACGTCTTTCAACCAATCATGGCTGCTTATCGCACAATTTTATCGCGTCCCTAGCATTTTTTTAATTTTATCGCGTCCCTAGCATTTGTTTATTTTTATCACTACCCTAGCATTTGTTTCTTTGTTTGCCAACATTTCAAACTGCACTTGTCTGGCCGTCAAAAAACAGAAAATTACAAACCACTCCAGCCGATGCACATCACTTTCAAATATGACTCGCATTTTGGGATTCAAGAACAAGAATTAATAAAGATCACTGGTCATATATGAAGAGCACCATTCGGAAATCCTGAATGAGTTGAGGGATACACCATGTACACCAACGAGTTCACTTCTTTTACGCACACGTCCAATATAACATCAACTGAACCACCAACCACTAAAACATTCAAATTTGAAAATTGTAATTTCAATAATTGTTTCTTTTAAAATTATCCATGTTTATTTTTTATTTCATCATCGTTAATGAATACGTTTCTTGTTTATTTCATCATCCCTGATTAAAACTTTTCTAACACTTGTTTATATTATTTAGATTATGTTTGTTATAGCTTCTGCTATATGATATTATGGATAGTCACGTATCAGAGATTGTTTAATACTAAGATTTATTGAAAATCGTCTGTAAAGTGACGTTGATTACTGGGATCCGGATAATTGAAATGGAATGCAAATGTTTTAATAAAAATGAAACTGAATCAACAAAGCCTTCTTGACTAGTAACAGTCCACAGAGTTCAATGATGATTCCATAGTTGGCACAACTGATACCGGTAACAAGAATAAAACACTACTGCCATCTAGCGTAATGTTGAGATGGTACAATAATACATTTGAAGACAGTTTTATTTTCGTAAGCCAGATTTATCGATATAATCAAAACCTCTAGTGAGATTACTGTTGATAAACTCTGAAAGACAAAATGTACAAATAACCCACATACTCCAGAAGAAATAAAAGAATGGCGTCAGAGGAAACGTAGCCTCAGTTTATGAACTGGGATTGTAGAGAGTGATGTGTCACTTCTTAAACAGTTGTGTGAAATATTTGGAAGTATATAACTGCAGCATATTTCTTCTTAATTCTCCTGAATAAATTATATTATATTTAGTAATTAACATTTTACATTAATAGAGTGTTGGTCAGTCGATTGACTTGGGTATTACCAAAAGTAACAAAAGTCTGCTAGCGGCTCGGCTAAAATCCGGGTTGCTGTGTTGCGGTTTTCTACAATCTACTCACCCAGTTACTTAGTATATAGATCTGCTTATATACCGGCAATACTGATACAATGATGCAATAATTTTATTAATAAGATATTCACAAATTGAAATACAATTTCGCGGTTTGTCTTTGAAGTTGGAGCAGCATTTGTTCAATATGATTAATTTATTTTTCTCTGAACACAACAAAGAGGATGTATTTTTAAACGTGAAATAACTGCGGCTTTGAACCGTATTGCCATGTACAGGGAGATCATTTTATTTTTACTTCAATTTTTATTGTACCTCAGTTTTGGAATGTACTTCACTCCCACCCCCTCTACTAGTAAACTTCCAACCGTTCACGACGCAGAGCCGAGGGCGCGTAAGCAGTACTGAGTTACTGAGTATAGTACGTTCCAGAAATATGTTCGCGTTTTCCAGTGACGAAAGAGCTTTCAATATTGAATCATATTTTCGTACAGGTACTGTCATCCGTTTCCCTACGTTGCATCCCGGTTTCCCCCACCTGCTTCTGTTCGCCCCTCTGTTAAGTCTAGTAGCTGGGCTATCTTAGCCCTTTTCTGAAAACATTAATTTCTGTTAGGAAATGGACGTCTACGTAATATTATACAAGTGTTTAAAATAACTTAAATAAAAGGGCCTCGTTAAGTAATTAACTGTCACGTGATCCCCCCTTTCTACGACCCTGCGACAAAACCACTTGAACGGAGAGCAGATAGCATTTCTGAGTAATTTTATCTGTTCGGATCGGTCAGAAGTGAAGGTTGAATTTACAGAACGTAAGGTACTATTTTATAGAATAGGTACAGAATTATTTCAACATGAGTTACTCGTACGAAGGACGAAACTGGTAATTGGAATTAGGTACAATAGTCTATAGTGCAATAACATGCACAAAAGAACTGAAGCCTGTATCGAAATGAAATGAACGTCCGAATGGATAGCTCAATTCGTGAGTAAAAACACTAAATGTTAATACAGTACTGTAATTTGATTAAACAAAAACCTAATGAAAATTATTAAACTCAAAATTGCGATATTTCCTAGTTTACATAAATGGATGAACTACTTTTCTACCCTCCTATACCTAGTAAAGTGATTTGTATTTTACGCCGGTGTCATCGAACTCCAGTCGTGGAAGGGGTAGCAAAAGGTGTTTCCTGTTTCAATCGTTAATAGAAAGGTATAGCCAGGTTAATATTAAAAATGTTGGTAAAAATAAAATGATGTCCCTGTATAAGCAATGAGAGATACATGGTTGGTCTTGTCTTCTCGTAGCATATACGTTGCCTAAAGCGAACACAAAAATTAACAAAGAGAGAACGTTTAGAAATATACATATATGGGTATAAAATATTGGGAACCAGTTATTTAAAATTTCCGGCCTCAGAGCATTGGAATACAATTTCACGCAGGAATAGTTCAAAGATGATTCATTTGAGAACACAAAGTTTATTCCGAATGTAACTTAGTAAATGTTTCATTGTGCTTATGACGAACCAATTAGCGTCCATTAGTACGATGCAATGGCGTTCATTACTGGAATCCATCAAGCAGAATTCTCCAACAACTATTGTAATGGACTAATCCAATTTTCCATCACCTTGCGCTGTTATCGGTTGACAGAGTTGTGTCTAAAATTTCCAATTATTAGAGCACAAATGTTTCGTAAACAAATTAAGCAATTCTGAAGCAAATATTTCATTAATGTATACACCCCAATGGAAACAATCTAGAACATTAGAAATGCTTTGAAGCAGAATAATTGAATTTCTCTTTCCTAGATCGATGCAATGTTTGCAAATGTGTAAAATGTATGTATTTATTCACACTGCAATGGGTATATACCCGATGGCAGTGGTAACTAATTACACTCAATAAAGACAATAATAAACACAATTAATAATAATATTAATAAATAATACTAACAATAATTATTAATAATAATTAATAATAATAATAATAATAATAATAATAATAATAATAATAACAGGGAACATTCTAAATTAAATGAAGCACGATCGGTTAAAATAACATTCAAAGTAAATCTAATTTGTACCTTAAACCTATGTTCGAACTAAAAGCCACGAGTATGATACGTTCATATCTGCACAAGTACCTTTCAACACTACACTCATTTCGCTGTCAATTCACTCACTGCACTGGAACTACGACACATTTCACTGATTCTATCCTGATTTCACTAACACTTCAAAAACATTTCACTGTTCAAATACTTTGCACTGCCACTATAAACTATAAAGCTTCACTGACAGGAACACGTTTCACTTACTCAACACACTTCACTGACACAACATAATTCTTCACTGATACAACACTTCAATAACAAAATATCAATTACACCCTTTAAATACTGTGTATAATTATCGTCTATTAGTAAAGTCCTTAAGCCTATTTTTAAATACATTTTTGGTTGTTGGTAAAGCCTTTAGTAAGTCTGCAGGTAAAGCATTCCAGTCCCTGATAGTACGATTGAGAAAATAAAACTTTCCAGTGTCCGTCCTCTGTCTTCTTTCCCTCAATTTATATGAGTGGTCGTTCCTTGAAGAGTAATTTGGCGGCTGCAACCTATTTTTTATTTCTCTCCAGGCAGGCTCACCTCTGTATGAGGTCATATACTAACACAATAATAGCAATTATATATCTAATCAGCCTTCATGATGAATATTAGACACTTTATCTACAATGCACGTACATCTTAGCCTAAGGATAATGATACGACAGTTTCACGGAAACAAGAAATATTGAATACAAAATTGACAGGTGCATTAGCCTTACTATGCTGCATATATTTACTTAAAACTACGTGTGGGTGCGGTCATCTGTCGATAGATGCATAGTTTTATTACGCTACATATCTTTATGTAGAAGGGGCATGTGACTAACAGAGCGCGGAATGTATCTTCAGCCAGGTAAAAACAAGAAGAACACAAGTAAGATACAAGAGGGGGAGAGTACAATGAGAATAAGGGGAATAGAAGAAGTAGGAGAAGACAAGGAGAACAAGAGAAAAATAAGGAGAACAATGGAATACAGGAAAGACAAGGGAAATACAAAGAGAACGAGGATAAGACAAAGAGAACCACAGGAAGACAAGAATAACATAAAAATAAGGAGAACAAGGGGAAGAAAGGGAGAACAACGGGAAGATCAGGAGAAGAAGGGAAGATAAGGAGAAGAACGGAAAGACAAGAAAGAAAGGAAAATAAAATAAGAATAAGTGAAATACAAGAAGAACAATGGAAAATTAAGGAGAACAACGACAAAATAAGAACGAGGGAAAGACAATAAGAACACAGAGAATTCAAGGAAAAAGAGGAAACAGTGACAGCATATACAAATGAGAATTGGTTCCTGTAAGTTAGTACAAAAAAAAAACATAAATTAACATTGTAATAACTTATAGAAACCAATTCTCAATTGTACATGCTGTAACTATTTTTATAATCTACTTTACATGTAAAAAATTGAACACTGCTATTTGTAATTTTACGAACTTATGTTACGTGATATCGCCATAATATGATGTTAACGTACACTTCATACTTCTTCCCTCTCATACAATCAATTCATTAATTTCCATCATACCTTCCCAACACATAGTTTCATTCAACGCCATCCATGTTGTTATTTTTATTATACTTATTACTGTTATATTTTAACCTATTTTAACTATTGACACATTTACTCACTATTGTCATTTATTATGCACAACTCTTATGTAACGTATATCCAACTGTTTGTTCACTATATATAATGTATTCGATAGGTATACTATATTGGATCTTGTGATTCAGTGACTAGTGAAGAAATAGGGAATAAGAGTGATGACAGATGTGAGGGGAGGTAGAAGTGAGAAGAATGTGAATGGTTATGATTAAGTACTGTTAGTAAATAGTACATTATGCAACGAGCCTATAATGAAAGTAATTAAGAATCGAGTATGGATATTTATGAAACGAACGCAAGCGAGTTGCATAATTTTCATACGAGCTTCTTAATTACCATTATAGGCGAGTTTCATACGACTTTTTATGCTCGACCGTATTTCTAACTTGATATTATTAATTTTCTTTGTATCTGACCTTGACCAATGTCCCGTATGTTGTGAGATGTGCGGAGACGCGAAAGTATTGATTTTTTCCGAGAAACAGATGTTCACATTGACCTTACTAGGCCATAAGAACCTACAGAGATAACACTGAAATTAAATTAGACATTGGAAAACGAGATGACAAATTGAATTTATTTGAATATTATTTACAATTAACGCTAATTATTATAGTAACAGAACATAACCTTCTGCGACAGTATTGGATTTCCAGCCTCCGTGACTTTTCGCTAATTCTCTTTCGATTGCATATCCGAGAATAATCGATACTTGCGGTTTTATAACGGTAGAAAGCTGACCCGTCATTGGCTGAACAGTTGTAACCTGAGTCGTCATTGGCTGAAAGACCTGACCTTTAATGAGTAGGTGTACTTTAATGACATGCATTAAAGGTCTGCTACCAGGTGTATAATTACATTTCGGCATGGTCGAGCATAAAGATAGTAAACAAATTAGGGAAATTTTAAACAATAGGAAGTACTTCAATATAAGTAAACAATAAAAGTGATCACTAGAAAAAGGGAAAGTTTTCAAGGTGAGAGGTTAGACAGTAAATTGAGGGAATGTATTATAGCAATTGGAGTTGTAGACGTAAAATAAGATGACTTCACACGTCAATGAAACTTTGTATTTGTTATTGTAATTAGAAGGTTATGGGGAGCACGAATACAGAGATGTGGTGGCGACCCATTATTAAATAAGAGCTGTAGAAATAAATATAACATATCGGATTTGAAGATGGCTCTTTCGAGCCGAAAATCATCACAATTCTTCCCTCTATATCCACACAACTCAAATGGGCTGACAAGACGCCAGAAACCCAACTTTGAGTGCACACAATTTTTGTGTGACTTAAACTATGGCTTTATGTTAACGTACCTACAGTAACGAATATATTAAGAAAATCTGGATTTCAGGTAGAAGCTACCTGTGAATCATTGTGACGGTGTCGTGTATAGTTCCTGGGGTAGCTCAGTCGGTAGAGCATTCGTACACTAAGCGAAGAGTCCCGGGATCGGTACCCGGCCCCGGAACAATTTTTTCCATTAAGTTATTCAATATCTAAATATTTCTGCACTTTTGTAAATCAAATATTTTGATATGCACAAATATCTAGATATTGTATAGTTCATTGTTTGATAATTCCAATGAGGCGAAAACGTTCGCGAAAGAAATTTAGATTGAAAACAAATGTTTATATTTTGTAATATTTGTTTTTTTTTTATCACGGAAATACATAAATTAATTAAGTGAATTGTATATTTCTAAATAAGCGTAGATGTAAACATTTTTCATAATTTGCAAATAGTGTATTTTCTAAACTGTAATGAACCAACTAAATTATATAAATCTTAAATTGTTAAACTTACAACCCTACTATACCTATAGGCGAAATAAGGTTCCATACATACGAGTACATTTGATATTCGATATTAGTAATAATAATAATAATAATAATAATAATAATAATAATAATAATAATAATGTTGATACAATAATTAGATACAGCAAGTAAATAAAATACATGAAAATAATATTATGGCTGTATTAATATTATAACTGTAGATCTCCAGTAACCAGATATATGTAAAGATACAGATAGAAGCGGTTAAACTCTGTTAAAATAGAGATAGAAGCGGTAAATCTAATCTATGAGGTATACAAGGGAAAAAATCAATTAGCAGTTGACATGATTGATTAAACTTAAATTGCATGTAAAAATAGACAGATAAGATGTTCGCAACGTTACCGCGGGAATGATGTCATGTCTCGTATCTTTCCGAGTGCATTAAGGTACTACTGCGTAATATAAGTTACAGAAGACAATTACAACATCTGAAATTTATTTCAAAGCTTTTCTCTAAAAAATGTAAGTAGCTTAGCCGTGTATTTAATGCTAATAGCTACCTTCAGTGGCTTACTGTTCGCAGCCGGTCTGGACAAAGAAGAAAGACGTAAAGAAATACTTTTACACGGTAGAAAGGACACATCCCGCAATAAATCGTGGAAACCCACTCCACATAACAGAACAGTGTCTCCGACATCACCGGTAAGAACATTCTGACGGTGAATTTCAAAATCTTCCAAAGATCTCTTTACGGAAACCATTATCCAGTACCACTAATCTCGTACATGTTTATGCCTCCTTCCACCATCTTTCTTCTTAAAAAAATATATGCTTTACATCTAGTGCTTGTCCACAACATTTTGACCTTATTAATTAGCATTCCGTTCTTAAAACAGAAATGGAATGTTATTAGATATAAATTTAAATATGTGCTTAGAATTAATTGTATTTAGATATTCAATTAAAATGAAATCTGTAGTGCAACAGGCCATGGAGGGCCAATACCGACCAATCGATATTGGCCTCATCACATGCCTCAATAGATGTGAACGATCATGGACGACGGACCTGCATTCACTTCCGCATGGCATTCACTTCCCCAGACCTTGGTAACGGATCAAAATTAATCATTATTCACATCTAACTCGGGCTATAATAGAATCTAATCGTTCCCTTTTACAGATCGATGAAGTCATCAAAGAGCCAATTGGCTAGCCTCCTGATCTGAGAAAAATCATAAAGAGCCAATTGGCTATTACCGTTCCGATGATTAAATCTTACGCGTTCGAATCACCAAACAGCCAAATTGGTATTACCGTTTCGTTGCCTAAACTTCGACCGCTTCACCTCTTAGTTCATTGCACTTCTATCACCTCTTGGTCAGATCGCTGTGCTTCTCTCCCCTTTCCCCCCGTACGTTGTAGCTAATAAGTTACGCCCATTTTCGGCTTTACCCCTCAAAAGTTTCTAGAGCTACTTCAGTGGAGCAGCGAAACCCGAAGTGAGAAAAGTGGCCAACAGGCTTGGAGCTCACATATTCAGTTTTTCACAGCCCCAACTCTCTTGCAAGGACGTGTTTTCATTACTCACTGAAGCTATCCAAATTCATCGCGGTGATGGTTGACCACCTGTCTCATCATAAATTACAATGGTCCAGATTTCAGGAGAAATTGTAATGTCCTATGTGGACTCAAACTAGCGTTTATTCCGTAACGTTAGTTCAAGGAGTGGTGCCTTAGATCACACAGCTTGGACGCTGTAGAGACATTTTACATTTCTCTGAAAAGCAATGGATGAGTCTTTCCAAAATGTTGTAGGTTAAAACGAATACAATCAGCAGAGAGTCTGGAAAATATTAGGAGCTACATGTTTCTGGACTTGTGTTGCTTAAACGTATTGTTTTTAACGAGACAAAATAAAATTCGCGATTATTAAATGTTTTATCTTCTATAGTTGTTCTCAAGTAGTAGTATTTTGGTCACAAATTCTGAAAAATATCAGTTTCATACTCGACAGATAAATGGCGATCTTCCTCTTTCCTTAGGGACTCGCCATATTTCACTTCTCTTGTGTTTCCTGAATACGCTACATCAAGACAACCACATGACTTCAGAGTTCCGCTTTTTCACACAGAACTACGTCCTACCCTGAGTGTGCATGAGGGGATGCGTAGAGAGTTTCGAATGCCCAAAAAAGTTCAAAATTTGAAACGCTTACTGCACGGAAACTGTAAGAACTACATTAATAATTTACTTCCAGTTGTATAGAGGAAAGATTTCGGTTCTTAATATGTAAACCGATTGAGAGATTCTTGAAGGGGTCGCCTGGGTAACGTAGTCGGTATAGCGCTGGCCTTCTGTGCTCGAGGTTCCGGGTTCGATCTTGGCCCAGGTCGATGGCATTTATATGTGCTTAAATGCGACAGGCTCATGTCAGTAGATTTACTGGCATGTAAAAGAACTCCTGTGGGACAAAATTCCGGCACTTCGGCCACGCTGATATAACCTCGACAGTTGCGAGCGTCATTAAATAAACCATAATTTAATTTATTTCTTGAAGGGCAAAGGGGCGCGGTGAAGATGTGCGTCTTAGCGACGTCGGTGAGGAACAGAGGTATGAGTCATGGCCGATTGCGTCAGTGTGACTTGAGATACGGAAGCGAGCAGTACCTTGTTCTGTAGCTTAAAGACGACGCTATCAGTGGGTAAAAGTACCATTTATCTGCGAAATAATTACGAAAGTTACGAGATCCATTTTATGAGGGTAGTAGTGAAAATTTCAAACATGTCTAAGAAATTCGGAGCAAAATACCATCGCGACAAGCGAAATGCATGAAGATTCAAATTAGGCCACACATGTCGAAATGCGAACGAAAACATGAGTACAGGACTCGGTTAACAGTGGAAATTCGCTACAGTGTGTAGTCGAAACAGAGATAATGTAGACCTAAATATAAGTGGCTTTAATAGGAAGTAATACTCGGATGTTTCTGTGATTCAGATTTTTGTAGTTTCTGTTTCGTTTTTATAGGAACAGAGAAATTCGAAAATCTACTTCCCGCATTACAGCTGGAGTATTATAGGCTTACTATTTCCAGCGAAGGGATGTCTACCAAAATTCACATACAGTATTTTTTAATATTTTAATATTCGTTTTTATGTGATACAAAATATTTTGATGAAAATTCCGAAGGTCTCTCTTCAAAGCCTATAGTACACAAAATTTTTTTTAATATGCATAACGAATACTTATTTTATTCCTATCAATTTATATTTTATGTTTGTAACTCTAGATCCCAGTGGTCAACCTCACTTGGGGACACATGATTTTCTTCGTTCTGTAGCTTAAAGACAACAGTATAGATGAATGAAGTAATAATACCATTTGTCTGCGAGTTAAATTATGAGAGAGTTATGGGAACCAATTTGTAAGACTAGTAGTGAAAATTTCAAATATACCCAAGAAATTCGGAAATTCATCGAGACCGGCGAAATGCACTAAGAGGGGTGGCGATCATTTACTATGCAGTCCCAGACGTAGTTGTACTTTTAAAATCATGCAGTATAATTTAGCTGTTTTCAACGTCCAGTGTTGGTTCAAAACGTCATCACCCCGAATGTTAGGCAAAAATGCCTTTTTTAAACTGAGTATATGTATGAAAGACCTACTAGAGATAAACACGTGTCCACACATTTGGGGACGATAGACTTAATTTTTATTTTCCCTTTTTTTGCCTATTTTAGTTCCCGTTGCCTATTTTAAGGTTAAAAACTTTTTTTTGGCCTTTTCACATCGTTATTGTACATTTTCTATATTTTTAATTTATTTAAAATAAATCTCACTTAAATTATATAAAAAAAACGGTTGTACAAATTAAAAATATAGTATATTCATCTCACACAAATATTTTCTGAGAATCTTATTCTCCAGCAATACATATGTTTCCAAGAAGTCGTAAACTTTTCTTCCCTACCGATTCCATCTTTTATGTCACTTAACAAAGATGTTTGAACAGTATAACCCTCAGTGCTCAGGTCACTTACGGGTTTATCGGCGAAAGAAAGGGTATGAGGAAAGTATTAAAAGCAAGTCTCCAGGTCCCGTTACTGTTGTCGCTTGCACGCACAAGTCACGTGTACTTTGAAGTCTCTAATCCCTTCTCGCACCCCTCTTTTTTAGACAACACCCAGTTGGTTTTTCCCGATCTCTGAAAGAAAGTAGAGACAGTCCTTCTGAAATAAGTTGTTTTAAGTTTGCTCCAATCACTTCAGTAGAAGTAGAAAGATCTTTTTCCACCATGAAAAACATTCTCTCAGACAGGCGGCTCACTATGACAGTTTACAACTTAAAAAAGCATCTTGTTGTGACATATAACCAAGGAAAGTGAGTACCGTATGGGATAGTTTATTAAGTATTTGTCTATTTTTGTCTGTTTCCATGAATAATAAATGTATATTTCGCTGCCTATTTTCAATATTTTTAGTGTCTATATGCCTGCCTATTTTAACCAAAATAAATGCCTATATATCCGGACTCTATTCATCAGAATGAAGACAGATACGATTTTTCGTGGTCCAATCATTTTGTGGTGATAGAGTAATAATTTAATTACAATGTTTACAGAGTATTACATTTTCGTAGCATGTTATTCCTAGGATATCCACAAGGATATCTTACTGCAATATCCTGTTTCTGTAAACAAATTTGACATGAATCTGCCGGCGTGGGCAGTGGACACCCTAATGACATGTTACAACCCTAGTTTACATTTACAGCACTTCAGAACTCACCTTTGTAAGTGACCGGATTGCTGTGGTTTCGAGAGTTGGTGGTCATGATTTCCACCCCGTGAGGGCCATACCGGATCTGACGAACGCCTGTATTCAGTTTGATGTCGAGTCCCTCCGACAATGCCACCGGAACGCACGAGTAACCATTCCTCACTGAAAGCATAAAACAAAACAGTCAAGCACATCCGTCCGAGGAACTTAATGGGCCCTATACCGCCGCGAAATATGGTACAGGGGGAAATGGTGATTACGTTTTATGTCCCTCAATAAAATAGGATACAATAATAAATGTATGTAGGATTATAAATCTTTCTTGATTTGTGACATTTTGTTCATTCCATATAATCATTTAGGAAGTCGGGACACTCAACCCTACATAGAGCGGATTATACGCTTCCTTGCTTTCGTGAACTGTAGTCACACATTTTAATTATGTAGGTTGTGGGATTTCTTTTAATTCTGATGACAATGATTTAAAAATACTTAATATATATCACGATATTCTTGGACGATATAAAGAAGAAACGAAACATAAAATATCGCAACAGTACGGCGGTGTTACTATTGTTGTCGGGTGGGAAGTGAAACTTACATTACAAAACGAAGGAAAAAATTAAATAAGATGCCCTCTAAATGTTTTCAATCAGCAAGAAGTTTATTAAGCTGCAAAAAGAAAACGAAGCGGCATTTGCAAGTAAATATCGAACAGTAGCAGGATAGTTCAGAAGGTGTAGAAATACAGACGAACTCCGAAGATGGATATTGATATCTCATATCAAGAAAGAGATAATGAAATCGGAAGAGACTTCGACCCTGTACATCATGTGATTTTACTTGTGCAATTGTGAGTGCAAGGGCTTTGGTTTAATGTCAGAAATTATATATTTGACGAATTTATAAACAAAAGTTATGAAATTATATATTTGACGAATTTATAAACAAAAGTTATGCACAGCAACCAACCTTCAGAGCCAATATTAGCACACGACAATTCAGGAACGCAGCTCTAAAGAAAATATAGTCTTGAATTACATAGAATGCCCAAATATTTTAGAAGATAAATATAACCTTTTTATGAAAGCGAATCGCAATTAAAACTGAATTTAAATCTATACAAAAGTCTTCGTTCGATATTGCGTCCCAAAATTAACTTAGTGCAGAGGTATTGGGAGAATGCCTAAAACGCCACGTCCTCTCAACGGAATTTATGTGGACATCTTTATCGCTTAGCAGTTTTTTTCTATTCCATTGGGATATTTCATTTAAACAATTAATTTTGAGAACTTGCAGACTAAAAATAGGAACGCGTTTTTGACCCCAGATTTGGAGTTGAATTATTATCATTGCTCTGCTACAATATTTTCTTTCGAAAAAATGTCCAAGACAAAATTCGTAAACGATGCTTGAATATCGGAGTTGTTACGGAATTGATGGACACGAATATGGCCTCCGCCTTTTAGTGGGACCGAAACGTCGTACTCCAGCCAGTAACATCTAGAAGCCATTTAATTTTATAGCCTGGACTAAAAAAAAAATAAAATTAATTACTCTGAAAAACTTTACAATGAATCTAATAAAATACCTCTACATATAGTGGATAATACAACGGAGAAATCTAATAACAGCTGCGAGTGTTATGCAGTGATCCGTAGTGAACTGTGTCCAGCATTAAACACGAAGTAAAAGACACCGATGGAAGCGTGGGCAAAGAACATGGGTCAAATGCTACGATTGTAACTCAAGTGCAATGCACGCTGAATTTTTGTTGGTGAGATGGGGTGAGTAGAATAACCATACATTAAATGCGACTTTCCGAACATGGGTCAAATGCAACTGAAGTACAATGCACGACGGGTTGTCGTTAGTAAATTGGAGTGAGTAGAAAAACCATATATTAAACGTCACCTTCCACTGACTCGAAAAGAAATAACCGAAATATTGAAACAAACTCAAAAAGTGCATTATGGTTATTTTTTCGATTCGTATGAGTCTTTAACTCTTTAAAACTGCAGATGAGTCAGGGTTACAATTCGTCCTCTTTTCATCGGACATGTCCTCTTTTTTGCCTAGAGAATATCCGTCCGCGAGAATTTTATGAAAAAGTAGGCCTACTATTGTCCGGGTTTTCATTTGAAAACTTATGGACAAGCTTAAATCTTTTTAAACCCAAAAGATGTCGTGCCTATCGAATGACGTTCTTTGAAACCGGACGTGCTTCGCGCGATATATCACAAATATATCACTGCTCCCGCAGTGCCAACATGAAAATGATAATACGAATTTATTGCGGGCTTGAGAGGCATTGCTCATTGTCTTTTGTTTGCAGTGGAAGTGAGTAGTCTGGTCTGTGTGATGTTCTGGGTTGAGTGATGAGTCAAGTTATTCTGAATATTTTTTTTTTATACCGTAGTCGGTTCGAAGTTCACAACTATGGAAAAACGGAAATGTAAATTTACGAGTTAAATTAAAAATTTAGTTGTTTTCATAACGGACGGAATGATTTTGTGATTTAAAGGGTGTACATATTGATGATGTTAAGTGTTTTGATTATTTTTGTCATCTTCAGAGATATGTGAAACAAAATGAAACTAATTCCAAGTTCTCCTCTTTGCTCTCTCACGAAAAATGGTCGAGATGTTTCAGTGTGGACAAAAACGCTAAAAATTACCCTTAGCTCTCAACCCTTTCCGCTGGAATGAGTCCATTTGGAATCACTAATATTTCTGTAATCTCTGACTCGTATGATTTGCCTGATGATTCCATTTGGTACTCTCAGAAGTAATTTTGTTCTTTACCGATAGAGTGCAGCACCCGCCAATTCCTTGGTCAGCTGTTATTAGGAAGAGGATTGTTTTTTTTTCTCCACGGTGTCTCTACAAAACCAAATTCAGGTCTGAAAGGGTTAAAGTTAGTTCAGTTTTGTTTTTCGTTCTAGCACACAATGGGAATGTTAAGAGAGTTGTTTTCTATCACAAAAAGCCAATGGATAAAGGAACGGAATAGAATGACACCATAATCTTTGAAGAATACTTTAACAGTTCACTACAACTTTAAAAACATGACTTGAGAACAGTTTCATTCGCACATAAAGAAGTGCTTAGACCATTTAAAAATATTGGATGCACTGAAAAACATTCCTGGGCGCAGTGAATGACTGAAGTAAAATGAAAAATAATTTCATGTGATTACACTTCGATATTACAAGTGCATTGCATATTTGTTTGCTATTGATCTTAGTAAGTAAATATTAAAACAAATTTTTATGAGTGTTCTCTTTTTTCCACCACACAATATTGTAACCCTGAGTTCAGTATACAGGCTCAGAGAAATAACGATTAAATCACACCATAAAGCCGAGATTACGATGCTCTTAACGTAACGGATGTTAAAACTGGTCCACAATAAACCAGAACGAGAGCAGGAAGCGGAGGACGTGAACGTGAAGATATATTTTATTCACAATAAACCGAGAACGGAAACGCCTATGCATATCGATATGTATGTCAACAACGATATGGAAAATCGATATTACGCATTCAGATGTTATTTCATTGTACTTGACCAATGGCGTTCTTTAATGCGTACAAGTCAGCCAACATGAACACTAACTAACTTCAATATTTATGGCACTGAATATTTAAGAATTAAATTCACGTCCTAGTCTGATCACATATACACTTGGCACATATTGAAAGTGATTCCACTGAATTTCTGGCTTAGTTACAAGCAATGGATGAAGAAAAAATTATGTCACGGCCTCCTTACTACAAAATATACGATGACCAAATAGCTTTTCGATGGCAATAGAATGAATATAGTAGGCTGTGATCGGAAACGAGAACGGCAAAGTTAAAATTTGGCCAACCTTCACGTTCCCGTCCCCAGACTCCGGCAAACTACTCGTTAATGTGAATGCTCACATTTAAGTACATTTACTTTAACTATATTTTTCATGAATTTAAATACTATTATAGTCGCAATCATGCCATGGTGACGTGTATACGTCACCAAACATCGTAATGATGAAGATTACATTTGTAAAAGTTTCTTTCAACCCATAAGCAGTGCTGACTAGATCAGACGCTATGGACAGTACTCTATAACAGAGTCGCCAGTATGAAAGGATAATTCCAAGCCTTTGGCGTGAGACGAACTCGATAGCTCAGTGATAGAGCGCCTGACCGGAGAACAGGAAGTCGCAGGTTCGATTCCCGCTCGAGGTTGTGAAATGTTTCTTTCATACCATGGCATGATTGTGACTATAATAGTATTTAAATTCATTAATATGTCACATCAACGGACGTGTATACGTCACCGAACATCGTAATGATGAAGATTACATTTATATTTTTCAGTTCCCGATTTATTGTGGTCCAGCCTTAACATAACATGACGCTACATGACAGAAAATCAGATATATCACATGGTGATCAATGGAGTTATTACACAAATCTAAGAGTTTGCCAATGTAAGCTTTTCCTTCTAGTCACGCAAACTGTCGTGAACGCAATGATTCTCTTTAATTTGCTTTCTTCTTTGTCGATATCTTGCAGAAATAAACAACAAAAAAAACTCATAGACTTGAAACATACGCACGAACCAATGGTAAAAGTTACTAGTACTGATTTAAAAATCGGTGCATTTAATACTTACCAGTTTAAAAATAAGGTAGGCATACTTTGGAACATTTTAACGAAACGGGGATATTTATTTCATGTAATAAGAACAATAAAATCTATATATTAGAACCAAAAATATTTTAGATATTAATTGAAAACTCTCTGAAAATTTTAAAATAAACAGGAGTTAAGGCAAGGATGCAACTTATCCCCAATTTTGTTCAATATTTAGGCTATATGCACGACATTTTCAGAGAATGGAAATATTTTATGCAATTTTGGACTAAGAATAAACTGTAAAAGAAATCTCTTAATACTCTCTGCTCTTTGCAGATGACCAGATTTTAATTCAAAGAAATTAAGATAATTTTCAAATGGCGCTACATCCAATACGTAAACTTTGCAAATTATATGATTTAAAAATATCCACAGAGAAAGTCAAAATAACGGCATTCCAAAGAAAACTCCCAGTAAGAAATAAGATTATTTTTAAAAACAAATATTTGGAGCGTGTTAAACATTTTAAAGACTGAGATGCGATATTACCTACGATTACAATGATGACGTTACCATGAAATTACTATACATAGATAAATTTAAAACAGAAAACAAGACAAGAGACACAGCTAAAATTTTGTGAAACATTAGCAGTTCCAGATTTATTGTATGATTTCGAGTCGTGAGCAATAAAATTAAGATATGCATATCAAAAATAGTGATCAGAAATGACAGTTCTTTGAGAATAGTGGGATGCACAAGACTGGACAAGATTAAAAAAGGCCCTCTTCCATAGAAGAAAAGATCCAAGATTACAGAACTCGTTGGACCGAATATCTGTCAAGAATGGAAGATAAAATAATTTTAAAACAGGCATTCTTTTACAACCGAAAAGAAGAAGGGACGTTGGCCGTCCGAAACAGAGATGGAAAGCAGAAGTCGGAAAAGGAAAGTCTCCTTATCCATGCAGTGAAGATGAAGCAGAAGTCAGAACAGGAAAGTTTCCTTATTCGTGTAGTGAAGATGAAGAAGTCGGAACAGGAAAGTTTCCTTATCCGCGCAGTGAAGATGAAGCAGAAGTCGGAACAGGAAAGTTTCCTTATTCGTGTAGTGAAGATGAAGCAGTCAGAACAGGAAAGTTTCGTTATCCATGCAGTGAAGATGAAGCAGAAGTCGGAACAGGAAAGTTTCCTTATTCGTGTAGTGAAGATGAAAAAGTCGGAACAGAAAAGTTTTCTTATCAGTGCAGTGAAGATGAAGCAGAAGTCGGAACAGGAAAGTGTCCTTATCTGTGCAGTGAAGCTGAAGCAGAAGTCGGAACAGGAAAGTTTCCTTAATCGTGTGGTGAAGATGAAAAAGTCGGAACAGGAAAGTTTCCTTATTCGTGTAGTGAAGATGAAAAAGTCGGAACAGGAAAGTTTTCTTATCAGTGCAGTGAAGATGAAGCAGAAGTCGGAACAGGAAAGTGTCCTTATACGTGCAGTGAAGCTGAAGCAGAAGTCGGAACAGGAAAGTTTTCTTATCCGTGCAGTGAAGCTGAAGCAGAAGTCGGAACAGGAAAGTTTTCTTATCCGTGCAGTGAAGCTGAAGCAGAAGTCGGTCGGAACAGGAAAGTTTTCTTATCCGTGCAGTGAAGCTGAAGCAGAAGTCGGAACAGGAAAGTTTTCTTATCCGTGCAGTGAAGCTGAAGCAGAAGTCGGAACAGGAAAGTTTTCTTATCCGTGCAGTGAAGCTGAAGCAGAAGTCGGAACAGGAAAGTTTTCTTATCCGTGCAGTGAAGCTGAAGCAGAAGTCGGTCGGAACAGGAAAGTTTTCTTATCCGTGCAGTGAAGCTGAAGCAGAAGTCGGTCGGAACAGGAAAGTTTTCTTATCCGTGCAGTGAAGCTGAAGCAGAAGTCGGAACAGGAAAGTTTTCTTATCCGTGCAGTGAAGCTGAAGCAGAAGTCGGAACAGGAAAGTTTTCTTATCCGTGCAGTGAAGCTGAAGCAGAAGTCGGTCGGAACAGGAAAGTTTTCTTATCCGTGCAGTGAAGCTGAAGCAGAAGTCGGTCGGAACAGGAAAGTTTTCTTATCCGTGCAGTGAAGCTGAAGCAGAAGTCGGAACAGGAAAGTTTTCTTATCCGTGCAGTGAAGCTGAAGCAGAAGTCGGAACAGGAAAGTCTCCTTAATCGTGTAGTGAAGATGAAGATGTTGGAACAGGAAAGTTTCCTTATTCGTGTAGTGAAGATGAAAAAGTCGGAACAGTAAAGTTTCCTTATTCGTGTAGTGAAGATGAAAAAGTCGGAACAGGAAAGTTTCTTTATCCGTGCAGTGAAGATGAAGAAGTCGGAACAGGAAAGTTGTTTCCTTATCCGTGCTGTGAAGATGAAATCGGAATAGGAAAGTTTCCTTATTAGTGCAGTGAATAAGAAGAAGAAGAAGATGATGATGATGATGATGATGATGATAAATAAAGTATCTGAATGGGCAAAATCTAACGTTTCAAAATTAATTCTCGAGTATGTGAGGAAGAAATCCCTATCATAGGACAAGAATCTTCTGAATAAGGCTATTGCATCTTTGGATTGAAGTCGCCTCCTAAACATGTCATCTCAAATAATTGTAATATTTTTCTTTTCATTTTCATAAAAAGGTGTCTAGGAAACAGGACTAAATGGTACAATCTGTTTTCTCTGTGTCAGACATGTTTATTCTTGTCGTATGTGACAAAATTACCGATCAGAGTTGTACGGTAATGTTACGTTAAGTACTTCGTATACATGTGTAATTAGTCTACCGCTATGAAGAACTGCATTTGTGCCCTAACTGTAACCTGCAGAATTTTTTACATCATTTTTCCTCATGTCAGTACTTTTTCTTGAAGTGTAGAATAATTAGGCCTATGTTGAACTTTAAAATCAAACTGCAAATTCTCAGGACTCAGGAGGTTAAAATTATATCTATATTTATTTAAATGTCTCATAACAGCAGGAATCAGAAATAACAGTATACATTAACAATAAATTTATAATTTCGAAATTCAATGAATTAATTGAACTGCGATACATTAGACTCATGTTGCTACGCCTCCGACTGAACCATTCAAATTTAAAGCAAGGCTTTAGAAAATATCAAACGTCAATTTAATGTGCCACAGTTACACTAACAAGCAGCCAACTTAATAGGGATAAAAACGTTTTTTATCTCATCACCAAATTTAACTAAGAAATGGGAAAGAAATATATGCGCACTTCATCCTTATTCGATCAATTTAAAAAATGAAACTAATGGCTTTTATGCTCTTAATATGTTTTAACGAGGTAAAGTAATTTAATATAATTCCTTTGATCTTTATTGCTAGCAGTTGAATTTATAAGCGCTATGAGAGAAATATAAACAGATTTATTCACGTAACTTCAATAAAAGTCACTTTTTTATATTTTTTTCATGCTCACAAAGCATGTCTAAAAGCAACGGATAGCAAATATCGGGAATGGAGAATGAAGGTCGCAGTATTACAGAATGTTATGATTAACAGAATCCCTTAGGGCGCCGAATGAAGGTAAATAAAGAAGTCAATTACTCAGCAAGCGAAATTTAATCTAATTTATGTCTGTGTGTATCTACCAATATAATTCCACTATAATGATATGGCTATTACAATAACATGGTTGAAAAATAATATCGAACTCAATCACAGATTAGCAAAGCACAGATTAAGGAACCGGCAGAAAGTTATCATTGCCCAGAGTAAAGTACGTATTTGTTACATGCCATAGTTATTTTGTACAAAAAAGAACCTCGGAATTACATTTTTATGCACATATCTGTTTATTTATATATTTACTTATTTATTTATATATTTGTATACTTATATATCTATATAACTACATAGCCACATATATACATACCTACTCAACTAGTTACCTGCCTATCTGCCTACCTACCCACCTGTCTGTCTGTCTGTCTGTCTGTCTAAGCCACCGGCGTACCTCAGTCGGCTAAGGTGCTTGCCTGCGATCTGGAATTGCGTTCGGACGCGAGTTCGTTTACCGCTTGGGCTGATTACCTGGTTGGGTTTTTTCCGAGGTTTTCTCCAACCGTAAGGCGAATGTCAGGTAATATATGGCGAATCCTCGGCTTCAGCTCACCAAATACCACCTCGCTATAAACAGTCCCATCGACGCTAAGTATCCTAGTAGTTGATACAAGTCGTTAAATAACTAACTAAAAATCCATCTGTCTGTCTGTCTATCTAAACTTATTTATTTATAACTATGGCTTGTGATGGGGTACTATCCAACTTGCATGAGGTCTCTGGAGCTTGTCACTAGACGAAAACATCAATGTTGTGGCTTAAAAGAATAATTAATTCGTTCCTATCGACTCAAACCATTAACAGATTTTAGCAAAGAGCCGGCAATGGAACCTGTATGTAACTCCGAAACGTAGATGTCAAGTTCTAGGACACGATGGAATATACAAAAGCCTAATTCTGAGTTTATGAGTTATTCGCAGGATA
The DNA here is from genome assembly GCF_040183065.1 of Periplaneta americana. Classification (NCBI taxonomy): domain Eukaryota; kingdom Metazoa; phylum Arthropoda; class Insecta; order Blattodea; family Blattidae; genus Periplaneta; species Periplaneta americana. The sequence goes on from NC_091125.1 coordinate 35,874,640, forward strand.
TGTAATTACGAAATTTATACAATACATTAACTTAAACAACAGTGGAGCAGTTGAAACTAGAACGTAATGCGATCGGATAAGAATATTCGAGTGAAAGTTGTAGTCATAGACAAACAATGTAAGTAGAAAGACCTCCACCTCAATGCATACTTTCGAGAGGTTATTAAATCGATGCTAAAGCCAAGTCAAATGTGGCAAAAATCGAAACTACATCTCATGTTATAGAGTCCGAGCGACGTTACAGGTATCCATTATAGAAACAATATTATTACTAGGAGTTTTCATATTACTCATCGTGGAGTCGCGTAATGATTTATCAACAGTAATCTCACTAGAGGTTTTGATTTATCTAGAGAAAATCCAAACTCGAGTGGGATTTAATTGACTATTACACGATTAGAAGAAAGTTTATAAAGATTAGAAGTAACAAAGTACTCCAATACAATAAAATATTAATTGGCTTACGAAAATACAACTGTCTTCAAATGTATTATTGTACCATCTCAACATTATGCTACATGGCAGTAGTGTTTTATGAGAATGTTTTCTTGTTACCGGTATCAGTTGTGCCAACTATGGAATCATCATTGAACTCTGTGGACTGTTACTAGTCAAGAAGGCTTTGTTGATTCAGTTTCATTTTTATTAAAACATTTGCATTCCACTTCAATCATCCGGATCCCAGTAATCAACGTCACTTGACAGATGATTTTCAATAAATCTTAGTATTAAACAATCTCTGATACGTGACTATCCATAGTATCATATAGCAGAAGCAATAACAAACATAACATAAATAATAAATTATAAACAAGTGTTAGAAAAGTTTTAATTAGGGATGATGAAATAAACAAGAAACGTGTTAATTAACGATGATGAAATATTCCTCAACTTATTCAGGATTTCCGAATGGTGCTCTTCATATATGACCAGTGATCTTTATTAATTCTTGTTCTTGAATGCCAATGCGAGTCATATTTGAAAGTTCTATGCATCGACTGGAGTGGTTTGTAATTTTCTGTTTTTTGACGTCCAGACCAGTGCAGTTTGAAATGTTGGCAAACAAAGAAACAAATGCTAGGGTAGTGATAAAAATAAACAAATGCTAGGGACGCGATAAAATTAAACAAATGCTAGGGACGCGATAAAATTGTTTGATAAGCGGCCATGATTGGTTGAAAGACGTCCTTTCGTACCGTTTTATTGGTCGAAAGTAGTGTGACGTAGTAAAAGTGTAATAGTCAGTTTAAATTTAAACGAAAGGTTTAACCACAATATACATACCGCATATTGGTTTTTGGTTTGACTTATGAATATGAATATAATGGTTGAACATAACTGAACCTTTATTATTCAAACGTAACAGACTAATTGAACAAATGTAGCTATAGCTACTTTGATTTAGAATGAAATTATAAATCGACCATAGAAAACGACGATTTTATAATTTAATAAAAATAATAATAATAATAATAATAATAATAATAATAATAATAATAATAATAATAATAATAGAAATGATATCGATGTCATAAAACAGATAATCTGTAAATAATGGGAACCGATATTCATAATAATTATGTTTAAGTTGTTAGATTGGTATCACTTATAACTAATAGCTTCCCATCAGTTCCATCGGAATACGACTACCACACTCCGACCCAATGCGGAAAACTAAGGAATTTCTATGAGGATACAGCGTCCGACATAACTCATAAGAATTAAACCCCCCCATGCTGTAGTCATATGATGTTTGCAACGCACCAAATTTGCTGAGATGTGTGAAATATATGGCACTGCTCTGGTCCGTAGCAGCTACTTTAATTTAATTTTACGATAAACAAGGATATCCAGGAAAGGTATTCGTTAAAGGAGAGCGGATAGTGTTGTCTGTGTGATTAAAGAATTTCAGCATAAAAGTTTAGTTCTTTATTTCTAGGCTTATAGTGTTCAGTTGAAATAAAAATTTCAATGATTATACAAGCAATAATTTATTCTCTATTCAGTGGTATAAAAGACAACTAACTAGTTTCTTATCCAATTGCAAAAAAGAGGCCCTAACAAACAACCTATTTTTTCCACTGTGTTAAATGTACTTATTTTTTTACATTTTTTGCAAAAAAAAAAACATACACACACACACACACACACACACACACATATATATATATATATATATATATATATATATATATATATATATATATTTCTTCTCATTTTATGTCTATGACCATGGATGGGTATTTTTTACATGTCCCGGCAGATGAAATAAGCTTACTTCTGAGCTCTTTCTTTACTTTGAGATCTTTTACACTTCTTTCTTGTATTAAACTCTGCCTCAAGCACATACAGTATATATGGAAGCAAAGAGTATATTTGGAAATCCTACTTAGGCAACATTACGAACAGTTCGATTCCTGATTTTGCTGGAATCTAAGTGGCGTGCTGTTCTGTAGATTTATTAATTCAAGCTATAAATTTTCAGGATTTTCTATCGGCGTAAGCCAAAAAGATTTCAGAAAAATTTCGAATCCTTGTCAATTGTCACTATTTCTCCAAACTTAACAGTGAATTCTGCTGTAGGTCTTGAAGTAGGGTCTTATATTTGATAAGATTTTATCACTCTTCAAGATAGTTTATAGTCAAAGAAAGTGAAGTTGTCTATGTTCTACATGATACTGCCACATTTCAAATTTATCCATAAATGTTCTTAGCTAGTCGATTATATGTCGTGCAATTCTGTAACGTGCTAATGATATTTGATATCAGTCTCACCTTGTTGATATCTCATTTTTACCTTCAGCTGTTATAAAGCAGATGCAGACAGTATTTCTTTACTAAAACCTTCACTGTTTATTTGTAACATAAAATGTCTTGCGTTAGAAAGTGTAATAGAATACAAGCTTTACCTCTTTTCGTAATAAAAAAATCCCTTTTTACTCGTAACTAAAGGGAAATGATCTGGGAATTACATTGTTTTTCACTTAAAACGAGCCGCCACTGACTGCAGACGCGATCTAACTTGTCTCTTGAAAGAACCGCACACAGAAGTAGAGTCCGTTCTACCTGCATTGAGATTGTGTTGACACTTTGAGTGCACGAGTTGCCCACCCATTTCTATGACATTGATAAAACCGTAGACCTGCTTTGTAGTAAACAGGCTCCAGAAACCACTGTAAAAATATGATGTAAATAGATTCAGTAGTTTAAGAGAAAATTCACTTTAGTTTAAAAAATATCAACATACGGAAAACTGCATTAAAAAACGGATGTATGAATTACATGCAACACCAAATTTAAAGAGGCCATTTAAAAGGCTTACCTGCTGAGATACCTCCACAATATATATTGTTTCAAAGAGCAAGTTTTGTACATGTTTTAAAACACAAAATAAAAGAGCGGATTTTTTACTCCTAATCACTATCCACTTCCCTTAAGAAGATTTTAGTTGTCATTCCAGTCGTAATAACATGTTTTGTTACCGTTATGTTTCAAATACTTGGGATGTACTATAAGCAGTAACATGAGCTGCTATAAGGAAGTCAAAAGGAGAATAGCAATGACAGAGAAAGCTTTTAATAGAAAAAAGGAGTATCTTTTGCGGACCTCTGGAAAAAGAACAAAGGAAGAGACTAGTTAAGTGCTTGTATGAAGTGTGGCATTGTATGGGGCAGAAACATACACATACGACGAAGTGAAGTGGACAGAATAAGAAATGAAAATGTGTTGGGAAGAGTAGGTGAGGAAAGAATGATGCTGAAACTGATCAGGAAGAGGAAAATGAAATGGTTGGGTCACTGGCTGAGAAGAAACTGCCTACTGAAGGATGCACTGGAAGGAATGGTGGATGGGAGAAGAGTTCGAGGCAGAAGAAGATATCAGATGATAGACGACATGAAGGTATATGGATCATATGTGGAGACAAAGAGAAAAGCAGAAAATAGGAAAGATTGGAGAATGCTGGGTTTGCAGTGAAAAACCTGCCCTTGGACAGAAAACTATGAATGAATTAATTATATCGCTACAAATAGTTGCACAAGTGCTCATTCCAGCATGTATGTTTACAATTGATATATTTTGCATTTAATGCTCTATTACTTCCTCCATACCTTTGGGGAGACTGAGACGTAGCTGGGAGGATAATATTGAAATGGATTTGAGGTAAGTGGGATATGATGGTAGGCACTGGATTAATCTTGCTCAGGATAGGAACCATTGGTGGGCTTATGTGAGGGCGGCAATGAACCTACGGTTTCTCTAAAAGCCATAAGTAAGTAGGAGTAATGAAGTACAGTATGCGCCAAAACAAACAGTACTGAAATGATCACTCATCTGCTGTCCACGTTTCCCTAGCAATGAAGTATTTATTTATTGTATACAATAGGTTGACATTTTGTGAAAATTCAGTGTGTTCTTTTTCTAGACATTGTCTTAACTGCCAGTAACAAGTCGCAATGTGTTCTAGAAAACAAGAAAGATGACACGAAACTAACACAAGCACAACCACTTTTTAAATTCCCGATAGATCCACAACAACCGCTATTTAAGCGGAAAAACAGTTCTCTAATACTACCACACTACATAAAAAAATATAGTACACTGGCGTTCAAAGATATCTGACCTACAATTTTATGATCGTGAACTTAATAACCATGGGATTATTTAGAACCAAAGATAAAACAAATTGACAAATTTTGAAATAGTTCTACTATTTCTCAATAGATGACCCTATTGTTGGGAAGGGTAAAACAGGTATTAGGGAAAATATCGATGCAGATTAAGTATAAATTATTGTCATAACTTATAGTATCAGCGGTTTCCCGCTAAATATAGTGTTTTCTACAAACATTATAGAGGGATAAAATTTTTAATTTTATATTGGGGGAATATTTATATACTATTGGCGACACTGTTATCTTCGCCATCTATTCACAGAAGTAATAACTAAAAAAGCCACACTCACAAGAACAAATTATCGATCGCTATCGATTAGTATGGGTCAGGTATCTTTGGACGCAAGTGTACATACTAAGATATATAATTATTAATAAATAGTCCACTTTCAACGTAGAGATTTTTTACAGTGGCAATCATCATCATCATCATCATTATCTCTGTTTTAGACCTGTAAACAAGCTACTTATAGATAACATTTTATATATTCGTGAATTTACTGGAATTTGAATTAAATGAAGCAGGAATTGTATTACAAAGTAAACACAGTAGAGTAGAGTCTCGACTGTCCGGTCCCACCAGACTCTCTTTTTTCTTCTGTTTTCTCGACTTTGAAGAGGAAAACCGAGAGCGATGCGCTAATTGGATGACGGAAATAAAATTGGATCGGGACAGAGAATGATGCCACCGCTGTTGACAACGCACTGTTTGGACGGTGGAATGATATTTTATTCAGCAAAGTAACTCAATACGGAAAATAAATGGACATACCTTTTTTACGAAAATGAAGTTTAAGTTAGTGCTGTAGTATTGTTATTGGAATAAATTAATACTAGTACTTTTCCCCTCGTTACTAATCATATAATTTAGCAATTCATATCAGGAAAGCTACTTTTAAATATGGTTTTCGATTATTCAGAAGCTTTTCCCTACCCAGTTTCTGTTTAGGCCAAATAATCGATATTATACTATTGTAACAAACAATGATTCGGTATGAAATTTTAAACTTCAATAGTCATTGTGCCCGGAAAACTATGGTTTTACATCATATTTGCATTTCATATGTTCAAGTACTATGGAGAATATAGCAAGAATCATAGCTGAAGGTCCGCTAGACGTAACGGATACTATTTTATATTACCCTAATACTGGAATATTTAAGTAGTTATGAAGCACTTGTACAGGAAAAGATCGCAGTTGGGGATTTTTCTCGGGGTTCTCACGTTTCCCCTCGGCTGGCATCAACATCATTCCACCCGATCTCCATTCCATTATCATTTCATTGAATTCCCCAAAAGCCGGCTGACGACGCACGGAGGGGGCTGGTCTAGGTACCTATTCGAAACAAGATACGCATAAGAACGTAGTGTAGTCAGTCAGTGTGGGTTGGGAACGCGCCTAGCTGGAGAGTAAGAGTAATAGATCTTCTAAATCGTAGTGAGACTTATTAAATCTAAATATACGTTTTGAAAATGAAAATCTTTCTTCTGAATTGATCATTACTTCAATATCAATTTAACAACTTGCACCAGTAAGTTATATACAGAGATCAATATATTTGTGTGAAAGACTTATTTTAATTCGTCAGTTAATTAATTTATTTATTCTTTTTTGTTAGAGTGGGCAACATAAGTTACAGTTGAAGCCAGAGCAACAAAACAATTTCCAGTGCAACAACTGTCAGAGCTGCGGTAAGAGGCGAATGTACGACCAAACACAGACAGGCAGTGTTGTAAATCTGACAGCTATGAGGAGAGGGAAATACTGTGCAATTTATTCGAAAAACGTGGTAAATAACTCATATGCGCAACTGGCCAACGGACAGAGAGTTGGAATATCCACGTTCAAGACCAGGATTCGTATTCCGGCACGCAAAAATGTAATCTGTGATGTATCAAGTTTGTAATGAGGAATACCTTGTCGAGGTATTTTTTCGATATCTCTAATACCGTTTCAACAATTTCTTATAATTATCACATCTTTACAGCCCTGAGTACAACGAAGTGTTCATCCAAGCCAGCCAGCATTATATTATTAGGATACTATACATATAAAGTGGAAATAATGTAACTGTGCAGATTTTAACAGCTTATTTCTTAGATGAAGTAGATCTACAACAAAAATTCTAGTAACGTATTAGTTCCAAATGAATACTTTTCTCAGGTAAAAATAATTTTCCCCTAAATGTTATCAATGTTTTCCTCGATATGTACTATGTATCCATACGATTTTAATTTTTACTCTTATTATTAGATAAACTGATGAGGAATGATTTATCACTTTGCAATTTTTAAACAAAATTAAATACAAAATTAATACGTTATAGACTTTTAGCCTCGTATGTTTTTAACTTGGGAGGGTTTGAAGACGGTGTTGATTACTCCAGTGATTTTTATAAATTTAGATATTTTGCTTGCCATATCTTCATCAATATTATAAGATATTATAGTCTAAGTAGTTAAATGAACTGACACGTTCAATTAATTTATTATTTATCATGATTTTACTTGCAATTGGATCATGTCCTAAAAATGCCATGATTTTTGTTTTTCCTGTTCAGATTTCCATATTGAAATCTGAAGCGATTATTTGTAGATCATAAACGGCTTTTTGTAGATCATCTTCTCTTTTAGCGATAAGAACCTGATCGTCGGTATATACAGTATAATGGCACCCATGATATATATGGCACCAAACAGTGAATCACGATACCTAAATCAATGTGGTCTTCAGACAAATAAAAGCTGCAGCAGGATTTAGTACCAAGAATTACGATACGCAGAAATGCGTTTATACCAACTTAAGAATAACCTTACCTAGACTCAGGCTGTGGTGTAATGCTCCGGAGAAAAAAAAAAAGTAGGCTAAACTTCAATAAAATGTACTAGCCTATATTTGATATTAATTTGTTTAATTTCGCTTGCAGTGCCAGCGTTAATTTCGAAAAGTGACAAGTTAGAGCTATTCAAAGGATTATTTGAACATGAATACCAATGGCCGTATATGTAGCACTTGGTCTAGATATAACTGAATGCCATTGCTCAACAAGGATTACATGATGAGAAAGGAATTACTATTTGACGAGTTTTAACATCACATTTGACCATAGGATCAGTCACAATAGGGCCCTACTACGAGTATATTACGCCGCTCCATTTTGGGTGAATACTATGAATACTATTCGAATGATGATAACGAATACTGAAATACAGTGACGAAGTAATGATGGAAACAAACGAAGAGCCTCCAGAAAACCCTCAGCAACAATGATTTTGTTCATCATAAATACGTTTTCCCCATCGCCGGATTCGTACCCGGGTCCATAGCCATCGCAAGCCAGTGCTCTACCAAGTGAGATAACAAAGTGGAAAATGGTCAATGTTATTCGTAGTTAGAGTGTTGTAAAATTATGTGACACTGTGATAACGGAAATTACAGAATCGTGACAGTTAACTTTTATTATTTATGCTCAACTTCAAAATCACCAATAAACAAAAGTACTATTAAAGGCCGATTTCACCAACATGTTAGTAATCCACAATTAACTAATTGTAATTTAACTTAAATACGGAAGTTAAATGATACTTAATTCGTTTGTATTTCACCAAACTTATACGCTTTTAAAATAAAGTCCATTAATTTAATTTCTAATTAAATCATCACGGCCTTCGGAATCATAGTAAAATTGTAGGCCTAATGTCTAGCCATGTGCCTTGTTAGTGTAAGCAGTGGCCTATATAATGAGTTCATTTTTGTTATATTAAAACGCGTCAATTGTATTAAAATAATCTTCTCTTTCGGAAATTATCCTCGCCATGATGAAAATTATTGCCGCTAATGTAGGATTAAATATTTACAGTAAATGACAAAATATTGACCAATTAACTTAAATGTTGTTTAATGAGAGCTTAAAGTCCAATTTGTGTTGATGGAATGCATTGTCCATTTAAGTGTGAATTAGGCCTAATAGTATAAAATTACGTATAAAAAACGTTTTGGTGAAGCTAACATTAGTGAAATAGAACTTTAGTAAGTCAATTAATACCTATTTTATTCTATTAGAGCGCTTTATTTCTTCTAATCTTTATATACTTTTTTCTGTTTTTATCACCACCTTGCCATTTGTTTCTTGTCTGCCAACATTTCAAACTGCAAATTCTTTACGTTACTACAAAACAAGCTTTGCGATCGTCATTTGTTTACCGCATAGAAACTGAAAACTGAACTTAAAATGGTGGCTCCGTTCAAATGTTTTGGTGGAGCTAACATTAGTAAAATAGAATGTTGGTCAGTCAATTAATATTTTATTATATTAGAGTACTTTATTTCTTCTAATCTTTATATACGTTCTTCTAATCGTGTAATAGTCAATCAAATCCCACTCGAGTTTTGATTTTCTCTAGATACTGGAAAATCATTAGTGGTTCGTGAACCATTTACTTTTTATCGATTCGTTAATTAATTTATTCTATTTTTTTAGCTTTATGTGATTAATTTTCCCTATTGTAGCCGTTTGTTCAAGAATTATTGTGAGTCTGTGACTTTAATATCACTAAATTTGCACATACTCCACTTTAACCTCGTTTCATAGTTCCTCTAAAAACGTTCTGAGTTACGATAGTGGGTAGGAACCCACCAGTCCAGTCTCCACCGTGTATCACTTCTACGGGCATTGAAGTATTTTTATATCCAATTATGGTTTCTAGTTCAGTATCAGACCTTGTAAGAAGAAGGATATCTAAATTCCTTTCATTCCAGTAATAATGAAACGCTGTGTTGTTAAACAATAGGGGAATAGACGCATTCGTTTTATTTCTATGTCAGGGCTGTTGAGTAATGCATTACCCGTGTAGGAAGAGCGTCGAGTATTTGTGTGTTCTGTGATAAGAGAACTATAAAGCCTTCGGCGTTTTGAAGGATGCCACCATCGTCCCATCTGCATACAGGTTACTCCTGGACCCATATCTCAAAGTGGCCTACCTGGTCCAGACTCATAACTTTTATTACTATTAGCCACACACATTGCGGTTTATAACCTACAATTAATATGTCCCACATAGTGCTTGAAAAAACAAAAGCAATAAATCTCCAATTTGTTTCTAAGTGAATGCCAAATCACATAATAATTATTTTTCATCCCTTTCACGACAAAACTCCGTACAATTTATGGCGCTGTAAAAAGATACAAGGTAGAACAAGAAAGAAAAAAGGGGAAGGAAAAAATGAGTGAGTACACAAGTACCGGATGTTTCGTAACACATGCGCACAAGTTCTTGAGAAATCCAGGAAGTCGAACACACCTTCTCTATCATAGTTTATACTATTCCTTACAATGAAATTTTCATGTAAATCAGTTTCATGCCTTCATGAATACATTAGGTTCTACATAAAATACACTACATGCAAAATTTTTCTTGACTTTTCAAGGGGCAGTCCCGGGACGGATTCTTGTACTTAGGCTAACTTTGGCCCACTTTGCGACAAACATATACAATAAGTATCCAGTCCGAAAGGTTTCCTATATAGTATTCGTGAATTCAATGGTAACAGATGGGCCATCGTGCCTTAATCTTTACAGAGCTAGGTCATTATATATTATATTATATTATATTATATTATATTATATTATATTATATTATATTATATTATATTATATTATATTATATTATATTATGTTATATTACGTTATGTTATGTTATGTTATGTTATGTTATGTTATGTTATGTTATGTTATGTTATGTTATGTTATGTTATGTTATGTTATGTTATGTTATGTTATGTTATGTTATGTTATGTTATGTTATCTTATATTATATTATATTATATTATGTTATGTTATGTTATATTATATTATATTATATTATATTATATTATATTATATTATATTATATTATATTATATTATATTATATTATATTATATTATGTTATGTTATGTTATATGTTATGTTATATGTTATGTTATGTTATGTTATGTTATGTTATGTTATGTTATGTTATGTTATGTTATGTTATGTTATGTTATGTTATGTTATGTTATAAGTTCTTCATGAACTTTGCATGAATTTTAAAAGATTCTACTTTGGACGGGAGTGAATCAAATGTCTAATCAGAATCGTATACATTCAAGACATGAAGTATATTGGCGGTATATCCCTTTCCATGTGAAGACTTCATAGATAATGAGATTATAATACTGCGATAATTTAAGAAAAGTGGATGAAAACGACAAGGAAATCCGAAACCTTCCTACAGGCATATCGTTTCTCTAATCTCATATAATTTGCCTATAGTGGCAATCCATCGATTATTGACAGATTTTAAGCTATGGATGAGGCTACACGTGGAATTACTCAATAGTAATTACTAAGTAAAACGTGAATCCTAAATTAATCCTAAATTATCACTTTTGGAAGATTTTACCATTTACTAGGCAATATGAGAAATATTTTCGACGTCCAAACACCTTCTCCTAATTAATTCATATGAAATCCATACTTTTATTTCGATTTGAATTAGGTTCCAATACCTAAAAATGCAAATTTAATAACCTACAAAATTACACCTTACGAATCTAATATATAGAAATAAATTACAAACATTAAAAAATATTGATAACTATAAAGCAAAATAATAATGAGAAAGAGGAAATCTGAAACAGTTAGGGTAAGGGTTGGTAAATTGTGATATGAGTAATATTGTGATAGTTTTTTCTTTAATTTATTACAATTTTACTGAGCGAGAGGAAGTTCGGTTGTTTGCGTCAATGTATTAAGGGAATTTTCGTTGACAAGTTTATGCACAAAACCGGTCCTTCTCTCGCTCAGTAAAATTGTAATAAATTCTCAGAAAGAACTATCACAATATTACTCGTATCTCAATATTATCAACTTTTACTCTGTAACATTTGTACAACTACAGTGCAGAAAACTTAATTTTTCAGGAGTTAAGGACCAAAATCAAGCCAGCAGCCAAGATGTAATTGCTGTGACTATTAAGGGAACTGGGTAGTGATTAGGGGTAAACAATATGTGTTGACACACACACACACACACACACACACACACACACACACACACACATATATATATATATATATATATATATAAGTCAACTGCCATTATAACCATTGCTACCATAACAGATAAATTATGTAGGACTAAAAAAATCTTTACGTAAATTCTTCGCCCATCAGTGCATATATATGCTGTGGAATCCCAGCTACCAAGTCACTCAATTGAGTGCGCTCATTGTATAATGGTAGTTGACTTAATATGGAGTTCGTGGGAAAAACTCTTGAAAAAATATATATATATATATATATATATATATATATATATATATATATATATATGTCGAACAAGGAGTAAGGTACAAAAGGGGAAAAAAAAAACACTAGAAGAGGGGCATTTGATCCCGTGCTATGGATTGAATTTTGACGTAGCTCAGTAGTTAGAGCACTTGGTACGTAGAACCAAGGACCCGGGTTCGATCCCCAGCACCGGAGTGAATTTTTCTCCTCTAATAACTATTTATAACATTGATCACTGTATTATTAAATTTATTTTAATGGTAATGGTCTGGAAAAGAAAAACTGATGGTAAGAATGATTGTGCACTATAATTCACCACAGAAGTCAGCAGAGCAGGTGTTAACATGTCGACGAAACACTTATCACACATGAATGTAATGAATCTTCCAATTTTAACACTATTATCAATACTAATTAGTATTATGAATTTAGAAATGTAGCACTTAACACAGCAATAATTATAATTCATTTATAATGAAATATATTAAATTAATATATTTCATTTTTTATTGCACCTGAGAATTTTTAAGGTTTTAGCGAGGCTGGTGAGACTTTTTTTGCTGTCTTCTGTCCATAAGCTTGTTAATTCTTTGATGAATTGAAGTGACAGTCAACGGAGACAGTCATGAAGTAGCGACAGATAGTTCCTGTGTTTCATTTGAAGCACGGTCACGGCAGAAAATGCAGTTTCACAAAAATATGTGGGTGAAAAATTATGTTAAAAGTTTTCTAGGTCCGAAAAATTCCCGTTCATTAAAAAATAAGTGACTTGGTCACTGATATGCTACATAGATGTTATTTAGTGAAATATTATACTTCAGAGTTCAGAGACGAACTGGACTGGCGCTTTTCGACACAACCACGACAATTATTCTCTTAAGAATATTTCCACTATAAAATATTTAGATTCTATGCGTAAAAAAATGCTTAGACAAGTAAAGGAGAATATTTCGCGGCCCGGTATAATAATTGATGCCAGATTCCGGCGGTTGAGAAACACTGCTCTACGCTATGCGTATCTTGCTCCTTAACAAGTCGCAACTTTATTTGAAAAATAAATGAAGTTCGCATATCACCGTATGTATTACATTCAAGATATTACCAGTGGCTTGAGCAGCGAATGTTACATTTATTTTCTTATACCGAAATTCATCAAAAGTTCAAATTTTTTATTTCATGAATTATCAAGAGGTGACCTATGATTATCATTCGAAATCACATAACCACCAACCACACAATCATAGAGATTGTAGGAATTCTCTGCAGTATGTTCATAAAAATCGTCAGATATTTATCGGGCAACGGCGCACCATTTTAAGACAACTTGCGTAACGAACTTCTTGCGACAAAATCACATTTACACTATAAATTCATTTAATGAAAATATTAGAGATAACAATACTTTTCTTGTTCTAATGACAAATTAAAAGAAAGAAAACATTGTTGACTGAGATATAAAAACAACATTATTTGAAGGAGTGAAAAATTAAGCTATTAAATTTATAATATAGTTGGACAATTACCAAAAGAAGGAAATACTGTGCTTAATCGTACAGGTACATCCAGAGGGTCAATTTGCAGATCTATTTCCGACTGAGAAAAATGAACGCATGTATAAATCTATATAAAAGTGGCTTTCGCAGAGCAATGACCGCGAGTAATTTAAACATACTTTTTGAAATAGAACTAAAAAACAAAGTTTAAGATTTAGTTGTTCACATATTGACCACACACCGAGAGTTAAAGCGAAATAACCTGAAATTAAAAAAAGAAAAGCTTCGAAGCAGATATAAGCTCAGCTTACACTATTTCCTGATTGTTGTTGAGGTCGTTATTTCATCAACAAGATAGGCTTAGTCATCATTATGATTGGTTAGAAGCATTTGACATTCTTCAATCCCGAAAGCAAAATGTAATGATGGTTTTTGCACTGTTGATGTAGAAGAAACTTTTAATGGTGCCCGGTACAAAAGTAAGGCCAAATTTTAATAAAAGACAGCGATGTGCCATTTCTTAAGCTGTAGTGCCTCAGCATATCGATGGTCGCATGAGAGAAGAATCTACTGATGCCAACATAATATGCAACCGAAGATGCTTAACAAGCCTAGTACGTTTTAGCAAACGACATCATAATGTCGATGAAATTATATTTCGATCTTCTTGCCATTATGTGTAAATCACTCGAGACTGATTGACGCAACCTCTGATCACATATAAGAGATTGATGGACTTTCAAGGCAAACACTTTTATCAGTTTTACTATGCTGCCATCTAGCGACTGCAAAAGAAGTAACGTTATAACCCTTATGGAATTTCGCAGAATATTAGTTTGCAACAGTACTTACATCTAGCGGTTGTTATCTACAAATGCCTTTTCGGCAGTGGAGACTCTGGTGCTTGTTCTCTTTTTATGTTGCCATTTCATACATGGGAATGGCCAATCTGATATATAATATATGTTATCAGGGATACAACTTAACATCCAGTTTATACTTAGAGAAGGTATTATTAATAGAGAAAAATTTGTTCCTGCGCCGAGGATCGAACCCGGAACCCCCAGTTTTACGTACTGGGTACTCTAACCACTGGGCTACACCGAAGTTCAATCCACAGCAACGGATCGAATCTTCCTCCTTTGGTAGTTACCCGGATTCAATCGTCGGCGACGCGCGCCGGAGCGAATTTTTCTCCATTAGTAACAAATGGTAACCATAAGGACCAAAAAATTAATCTTTACTTAGAGAAGATAGTTGTCCTAAAGTTCCCCAGGCTCGCGTCACAGACATATTTCGGAGTTTACTCAGTCGTGAAATATTCACAAAAGATCCTAAGTCCAAAATGGGGGAAAACTACGTAGAAGAATTTTTAAAAAGCTTCGTGAAGCAAATGTCTTCACCGTCCAAGGACTGATGGCTCAGGACAGGGTCAAAGTCTATCAAATTGAAAACTCTGGGACATAAACTGCAGTATAATTTTGCAGACGTCAAGACGAAACATGTACAAAATAATATATATTTCATGTTTCATAATTATTCCATTTTTAATTTTGTCTCAACAATTTTGTTACATACGTCATTAGGGCTGCTGTGCAGTTAGGAAGTAGCTACGCCTACACGGAAAAAGGATATACCATAGTTGTGACACATCCTGTATAATTCAAAGTTGAAAGCGTATGAATTGTCACTGTTTACAAATAAAATTTTTAGAACTATAGCTATAATTCAAATAATAATAATAAAATAGCTTCAGATAAAATTACTTTCATCTTCTTATACTGCAAAGAAGGCGTATTGAGTATGTATAAGATATCGATATTAGCAGGGGCAATAATTCACGAGCGAATGCCAATGCGAGAGCAGACCGCAACACTTATTTATTTCTTCATTTTTAATAACTCGTTTCGTGTAGTATCTCCCCGAGGGTGGAAAGTAATAAACAAGAGATGTCAATACAGAAAGCGATCAACGTGTGGGTGACTTCTACGCACGAACTGCTCCCAACTATCTAATATCTTGACGTTTGCTCAGCAACTTCAAGATGCAAGATTTCCCAGCAAGGGGAACAAGTATAATTCTTTTCCTTTTTGCCGTGACAAAATGTAGAGTATTGGTTACATTACAATTTACAAGTTGAAACTCCTTTTATTTCACTTGTCACAACAACACGGCTTCATTCTTCCTCTACTTGCTGCGCGGAATATTTCTTTGTGAGAAACCAGAATTTTCCATCTGAGATATTTGATTATCTTCCGATAAGACCGGAATTAATTAAAGTTGTTTAAGTCAACGTTACATTATGTTACTTCTTTACAGTATAATGGACACTATTAACACAGATTTATACATCTTACATGTTCTTTGTAATTAAGACACATAATTTAAAAATGCTCTTTTTTACTCTGCTTAACCTCCACATTTATCGACTTACAGTCCACTGCGGGTAGAGGAGGGAGGCTCAATGGATCGCACACTAGACATCTCATAAATGCAGTTCTCTCTGGTTATGGGATCGGCATGACGCAGGGCCACCGCAGAGACATCACAGGACAATCACAAGACAAGATGAACACCCATTCCCGTGGGCGGGAGATAAATTTCTTCCATTGTCCATCGAACCTGGACAGGTTGGTTGGGTAGTGCAAGCGCTATCCACATAGACACAACGACGGACTTTCAAATTACTAACTTACAAAATATGGCCATTCGCTTTCAAAGCACAAAAAACATGACAGAAGAAAAGAATACGTATGCATATATGTAAAGTAAGTAAGTAAGTGAGTAAGTAAGTATGTATGTATGTGCCGGTGTGTATGTATGTATGCATGTATGTATGCATATATGTATGTATACATGTATGTATGTATATATGTACCGGTATGTATGTATGATGTATGTATGTATGTACCGGTATGTATGTATGTATGTATGTATGTATGTATGTAGGTATGTACGTAGTCTCCGGCATAGCTCAATTGACTGAGGTGCTTGCCTGTCAATCTGGAGTTGCGCTCAGGCGTTAGTCGAGTCCTGCTTTGGCTGATTACTTGGTTGAGTTTTTCCGAAGTTTTCCCAAAGTGTAAGGCGAATATTAGGTAATCTATGGCGATTTCTCGGTCTTATCTCTCCAAATACCATCTCGCTATCACCAATCTCATCGACGCTAAATAACAGAATAGTTGATACAGCGTCATTAAATAACCAACTAAAAATAGCATGTGTGCGCGTATGTACGTATGTACGTTATTATTAACATCATTATCATCAAAACCGCATCCATCACCTTTATCACCATGATAAACCATAACATTACTACAGACAGTAGACCTCAATTTCATCATCAGTACCACCAAATTATCATCACTTTGACATAATCACTACAGCCATTATAATAAGATTATATCAGGTTCATCACTAACGTTATCATGAATAAAATTCATCATCACCAGCACCAGTATCATTGTCATTTACTATCAAGTATTAATTACTTTATTTGTAAACATTTTATGAATTAAGGCTTCTCATTAAGAAGTAAAGGTACTCGCTACGTGTTCATCATATAAGGAAAAATCGTGTAAGAGAATGAAGTGAAAATCATAACAGAGTTGGGAGTGAAATTCTGTATATGGAACTAAATTTATTAATGTTAATATTCCTCGGCTTATTATTAATTTCAAATAGTACAGAATATTTAATGAAATTCTTCAAAAGTCATTATGCTCCAACTACGAACACGTACTGTTTGTAACTGAACTATACCGTTCTGGCGATTAGAGAAACCTACAAAGTGAACACAGACACTCTTTTGGAAAGTTGTGCTGAAAGTGTATTTTTATGTTCTTCCTACTACTTGCATAGTACCTGTCAAAATTAGTTATTAGTAGCTTATTTATTTATTTACTTATTTATTTATTTGTTTATTTATTTATCTATCTACTTATATATTTACCTACTTATTTATTTATTTATGTATGTATTTATTTATTTATTTATTTATGTACGGATTTTGAATCGATGTTTATTATCTTGCAGATAAATTAATTTACATAATAAAAACAAAAAGTTATCTTTCTACTAATTGTGTTTAACATCTCATGTGTAAGTGTAAATAATTCACTCAGTTGGATTTGTATACTTGTACCATAACGAATAGAAAGAAGAAGTGTGCGCACTCCTATCTGTTCAGCATTGTCGACGGTGACCAAGAGAATTAGTGGCGCTGCGATCGGTATTGCTCAGTTGGAAGCGAATATCCATAAAAGAAGCAGTAGAGTGTTCGTTCATTTCGTTTGCTCTTTTAGTGTAATTAAGTGCGTTAAAAACTTTAAGTACCAGTAAACTAATCGTACACGAGTGACAAGTGAGTAGCTCCCACGATTTATTTATTAAAGGACGAGATTATTATGTTTTTCTCGTGCTATATTTGAAGCAATGCCTTCGTGTTTTGTTCCGGGTTGTAGGGCGGGATATGGCGGAAAGGCAGCCAATAAACATTTTTTTTACCCCTCCCAAGGACAAGGACGAATTTTATAAATGGTCAAGGGCGATCCCAAGAAAAGACAGGCCATTGTCGCGAACGAGTTCTATTTGTGACTCTCATTTCTCAGACGATTTTATTGTTAAAGTAGACGCGTTCGTTGTGAATAACGAAAAAGTTGAATTGCCGAGACTGAAGTGGAAATTAAAACCAGGTGCAGTTTCTCATATTTTCCGAACCTGCCCAAATACCTCTCAACGCCTATCAAATCCCGAAAACGACTAATACGGAGAATTCAAGAATCCACAACTCCTCGTAAAAGAAAGAGAAAGAATGAAGATTATCTTCCTGAGAGAACCATGACAGATATTCCGGAAAAAAGAGGTGAACGAAATTACGTTGATATTCAATCTTCTTCTTCTTCTTCTTCTTCTTCTTCTTCTTCTTCTTCTTCTTCTTCTTCTTCTTCTTCTACTACTAATAAAGAACTAACTGTAGCTTCTGATCCTCAGAAAAAATAGCATATCTGAAAAACCAACTGCGATATGTAAATCGGAAGTTAACGCGCGCTAAGGTCTGTCTGTCATCAGCCAAAGCTAGAATCAGCGCTTTAGAAAGCGAAGTTATTTCACGAGTGCATAGACAGTATTACCTCAATTGTAATTAAGCCACCGGGAACAGGATGCTGCTTGGATCATGCCATGGATATCATACCGAAACTAATTTTTCACTATATGAAATGTCGGTTCTTCTTCCGGACGAAACAAATCCGACGAGAACTCCAAGCTCCGAGAGCCGCCAAATCATCTCGTAAATTCTCCAAAGTGTCGGACAAGTAACTGTTGGTGAGTACATATTGCACGCCTACAAGTAGGCCTAAGTTAAGTTTTACATATTAAACTATTATTTGTTTTAAAGTGTGATGTATATGAATGTGTTCTTCTTTCAAATAGTTTAAGTACAATGCCAGTTACGCACGTATATGGAGCGAATGGTAAACAGTGCAACTTACGTTTAATGTATTTACATACTTACACACGGAACAGACTGAGCGAACTCTGCACTAGCGCCGCGTGGTATCGGCCGTTTGAATTAACAGAGTGCGACCACTACTTCTTTCTATTCGTTATGCTTGTACTAACAATTAACTATTCTTTATTGTCGTAAATTATTGATTGATTTTAATGATATTGATATTGTAACAACAGAGATAATATATCGTACCTTTTACAAATGTCTTAAAAAATTAAACAGGAATGATACAGCATTAGGCTATATTTCAAAATTCTATTGCCATTACTTTTCCAAAAATGTGTATCTTTAAAATGAGCCGAACAGAATTTTTCATAATGTGAAGACACAAATTTATCTCTTTTAATAGCAACAAGCCACTTAGAAAGCAGCTCGGGCTTCTTCAAAGGGACCCTGTAAATATGGATTGTTATCTAATTATAAACTTTTCCAACTACGGTATCTAAGATATACATATGTTACAGTTTGAATGTAGCCTCCAGAATTCAATTTTATTATTTTATAGCTTGTGTACTTACTTGTGAAAAGAAATTCCTGACCCTCTAAGCCATGTGTTATTGCAGTTATATGCCGCACAGGAAAGCACCATTTTACACTATTTACAAAGCACATCACTTCATATCAACAATAATAATATTTACAAAACATAAAATTTCATACTATTATCACATCAATTTACATCACTTTCAGTGTTCACAAAAAACATCCGAGACAAAACAAAGCACAAGCATGACAATATCGTGTTTACTGCTGTTTCTACCAGTAATATGGCGGCGTAAACATGCGCAGACTGATTTCAATTTTGGACAGAATACCAGCGCTCCGTGTGAGTCTAGTATACTATATAACGTCTTTGATTTCATCAACCCTGAAAATTAATAAGTTCTTTTTCCTCATCTTGAGATCGTAGTCATTCATTTTCTTTTTTAATTTGTTATTCTCTGCTATCAATTCTTCTATCTTCTCACTGGTTTTCTGCCTTTAGTCTTATGTTTTCTAAAGTCTGGTTCTTTTTTCGTTAATGTATAGTTAGGAGTATAGTAGTAAATTAGGCGTTTAAATTACCAATAATAGAGTATAAAAAGTTTCCTTTTACCGAATGGGTATTCTCACAGTCCAAAAATTTTCAGGGCCACATATACTAATCACATACAGTATATTTCCCGTATAATCCTCATATACTTTCAATTTAGATTAGCCTACTCAGTTTCATATTTTATATTTTTGTAATATTTTCGATGCAGCGTTTCTAATTTAAAATGCAGCGGTAATAGGTTTTATTCCAGTCTATGAAGTAGAGATTTACCTCCTTCTCGCATAGGGTGGATTTGCCATCTTTTCTGCCAAGTATTTTTTTCAGTCCTGGCTTCCTTCGTACTGACCAAACGACCAATGATTCCACCTAACTGTGAATATCTAGACTTGGTACAAACTCCCTATAAGAATAAGCAGGAACGGATCACAGGACTAAACCTTTGAGAGTAAGTAATGATGATGACCACTATGCAAGTTTTGGTAAGAATCATTTCAATAAAACTGCATATTGTAAATCTGTAACCAATACCAAACATGAAGTTAAAAAAGATTATTCGTTTGACGATAACTGTATGATTATTAATGATGATTACGGATGACGTCGGTGTTCTTAGTGGCAATGGTGAAGTTAGTCCTGATGATCATGATGATAATGATGACGTTGGCCCATAAAATTCGCTTCCTATACAACTAATATAATAGGCCTGCCTCCGGCATTCAGAATAAATCGACCAACCTTCTTTAGTTAATTGGATGTTTTCAAACAGGAAAGCACAAAAACTATATGTAGAGCTGTTATGAAAATGATTAATGGCTCTATAGAAACTTACCGTATACGATTACGATGCGTCAATTTTCAGTACTTACGATGTCATCAGAATGAAAAACAAGTTATTTTAAACATATACATAAATTTGCACTCTAAATTTGCAAGGAAGAAAAATTCAGTAACGCTATATATTTTGTCACCGAAGCAGCATGCCTATGTGTATTACATTACCAGGTACATAGTACTGCAAGGTAGCGTATAAAATTATTTTATAAAAATATGGAACATTTTATCTCTAAATCTTTTTAAATTAGTGAACTTTTTTTTACAACGACGATAGTATCGAATTCAAAAGGTGCAATATGAAACTAACAATCAGTAACCGTCTTCATCGTCAACCTCTCCAACATCACCACCATCATCATAATCACAACAATAACAATAACAAAAAATTAAAATTTCTTTAAAGAAACGTTTTAATTATCCAACTAAATAAATTTATTCTGAATTTAATGTATTTAAACTTGAACAAATTTATAAATATACGCTGTTAAAATTTTATCACAAAAATCGTAATAAGTTCAAATTATAGTCACATGATCATGGTAGGCCTACAACACGAAATAGCAGTAGAAACTAAATGTTGTCACGTCTGCTAGTCTGAAGAAGAGCATTAATTTTGGCCCTCAATGTATAGGCTAATACTGAAGCTACATTACATCCAGAACTTTTAGTATCATTCATTCATTCAGTGTTCTGCCCAAGGGCAGGTCTTTCACTGCAAACCCAGCTTTCTCCAGTCTTTCCTATTTTCTGCTTTTCTCTTTGTCTCATCATATGATCCATATATCTTAATGTCGTCTATCATCTGATAACTTCTTCTGCCCCGAACACTTCGGGAGTTCACCATTCCTTCCAGTGCATCCTTCAGCAAGCAGTTTCTTCTCAGCCAGTGACCCAACCAATTCCTTTTCCTCTTTCTGATCAGTTTCATCATCATTCTTTCTTTACCCACTCTTTCCAACACAGCTTAATTTCCTATTCTGTTTGTCCACTTCACACGTTCCATTCTTCTGCATATCCACATTTCAAATGATTCTATTCGCTTCTCTTCACTTAGTCGTAACGTCTATGTTTCTGCCCATCCAATGTCATACTCCATATAAAATACTTCACTAGTCTCTTCCTTAGTTCTTTTTCCAGAGGTCCGCAGAAGATGCTCCTTTTTCTATTAAAAGCTTCCTTTGCCGTTGCTATCCTCCTTTTGACTTCCTGGCAGCACCTCATGTCACTGTTTATAGTACACCCCAATTATTTGAAGCTGTCCACTTGCTCTACTACCTCGTTTAGAATCCGCAAGTTTACCTTCTTTATTTTTCTTCCGACAACCATGGTCTTCGTCTTATTCGCATTTATCTTCATCCCATACTGCTCACAGCTGTCATTTAGCTCCAGTAGCATATCCCTTAGTATCATCTTCTCTTCTGTTAATAACGCCATATCATCAGCAAATCTCATGCACTTTATTCTTCTTCCTCCTACTAACACTCTTCCCATGTTCTGAAAACAGTTCTTCACTAAATTCTCCAAGTACATATTGAACAGGGTAGGTGATAAAGAGCATTCTTGTCATACTCCTCTCCCGATTTCATTTCCTTCTGACATTCTTCTCCTATTCTGACTTTGACTCGTTGTTTCATATAAAGAGGTTCTCTTTCCAATCTCCATCATTTTATTCCAATCAACTCTGTCAAAAGGCTTTTCTAGGTTCACAAATAGCTACATACACTTCTTTAATAGTAGGCTATGTAACCCAACAAAATATAATAAGTAAAATAACGTGTTAAGATCTTCAATTTGAATAAGTATATTTATATGTTTATAAATCAATCGTTCTATATTATATTTGCATTCTGTATTTTCGGAATATATTGTTGTATAAACCAAATTATATTTCTTATTTATTTCGCTTCCTTTTTCATAAATTTTCCTAGTTTACTGACATACAAAATTATGAAAGTTCTTCTTTATGTTAATATTACATTAAGCTCTTACATTATTACAGTTTCTAGTTTATTTCTACATTCATCTTCTATTAATAACATTTCTCAACTGCAACCGAACACGAGCACTGCTCATTCAGTCCTCAAATTTAATAAATATTATTAAGCTTATATCCTCTTTTTAAACTTAAGTTATGTATTATATTTTAGTGTATTTGTATTGTTATTTTCCTGCATTTTATATTTAAGTGTATTTTTGTCTATATTTACATATTGTAAATTTGTGCTTACACAATGTAAATAAATTTAAAATTCTTACGTCTTTACCTCTTCCTCACTTATCTAAAATTCTGAATCCATACTGCGCATTCACGAATAGCGGGCCCAACTGATCATGTGGTTAATGTAATCGCTTGGGTATCCCAGTTGGCAGAGAACTGCCTTAGGACGACATTGAACGTGAGTTTAAATATCGGCGATAGTGCAGTTGTATTTTTGGTGGACAAATGCAAGGTTTTAAGGGTTTTCTCGAGGATCTTCCTTTTTACATCGTCATTCCACCAAGAATCCTCACAGCTCTCCATTCATTATCATCCCCGTTTCAAAAAATAGATCAGAACTTGTATTTGCGTGACGCCATGATTGTCTGCCATGATGGGTGTTGTCCAAAGATTAGTCGAAGACACTAGTCGTGGATTCTAGACGTCCAGATTTGCTTAAGAAACAGCGTAGTCTCCCGCCGAGTTTCTTGCTTGTGTGACGGGGAATAATAATTCATGTATATCTATGAGGTACGACAGACCACCACCAGAAGTACGGAATATGGATTTCATGGCTGAGAGGATATGGTGGAGCTGGCTTAACCGAACAGCACAATAGGCATGCAACTTATTCTATCATCGGTGCACAATCTTCGGACTGAAGTCTTTAAATTCTTTAAAGGATGCTCCATGTCCCACCCGATAAGAACCTTTTTGCTTCTGTGTGTGTAAAGTCACTCAAATCAAACGTTGAAATTTAAGTTGAATTTCCCCTATAAAACGAATTCTTGATATCTAGTTGAAAACAGTAACCTATTAACTTGTAACATTTTCTAACATTGTTGTGGTTTTTGCACATTATCAACATATGAAATTCACGAAGAGTTTTGTGTAAAAAGTAAAGAAAAAGAAAGACGTAACTATCAATTCACAGTTACCGGTACTTCTTCAACATCGTGTTTTACATCGTCACCATTATCACCGTAATAATAATAATAAGAATAATAATAATAATAATAATAATAATAATAATAATAATAATAATAATAATAATAATAATAATAATAATTTTATTTATATACAGATTTCTAATGTTTACACATCTTTCTGTGCCTAAAGTCTTAGTCTTATTCTTGTTCTCCACTCTTCTCTATCCATTCAATCCATGTTGTTCAGTCTGCAGTCTCTCATCCCTGTTCTGATCTCTTGTAACCATGGATTTCAAGGCTCCCTTTCCTTCTTCTCCCAGGCGGACACCATTCCAGCACCATTTTAGGTAACCTTTCTTCTGGCATTCTTCTCACATGCCCATACCAGGTCAACTGCTTACATCGCACATAATCCGAAACAGAATGTTGAATACGATGAAAGAGTAATGGAACGGAGAAAAATTCTCTCCGGCGCCGGGATTTGAACCCGGGTTTTCAGCTCTACGTGCTGACGTTTTATCCACTAAGCCACACCGGATTCCACCCCGGCGTCGGAAGAATCGTCTCAGTTTTAAGTTCCAACTCTTGGGTTCCCTCTAGTGGCCGCCCTCTGCACTGCGTCGTAGATATCTATGAACCTAGGACCGAAGTCCACACATGTGCTGAGGTGCACTCGTAATGAGTGACTAGTTGGCCGGGATCCGACGGAATAAGCGCCGTCTTAAATCACGAAGTGATTTACGCATATCATATATATTATTATAATGTACCGAAGTACATATGATATTTCCATGCAGATATTCTGCGTCATCATACGATGAAAGAGTAATGGATCGGAGAAAAATTCTCTCCGGCGCCGGGATTTGAACCCGGGTTTTCAGATCATTACGAGTGCACCTTAGCACATGTGTGGACTTCGGTCCTAGGTTCATAGATATCTATGACGTAGTGCAGAGGGCGGCCACTAGAGGGGACCCAAGAGTTGGAACTTAAAACTGAGACGATTCTTCCGACACCGGGGTGGAATCCGGTGTGGCTTAGTGGATAAAGCGTCAGCACGTAGAGCTGAAAACCCGGGTTTAAATCCCGGCGCCGGAGAGAATTTTTCTCCGTTCCATTACTCTTTCATCGTATGATGACGCAGAATATCTGCATGGAAATATCATATGTACTTCGGTACATTATAATAATATATATAATGTTGAATGTTCATTTCATCTCGTACAACTGTATTTATAATTTTTTCTAATTTCGAATGTCTTGCTGATCTTAAAAAAAATCCATTTCCATTCCTGTGAGTTTTGATGTTAACTTTTTATTAAATTCGATGTTTCAGCACCATATGTAACAGTACTTTCCACTATTGAATTATATATTAGACGGACGGAATGATGATGATGAAGATGATGATGATGATGATAACATGCATAATAATAATAATAATAATAATAATAATAATAATAATAATAGATTCAATTTTAGGTCTATTTCGACCCCAATATTCACTCGATTTTTCTAGCACTAGGAATTCGCTGAGATCGAAATTCATGGTCACAATGATTTATAGCTACGATTTAGACTCCGGTACCAGAAAAACTACCTACTAGAAGAGTAACACTATTTATGTAAAATGAGACATTTGATGATCACGAAAAATGTTAAGCTTTCTTACTGACAAAATTAACGAACGGATATCATCTCAGTCATCGTCAAAGTCATCATAATTATTCTTTCACTGTGTGAGCCCTTTTGGTTCGTTATAACTCCACTCTTTGGTATCCAATAACGTCATTATGTCCACAAGTTTTGAGTCCCCCTGGTCATGTGGACAGCATTTTAACATGTACGAGGCGCGTCCAGAAAGTAACCTTCCCAGGGGCCGTTTACAGAAACGAAACACAATTTCATGGAAAGATTTTATTTTGGAACAGCTACAGTAATTGTTGAGCTATTTTCCGACATATTTCCAACAGGAATTGAGACATTTGTCATACTGTACGATCAATAGAGAGGTGCAGACGTCTGTCACGCAATGATTCCAATCCCAGGTGGCAGATTTCTAAGACACAGGGATACAAAATTTGAAAAATAGTTCGACTATTGCTGTATCTGTTTCGATAAATCTTTCAATTAAATTGTTTTTTTCTGTAAACGGCCTCAGGGAAACTTACTTTCTGGACGACCCTCATACGACAATACGAGATAAGGCTCACACATCAGTCGCTAAAGAAATACAATCCGACTTTACTTGCAGCTAAAAATGCTGCCTTTTCATTTATAGGTGATTTATGGCTTACAATCGTAATTACTGTATAGGAGACGTCAGTATCTCTATTGGCTATGAAAGCTATAACTATGAGATGCGCTGATTATCACATTCAATTCTGTTCTGTGCCCGTGACAGTACTCAAGGAAGACAAAGGCCAAGTCAATTTCATTACGATTCTAAACCGCGGCACTGAAATGCAATAAAGAGGATCTTTCGAACAGATCTAGTCTTGAATCAATGTTTATAAAGTAGAAGCTTTATTACTCCTATACCGACAGTAATAAGAAACAGTCATACTAGTGAAAGTATCCCCGTAGGCTACGCTGGTGTACCTTCGATTTAAAGCAGGAAAGGAGATACCGAACCTTATAACTACTTGTAAATGCGAACACAGTTCAATGAC
Source organism: Periplaneta americana (assembly GCF_040183065.1). NCBI lineage: Eukaryota > Metazoa > Arthropoda > Insecta > Blattodea > Blattidae > Periplaneta > Periplaneta americana. The sequence continues at coordinate 35,901,297 of NC_091125.1, forward strand.
TAACGCTACAGTGTTGAGAACTGAATTAGCAAAAAATCCACAAAGAAGCATGGGTTCTTTCCGTTATTTTGCACCTGTAGGCCTACTGCACAAAGACGAAGATGGACAGATGTCGAACTTTGGCAAAAACTGATCAATGAAAAGTAAGCCTATCTCCAAAATACGTTCGCTTATATATTTTTGCATGATCGTTTTTTTTTTTTGTTAGACTTCGAAAGTTAGAATTCCCACACAGAAACTTGTTGCTAGGGAAACCAATCTTCATAACGTAAAAACTATACTGAAATAGACCCATTACACTGCACTTATTGTTACTTAGTTGCAGTACCATTGCAGTGCAGTTTTGCGGACGGACGGACGGACGGACGGACGGACGGACAGACAGACAGACAGACAGACAGACAGACAGACAGACAGACAGACAGACGGACGGACGGACAGACAGACAGACAGACAGACAGACAGACAGACAGACAGACAGACAGACAGACAGACAGACAGACAGACAGACAGACAGACAGACAGACAGACAGACAGACAGACAGACAGACAGACAGACAGACAGACAGACAGATAGATAGATAGATAGATAGATAGATAGATAGATAGATAGATAGATAGATAGATAGATAGATAGATAGATAGATAGATAGATAGATAGATAGATGAATTTAAGGTCATTCAACAATTTACAGCCATAGACAACGTCGGAGTAGAAAAATATAATACATGGCTACTACAATATGAATAAATGTAAAAATAAAATCGAAAATAAATATACAATCACCAGATAATCACCAAAACAGGTTAAAAGTTTTAAAAGAAATAATATAAAATTAGGTTAAAATGTACAGATTTGTCAATTACATGAGGTGAAAACAGATAGTATCTAAAACGTAATATTACTAAACTCATTGACACTGTAGAGTGGATTTGCCATCAATGTCCTTCTCACCATTCCTCTGAAAGTAAAATATGACGTGTTTCTTATATGCGATGGTAAAGAGTGATAAAGTTTATAAGATATGAAAATAAAACTATTGCTTGTAGTACTATATTAATTGTTCTTGGTGTAATATATGTCAAGTCTGGAACGGGTAGAATATTGCAATAAACAAATCAAACGCTGAATTCTAAAGGCTTCGCCGTGTCACATCAACCATGTTTTTCTTTACCCTGCTGTTTGTTAAATAGTAGTTGCAATTCATTCTACTAAGCATGTCTTTGACGTATTTTCTGCTCGGTCTTCCTCTTCCTTTCTTCCTTTCTTCCTCTTCCTTTCTCCCCCCTCCAAAGATTAACTGAACATGTTAATTCTCCGAGTCTATGATTAGTAATGAAGTCATTCCCCGAAAGCGTACTACACCTCCTTTTGCTGAGACCACACAGAGCGCTATGTTCGCTAAGTACGGGATATTCGCCACGTTTTCGAAAAATATGTGCAGTAGACCACTGGACAGATTTCTTTCACGCCAAGTGCAGAACTCGCAATCACGTTGCAACAGTCACCTTCACAACTTGTGTTTTCTGCATACTTTCACTTGATATTTATGATATTATAGTTCACAGACAAAGTACACTTAGCGGCAAAAAGAATGGGCCGGCCAACAATTTCTAAGTTCCAGAGACGTACATTTCGCATGCTCGTCTCGTCAACGCTGTAGTTCACTAGGTAACACATAATTAAACCATTTAAATTTGCTACATTTTGTTTAAGAGGCTAAAATATGTAATAAAATCAAATGGCGGGTTGATTCTAGATACATCAGGGCCCCTTAAGAGTGAAATAATAATAAAATTGATAAATACAAAATCGACCGGAGCGAATATGAACAGGAAAACCATGTATTATGCCGAACTGATATAAACACTTGCAGTAGCGTAAGTTTGTTATGGCGTTGGTATATTGAACACGTTAGTACTAGTAGCTCAAGGTTCTAATCTCTCCCAATCTTCTTTTTTTTTATTACAAATTTGCCATCATATGTGTCTCGCAAAGAACTTAGCATTTCTATCGACCAAGAGTCGGCCCATTCTTTTTGCCGCTAAGTGTACATACAAGTAATCATTTAAACCCTTACATTACACACTTCATAATTTTACACACATACACACACACACACACATATATATATATATATATATATATATATATATATATATATATACTATTATTTAAATACAATTTCTACAATTTAAATATTTAATATACAAAAATAAAAGTTTTGTTTTATCTTGCACTTGCGTTTAGTTTTGTGCAAGACTCAACTCATTTTAGTATGTTGTTACTTGCTACTTTCTTCTATGCATAATTTTACATCTATAACAGAAAAAAACAAGCGTTAAACATATTTGTTTAATAATCATTATTCTTATTATTTTTTTACTTATTTATTTATGTATTAATTTTTTTTCATTCAATTCTAGCTATTTCATTTATTCTTTCCATTCTAATTTTTTAGTCAAAAAAGATATAAACATAATTGCTTTTGTAACTCTGTGTTATTATTATTCATAAGTTTTCTTATAGCTATTTCTTTATTTATTTGTAGAAACTTTTCTTTTATAAATTTCATCCGTATATCTTTTGCATTTTGACATTCAAGAACAATATGAATGTCATCTTCTCTCCGTCCACATAATGGGCACGTGTCTTGAGGTATATTACCTCTATTACTTCTTAATTTCCAAATTCCTAGTCTGAACCAGGCCAGTCCAAATCTCTCTTTCATATTCATATTATCTATATATGTACTCCTTCCCCATATTTTTTTTATATTCATTAAAAATATTAGGGATTGCATTTCATTGTTACTACTAAAATCATTTTGTCTAGTTATGTTTTTACATCTTGATTTAATTAGATTTAGCTTGCTGACCTGTTTCTTGTAGCTAAGTTATTCCATAACCACCCTAACCCTATATTAAAAATGTTATTTTTAATATTCACGATTGCTTTATTTGTCGTATTTGCGATTTGATTTAATAAATATTGTTTCATAAACGTATTTTGGTCACTTTGGATTCTTTTAATTAAGTATTTTGTGTTTCTAACTAGGATTGTACACATGATATTGTCTATTCCCATTTCTATTCTAGCTGCATATTTTCACTTGCATAAACGGGTACATTATTGTGAATATGAGCAGCTAATTGAAGAAGTTAGGAAGTATGCATGCTTGTGGAACAAAGCCTTATATGACACTTCTATAATTTTATTGCATATAAATCCCCATAACAATACGTAAAAGACAAAATAATAAGAATAATTATAACCGGAGATAGTTCGATCGAAGGAAGTAGTGGACGTGATTTTTCGAAATTTCGTAATTTAATATCTGCGGAAATATTATTATTTTATAGAGAAAAATATAAATATACACGGATTAAATTTATTTTGGTGTTAAACATGTCAGAACATTTAAAAAAATCGGAGTTCCCAAATATCTTGATCTTTTGGAGTGAAATTTCTTCTTCTAAAACAAGAAAATGAAACAGGGCAGTTTCATTCCATAAATAATGGCGATAAAAATAATAATAATAATAATAATAATAATAATAATAATAATAAAGGCAGTTATAATGAATATAAACACCATTGTGATATTGTTTCATTCTTCTGAATTTCAATGTAAGTCACATTCAATAAGCATGGATGTTATGTATGTAATATAAATATTTTATATCAAATTTCTAAACTCACGATTAACTCCAAAACCTTACGCAATGGAAATATTTTGTAAACAGATTTGAAATTAGCTCGAAGATTTCACACCAAAATCCGCCGTTAACAGACGAAAGTCTGTCACTCTGCATACAGATTATTGTCATCCAAGCAAAAATACTCGTTTCTTTAACTCGTTGTAATCGAAAACCAGTAAAGATTTGAGTTGCGCCAACTTTTGAAAGTAATTTCCATTTACTCTCAACATATCCCTCGTTTTGATCCCCCATCTAAAATAAAAAATAAGAACGTGTTTTGCTTCAATCATAATCTTTTCCTATTTCTTATATAATTGCAATGCAGTTTGAAGTACGAATGTGGAAAAAGATTGGATATCACTTGCAAAAAAAAAAAGACTGGATATCACTGCTCTACGTGACTATTCTTTTACAGCTATGTTAACAGTGTCACTGATTGTTTATGAATTACTACCTGGCAACAGTGGAGTTGGAATCTTTTAAGCGTCAATGTTTGAGAGGAGTGAAGGAAGTGAAGACGAGACCGACCAGCAACAATCTGGTCATATTCTTAACATTATTTTCTCCTTTGTGTTTCAACAACTTACTGCTGGCGAATCCAGTTACCTTCCAACTTTATATAAACACAAATTCTTCTAAGCAAAGGAAATCGAAAATAAATAACCAAACACAAATAAAATCTCTTATAATAGACACAAAACATGTAAATAATACTTGGTACATCTGACTGATGTTCTAGCTGATATGTAGATCTATTAACTCACTTGACGGTATGAGTCAGAGGAAAAAAAATTATTGTTTGTATATATCTGAAGTGTGATTAGTGTAGTATGTAACAAGTAAGCGATGTACACAATAGAGGGGGAAAGGAACTGAACAAACTACCCCATTATCTCCTCATAAGTGAAGTCTTGTTGGTGTAGCTTGTGGTGTCCAGACCTGTTTTCGGAGAATTGATTAAATAACAACCATTTTTGGTCGAATATGACTAAATACTAACATATGGTAAAATAAACACTTTATATGACCAATAAAAACTGTGTCATCGTGTCCAAATAAGCTAGAAATGAGTTGAGACCTAATTAACCTAATTGCCTGAGTCCTGAGACATGTGTTGTTCTATTTTTTAACGTTCAATATAATTCTACACTCCAAACAAAAGTCCCTGACATGAGGAAAAATGCTGAAAAAAACCTTCAGGTTACAGTTAGGGCACAAATGCAGGTATTATATAATATTTCGGGTTTCTACACATAGGACTAAATCTCAGATCATAATCATGTAAGTTATGAAGTATGGTGTAGTATACTATATTCTCGGGACTTATAAGGATGTTGTAAAAATAGACCAGGTGGTGTTGGTGGTGGTGGTGGTGGTGGTGGTGGTGGGTGGATGGGTGGGGGTGGGTGAGGGTGGTGTTTGTGACAATATTTGCGACGTTCAATTTTAGCAAATACTGTAATGTGTAGATTAGAGGTAAAAAAAATTATCTTTCAAAACTTTTTTTTTTTAGATTTATCTTTTTTAACTACATTGGAGAAAGTTTATATAAATTGCATTACATTTTCTTATGATTACTTTGCTTGTGGACTAATTCACCAACGCAATTTAGGAATCCGTTTTCAATTTCAAGCATTCAGAGCCATTACTCCAATATTGTCGATTCTATAGCCTGATTCACAATAAAATTGTTTCTTCCCAGATAGATAATTTAGAAGACCATGGCGGAGATGCCACTATTAATAATTTAACACCAACAGACATAACAAGATATAATGCAACAGTTTGGAATCAACATTCATAATCCTAAGTTCAAAGAAATTACCAGATTCAAGTAATGCCAAGTAATAAAAAACCTCATATTTACTGTCAAGAGGTAAACTTGCGAATTCTAAATAAGGCAGAAGAGCAAGTAAACAGCTTCAAATACTTGGGATGTACTATAAGCAGTAACATGAGCTGCTGCCAGGAAGTCAAAAAGAGAATAGCTATGGCAAAGGAAGCTTTTAATAAAAAGGAGCATCTTCTGCGGACCTCTGGAAAAAGAACTGAGGAAGAGACTAGTGAAGTGCTTTGTATGGAGTGTGACAATGTATGGGGGCAGAAACATGGACATTACGACGAAGTGAAAAGAAACGAATAGAAGCATTCGAAATGAGCATATGGAGAACGATGGATAGTGTGAAATGGACAGACAGAGTAAGAAACGAAGCTGTGTTGGAAAGAGTGCAAGAAGAAAGAATGATACTGAAACTGATCAGAAAGAGGAAAAGGAATTGGCTGGGTCACTGGTTGAGAAGAAACTGCTTACTGAAGGATGCGCTGGAAGGAATGGTGAAAGGGAGAAAAGTTCGGTGCAGAAGAAGATATCAGATGATAGACGACATTAAGATATATGGATCATATGCGGAGACAAAGAGGAAGGCAGAAAATAGGAAAGACTGGAGAATGCTGAGTATGCAGTGAAAGACCTGCCCTTGGGCAGCACACTATGAATGAAGGAATGTACAGTCACTAAATAAAAATACCTAGATCAGAATAAATCATACTTCGAGGGCTTTTGCATTTCTTTTGGTGAAAAACATGACTTCTGAATCAACAAATGACGAAATATGTGAAGTGGAATGTGAGGAAGTGTCAGTGTTAGGACTGCACTAAACTGCTTTAAGCTATTCAATGATAGAAACGTTAAGCTTTGGAGATAAATTTAGTCCAGGAAGACCCTCTATGCTAGAAAATAAGACTATATCTACGAAACTGCAAATGCAATAGTGGCGGCTGATTGGCTGAGTCAAATGAGGCCGGGCCTCAGTAACTTGGTTTAACTGAACTGAAATTATGTGTTTTTATACAGTATATTGATTATTTGAATTAAGCATATAGGGTTGCAGAAATATTTGAAAACTTTGTGAAGTATATAGACCTGTGTTGCAGTAAACTTTGTTCCTGAGGTCTGAGCGCTCTGGCCGCATCTGGCTCCTCCATTTCGTATGTTTTCGCTGGTTTTGAGGTTGCACTTGAAAATCTGTAATTGAGGCACAATTCTTCTGGCCTTGTGGCCTGGTCAGTTATCACTTCTCCCATAGATATACCGGTTTTAAGGGTGGGATAGGGTGAGAATAGCAGTGGTGACACGTCTTCCTAAATAAGACATAAATAATATAAAAATTCTCTCTGTCTAGCAGGCAAGAGAAACATTCTCGCTGTCTAGCAGGCAAGGGGACGCAATGTTCTCTCACATTCTCAGTTTATGATTTATGCGAAGGTATTGTATTATAACACTTCATAGTCCAGTAGTGAGTGTGGTCCAGTGTTGTTATATGTTTCGGAAAATGGAAACCAAAATATCCTTTTACGACAAGAAATAATGTTGAAAGAAGGGAAGTTTAAATAAAGAGACCTACGCTATCACCCATCACTGACAATTTTTCGTAAAGATAATCTTAAAACACGAGCTTGTAGTGCATCTTAGTATGAGCAACATACTGATATGTGGTTATGCGGCAATTTGGTGCGAAATAAACTTTTTTGTTGACCGTGATTGTTGCTGTCAAAAAAAGGAACATTGTGTCTACTGAAGGTTTCAGCGACCTGAAAAAATATTTCCAAAAGAATTTCAACACATACTTCTTCAACTGAGCATAAGTCGCTGAAACAAACTTACATCATAGCAATTTATTTGACGAGTGACATTTTTAACTAAGAATAACTGAATTAATAATAATAATAATAATAATAATAGGCCTAATAATAATAATAATAATAATATCATGAATAATACACATTCTGTATGGGAGGCCTCACTGAGAATTTCAGTCACCGGTCGCAACTGTCATCTACCCACCAATAGCAATGAATTTTCGGCATGTCTTGACGTTTCTAGGGCCACAGTCTATCGTCACCTCACCGACTAGACTGATGCTGGCCTCAAATGCACATGTCAAAGGAGAGGTGGACGATCATCCAACCAGAATGGAGGTATCAAGTGGTTAACATGTTGATCCCACAGCTGTTACAGCTGGATTTCGCTACCTATCGTGGCTTGCCAGGTGCATCACGATCCTAGGTGGGCACCGGTACCATACAATGACTTAAATTTCATGAGAAAATTTCTTCCCCCATGGAGACTCGAACCAGAACGCATTCCGTAACGCGAGTCCTAGACAGGATACCTCGTCTTAGAGCTAGACCACGAACTTGTGCCATAAAATTAATATTACGAAACGATTTATCGTGCTACATTTAATACACCATTGTTGTCATAGCAACCCCTTTCTTCATAATTATCCATCATTACAAATCTGATATTATTGCTTTATGAATTGTTTTTTTTAATGCTGTTGTACAAAAATATAACGTATGCTCATTTCCTAAATATTGCCTCCTGTCATGACGTATAACATTATAAATTTGGTTTATAATACACTATTACGGCAGAGATTATGTCGTCATAATAGAAGTTATTACGTTTTAGTTGGCATGGTAATATTTTACGGCCCTGGAACAATAATGTAGCAGATTTTCACGATTTTGACGAACATTGAAGACTATTGATGTACAAAAAATTATTATTATTATTATTATTATTATTATTATTATTATTAATATGCCTATTAACAGTTTTGAAGAATGGCGCGATTACGTGAAGAGAAAAGAATCTGAAAAAAAAAATCCCTCAAAGTTGTCTGTGTTTGAGTACAAAGCGAGGTTTGAGAGCTAAGATCAGTTTGAACAATCTCTTGAATATGATGACAAAGACGACGGTGGTGGTGGTGGTGGTGGTGGTGGTGGTGGTGGTGGTGGTGGTGGTGGTGGTGGTGGTAACTTTTAAGTTTAATTACTGTAATTCATTTTAAAAAATTGGCCCTTCTGTCCGTTCCGTTCTGTATATCAGAGTTTAAATCTAAACTACGAATTTACAAATGGTGAGATCTTCGTCCATTAGGTCTATGGTCACCGATCATGACAACATATTAGTGACAGACTTGTCTCTATAACAGTAGGATTTGTGGAAAATTGAACTTCTGCCTATGTACTCACAACTACATACAGTAGTATGATAACGAGTAATGTAAACGATGTTATCCCATTGGTATGTTTAAAAAAAATGTATGCAACGAAATGTAGTAAAATTCTTTGCGTTCTAGTAGTTTTAACCTGCTGGAATTTTCTATATCCCCAACTGTTACGATTTCGTAATGTTATGGGCCTATAAGTAGCATACATTAATTCTTCTCAGTTTACTGTAGAACAAGGGAAATTCATACTTTTAATAATTATTGTAAACATACCGGTATCTCTTTAATCATTTTCGTCGTCACCGACACTAGCTATTATGAAAAATTGAAAATTCGATCAATTCCGTTCTCACTTTTAGAATATATTTTACTAAACATTCATAAGTAGTGAGACCGTTTGACTATATTGTCACAGTTTAACACTGTACATGGCTAGTGACATAAGCCTACACCCTGTCTCGGCAGGAGGGAATAAATGTAATGTACAAGAAATTTAACCTGTATTAGGTGGATTTATAGTCACTAACTCTAAGGAACTACAGGGAAAAATTTCAAACACTCTTTCTTAAAATTTATGCGCATGTCATTCGAAAGTTTTAAGACCCTATACTGGCCACCCCTGACTTATCTATTAGTTTAAGCTGCCTGAAGACCTACCTTAGAGATCGGAAGATGCGAGTTCGAGTCCCCATAATGAAGTCAAATATCTCTGGAACGGAACGATCTAACTTAGCCACAGGATGTTAAAGTGACGACAAATCATGTCGAACATTTTAGGCTTAAAACACGTTGAGTCGTTGAACAAACTTGAGACGGAGAAACAGGTAGACAGGATGGCAGGAAGTTGTGAACTCGCGTGGCCTGACTCCGCCTTGTGAACACCCGGGCGTGATGGCCGTCTCAATCACGTGATCCGAAACATTGGGCAGTCATTGGCTAAGGGGAGGAGAGTACGTCACATACACTAACATCCGAGGCCACCAGAAAGTGGACATGCAGGTTTCCAGTGTAGGAAAACTGTTCCGTGATACCATCCATCTAACATTTTATAACTGTAATAAGCAAACACGTATTCCAAATCGGCCTATGCTGTAATTACCTGGTGCATAAGGAATGCCCATACTATGACCGCAATGACTTCTTGTTAGGATTACATCATATCCTGGGGAAGAAATGCTTTTTCTCCCATGGGTATAAGCATGACGTTATAGCAATTTATACAATAGAGAATACTTAATTAAGGAGACTAACAAGTCGTCCAGTCTCGGTCTCTGTTTAACGACAGATATTCCAGAAATTAAACCTCCTGAGTTTCAACAATCACCAGGCACTATAAACGAGAAGTAGGAGCCAACAACAAAATGAACTAGAAGAGAAACAGCATAAAAGTGTTATATATTTGTTGCTGTATAGCTAACTCATATTTATATGAATCCCAAGTATAGACGATAATAGCTGTACAGATCACATCTTCCTCTTTCCCTCAAACACAACTTTAGTTTGTGACCAGTTGCTTGCCGGAAATCAGACATGCTGCTCTCACGCGATCTCTTACAAGAGCTTCCTCACTCTCTTCCCTTATGGCTTATTTTTATTACAATCACTGCTATTCTCGGATCATATTTTCCCATGGTACAGAACTGACAACTAAGCTATCTATACCCAGCCTTCGTATATTGTATTTTACCAATTTCTCTTTCAATTCCATTAGAATTGGTTATTTAATGGCTCTATATCAAGTGCGCAGTTATCTAGAATTGTGAAATTGGTGGTGTCACTTAGAATTCTAAGAGTGCTTTTGAAGCAATTGTTCAAAGTATGTCTATTTCGTAGTTTCTTAAGACTCAATTCTCTCTTGTTGCACTGCTGTTACTATTGACAGCACACATGTTTTATATATTTTTCTGACTACACCGTTATGTTTATTCTTCTATATTACATTTTACTCATAGTCCACAGTTTGAGACAGTGTCCTTCACTTGAGATCGAATCTCTTTTTGAACCAGATTAAGTCAGGAAATGCTATCTCCAATACATTAAATAACGTTCCATTTTCGAGTGGATAACATAGGCCTAAAACTATTTTTAAGGCCTTTGACGGACTAGTCCAGCACTTTTTATTGTTTCGTCCGTCAGAGATCTGTAGTCTCACGAGATAGGCCTGTAAGAGTCTCTAAGTAAATAGTCAAGACTTGTAGACCAAAAAAATATGAGCTGCAATATTATACTTAACAATAAAGCAAACAATGTCATATGGCTAAAAAAAAATTCTGATTCATTGGGCCAACATTCATCGCTTAATTAAACCATACCCTACCATATTTAATCTCCAGATCGATTTACAGCAGGCTTTTACTCCGTTTTTAATAACAGAACATTAAAAAACCGCATCGTTGTCCTTTTTTCTTGCAATAAAAGTAGCCTAGTCCTTGTTGGGACAAGTTACCTGATTGAAGTTTTTTCCGGGGTTTTCCATCAACCCATTAAGAGTAAATGCTGGGTATCTTTCGGCGTTGGACCCTGGACTAATTTCGGTGGCATTATCACCTTACCAATTATAATAAACAACAATAAAAGCAGTTTACTTCAAAAAACTACCTGTGAATTACTCGTACTTTGGCGAATAAACACGGCACGCCTGAAGTAAGCAATGACTTTCGATTCAACAGATCAGAATTGATAGCCATAAAGTGTCAAGTGTCAACTCCTCAGTACATACACTGAGATTCTTCTAACGAGACACTGTTCTGCAGAGACATCTTTAGTCCTAATCGAGATGCTGGTCCGCAGAGACATCTGTCTACAACGCAGGCAACTTGGTGGGCGAAGAAAAATAAATTAGTGTAAATTATTCTTTCATTCAGCTCTGTGGTAGCGCGTCTGCCTCCAGACTAGCTGGCCCGAGTTCGATTCCCGGCGGGATCAGAAATTTTCATGTAAAATTTCTACCTCGGGAGTAGGAGAGATGGCAGCGCACAACTTCTAATCACTAAATTGTGCACCAATAGGCCTATGCCTGGGTAAAATCCCAAATCTCTCCGCAGTACATATGAAGAGAAGGCATATTATGTCACTCTTGATAGTGATTCGTCCGTCGGATGGGAACGTTAAACCTGGCGGCCCCCTTGGTGCTACGACAAGAGTAGGCTACGTGCTGGCACCGGATTTCCCTTTCTCCCATCCTTATCATCATCATCATCCTCACCCATTCCCAACACTACACTTACATATACACTCATCCTAGTATACGAAATAACTCTTCACAGATACACATCTTGCATAACGTGGCACGCCGAAGTGGTGTGCAACTTGAAAATGGGCCACAGTGCTGCCATCTATCCGCAATATGCGAAACCCGAATCACGCAGTGAAGTGGATAGGCATTATGCACTTACACACATTCTTTCATGTGTCAGTGTTTCTTTAAGTACCTACCATAAAACTATGAAATGAAACTTAAGTTTTTCTTCTCTTCAGAAGGAAGCCACGCTACGAATCTTCATCATCCCTTAAAAGATAATAGTCTCCAGCCAAGTTTTTGAAGCAATTAATTAAGAATTCAATGACATGCACAGCAACCACTAGACCAAGCTTGCAGAATTGGGCGCCAATTGCGGCGTTACGTCAGTCATCGGAATACGTCACACATCCCTTCCTTCCATCCCCGCGCCATTGACTTGGTAGAGGAGGGGATTTGTATTCAGTGTCTGTCTTATATGATTGCGTACGTGTCACAGATTCAACGCCAACGCTTTCCCCATGCTTTTCACCCCTCTTTCGCCAGTTCTGTATCCCTTCACTAGACCATCAAGGACGATTTACAGCTATGGCGAATATAGGCATTTCCAACGAATAAATACTTACTAAAATATAATGCTAGCATAGCCTATAGTAAATAACATGGGCATACGTAGTGGTATAGTTCTAAACAGAAAAGTGCCCTGGCTCTAGATTTTCGGTAGTATGGCACTAATTGTTTTCGTAGCCTTCTTCTTCTTCTTCTTCTTCTTCTTCTTCTTCTTCTTCTTCATCTTCTTCTTCTTCATCTTCTTCTTCTTCTTCATAAGAAGAATAATAATAATAATAATAATAATAATAACAACAATAATAATCATCATTATCTACATCATCATCATCATGATTTCCGCAGGAAATGTTGACGAAAATACATGGGTTCGAAACTAGATAAAGAGGATGTTGATCTGCGGAGTAGACCTCACTATGAAAATGTTTAAATGTGAATAAAATATTACTTTTCATAAATGTAAAATTTGACAATAATAATATAAAATTCAGGAAAGTGCCCTCGCGCCGCCCGGCCTCGAGAAATAGTACCTTGGCGCCGCCAGGGCACGCCAGGCCTGATATACATCCCTGGATATACGCCTCTGATAGAAGCGGAATATGGAGAATAGTAGAAAACATTGTTAGCCTATGTCAGGTATGCTCATTCTCTGACTCCCGATTACGTTCTGTAATCACAACCTTCGAATGTAGAGCGTGCTGTTCCTCGTTCGAAGCTTGACGGATGACTGCGGAAGGCAGTTCAAGTACATAGTAACGTACGAACAGTGTGGGACAATGACACAGTCAAAATCTTCTGTAAACAAACGATCATTCCGTACAGTGTGGGAGAAATACTATTTTTGTTGTGAAAACGTAAAGTGTTTACAATGTTTTAAGGCACTGTCAGGAATACTACTGAGCAACATAAAACATTATACGCTCTGCCATCCAGAACATGCCGAAGTGACAGGGAAGCTGTTTTCTGTAATATGTATTCATATATCAACATTATTATTATTATTATTATTATTATTATTATTATTATTATTATTATTATTATTATTATTATTATTATTACTACAATTGTTATTGGTGGTGATTTTATTCCAACAGAAATACGTGTTATGATAAAATAATTTTTCAGGGGTGCAACGTGCACTACAGTTTCAAGAACTGAAAGCACTTCATGATAGGCCAAACAATGAAGAGAGTCGAACAATTCAGAATCTAAATTTAGGGGCAAGTTATATAGTATGTTGGGAATTAGCTAAGGCACTAAAAACCCTCCACGGATGGTGAACTTGTAAAGAAATCTATGGTGCCTGAACGAAATATACTGTAGTTAATTACATCTCTGTACTGGAACAGCTCAAATGTGAATTCACAGAACATAGATTTAATGATTTTAGACGTATAGAAAGTGATATTAATCTTTTTGTTAATCCTTTCATAGCAAATTTAGTACAATCCGTGAGAGTGCAGTTCCAGGACGAGTTAATTGATTTACAAAGTCACGTAGAATTCAGAACTAAATGCGGAGAATATGACTTGCCAAGCATAGAAATATTCAAAAATGAACAAAACGAAATATCCCAAGATGAGCTTATTCGCTGTCACTCGAAATATGTGTGCAAACAATTATTTTCGAGAATGAAGGTTGCTAAATCCAAAAATCCAAACATAGATCCCGATTAACAGATGAGAATCTTTTGTGCATTGCAGTAAATTTGTTGGAAATAGATTTCCAATTACTTGCAGAAAAGAATAGGCCTACACAAGTTGAATGTGGAATATGAAAATAACATTATTTATGATAAAATAGTATCATAACTGTATAAAATATAATAAATAATGTAGTAACTGAATATTTCCTTTTTCAAATTCAGTTTATTATCAGTGAGAGCGATGCTACGGGCGGTGCTGCAATGTAGTTGCGGAGCCCAGTTCGTACCCTGCGTGTGTTATGCAGTGCAGCATCATCCGTGTAATCGGCGCTTTTACAATTTTGAGCATACCTGGCCTATGTCATAATACTTGGTCGCTGAGTCGTTCTCAATGATCCAAAGGTGACCACTGGACTTCGGCTGACGGGGATGAATTTTTAAGGGGCGACAAAAGTCTTAGCATTCTTCTTTACGGAGGAAAAGTAGACTATAGGTCTCGTGTCATACATTTACGGTATGTGAAGAACCCGACCTAGCCTAATCACCAACTGGCTTTCCTCACCCTACCAAATATCTTTGGTTGCCGGACAATTTGTCTATGCTAACCAACGCCTTGAATGCGACCGCAGATGTTTCAAGAAAACAATTTCTCGTAAAAATATACTGAAGAAGTTTTGTAGACAAAAGAAAATGAAACAAGTAAGCAGACAATAGAACTCAAAGACCGCTTAGAGTAGTAGTAGTATTTTATTTAACGACGTTTTCTATTGCAGAGGTCAGTGCTGAGACTCGACATGAGCGAGAAATGAACAAATTTTGAATGGAACACTATCTGCGGCAGAGTAGGCCTATATTTACGTGCCGTAAGTATACGACACAGGAAGCACAGCTTTACTTTCCTCCCGGACGAAGCCATGCAAGAATTTTATAGCACTTTAAATTCCACCGTCCTCGGCCAAGCTTGAACCGCGACCCTCAGGTTCAACGACCACCATTGTAATTGAGTTCACCTAGGTCGACCAGAATACGTGAAAGCATGGTAAGGTCAGTATTCCTATGAAGTCGAGTCTTGAGGCGAAACAGAACAGTTATTAATAGCAACGCAAATGAGAAGTCTGGCAGTAATACTGGGACAAGATATGAAATAATGACAAAATGAGACATATGCCATATTCAGACAAATGGATAAAAATTTGCAGAATAGAATGCAATAAGCATATGAGAAGAGCAAATCCAGAAAGACTAAAATTGCCAGGGATCACCAAGAGCAAAAGGAAGACCGCTGAAGAAGTGACAGGCAAATTGAATGTTCATTTTTACGGAAAATTAAATGAAAAGGGAGAAGAACAGGAATCGTTGGAAATAATGAAGATGAAATTTGTTATTCGCTTTTGTTACACCTAATTGTTTACTTATTTTATTACTGGCACTATTCGTAACAAATGCATTTCACCTGTCAACTGGATACTTAAACTTCCTGATATGGTGGAAGAATAGTCCTGTTTGCAAGTAGACCTACGTTTAAGCTTTGCATTTATATCTGCAGGTCGCTCTTCGTATCTGCAATCATAACCAGGAGTCCGCTAACAATATCGCATATGAGGTTAAATTACTTTTGTGCGAGATCGTGCGTATTTGCTTGTTTTCCGCACAGAACCAATACGCGGTAAGTGTGAAATACCACATTCAGTATTCCCAACGTAACACATAACAATTTCCCTCTTCTTACCGCTTAAGCGCGACATTCATTTTACTGCTTTAGGCTTTTAACATATTATTTTTAGAGACGTTTAACATAGTAATAATTATAAATTGGAAACTTACCACTGCAATTTCACCTAAATTGCAATGTTAATTATTGTTTTTAAATATTTGCAAAAATTAAGTAAAGTCTACTACTCCACGAAACTTATTGCATTCCTGATACAAGTAACATTAAGGAAGCCGTGAAAAAATCAACGCGATTCCAGATGCCGATGTTATTACTGCAATATGTTACATAAATAATATTGTTAAAATATTAAAATGAAAAATAAATCAATACATAACCTTACCGTTTGTTTTAAGTTCGCATTTATAGACTGGGGGAAAAAAAAGACAGACGTATATCACGGCCTGCTGGAGTATAGTAAACACAGAAAACATTTTACAGCAACAATGTTGAAGAAAGATATTTTGGTGTTCCGAAGTTGGCGTCATTAAACAGAAACCAACATGGAGATTTCATTGCAACTAATTAGAAATTCGTCTTTCAGGTATGTAATAAACGATCTTCGCACAAAATAATGTACGATACACGAGCGGTATGTTTGTTTTCATGTTCTCGAAAATTAAAAAAGCTCAACTACGTTTCGCTTTTTCAATCTTTTCCTCGACCATGAAAACGTCAACATACCGCTCTTGTAACGTATATTACTATACTCCAACCACGAGAAAGTCTCCAGGGAATGAAACGGAGCGGGGTGATGCTGTGAATGAATGTTGATGTCATAAGATGTCATAAGGTCACACACGTGGGTACTCGTATCCCTATTGGCTAGCTCTCACAGCACAAACAATAACATTGATACACACATTTTTATACTAGCCTAGTTACAAAATTAGATCACTGTTAATCTCCTGGTCTTTTAATCCCTCTATACAGGAAATAACATATGCAGGAGAACGCATGATTTTTAAAATG
This sequence comes from Periplaneta americana, assembly GCF_040183065.1. NCBI lineage: Eukaryota > Metazoa > Arthropoda > Insecta > Blattodea > Blattidae > Periplaneta > Periplaneta americana. The sequence goes on from NC_091125.1 coordinate 35,918,150, forward strand.
ACGTTATAACTCTAATATTATCTATCTACTTCGCTCCAATAGATGACACAATAGTAAGCACATTCCTTTCACGACTTATCTCCTGGTTGGAGAACAGTAGGTGTAAATTTAATATAGTCATTGTTTAAAGTGTTTAATTATTTTCTTGTAATACCTCAAAGTTGGACATTGTGAATGAAAGTAGGTGTACTCTTATCTCATCACTTGGTTAGTCTCTGTAACATACAAGGGACGTTAAATAAAGTTCTCTTTGAAAAAACCATATAGCCCCATCACTGATTTGTAACGTAATACACTAATCAGACTTCAGATGCATAAAACAATTGTTCGTTCTATGACATATACCTTCAAGTGAGATGTATTGCCTGATAATAGATGTACCTATCAGTATTAATAAATTAAATATGATTCTTTAGATCTTACATTAATTTCACAGATCGTCTTATTAATCTTATAAACATGTATAATTTGTCACTAGTGAGAGGTTATGGATTTCGTCAGTTCTTGTAGGGCAGACTCGGCTAATTTCGTGATACTACGGTTTTAGTGTAAAAATACGGTTCAAATTTTAAAATATATATATTGCTTTTAATGTACTACATTATTAGGTTTCAGGAAGTTACATGCCATCATTTTTACCTCAAATAAATTTTTACAATAATTACAAACAAGCAATATAAATAAACAAAAAATTTAGCACTCTAGAAGGACTGGTATAATTTCGTGATAATAAAATGTATTATCGTGATAGTCCTTAAATTCAAAATATTTAGGCATATTCAGTCAGATTCGTACCTACAACACAAACAATTTTTTCGGTATTTGGAATATATTGGCATGTATCATGAAACCATTGATCACAACTGACGCTGAATCCATCTTTGACCAGACTTATTGTCTTCTAAATTTCCTGAGCAAAATCCGCACAAAAATCATTAGGCTTATCATTCCGCTTGCACAGATCTTCTTTGTTTGGCTCCTGAAGTTGATGCTGTTTCCTTGTTCACCTCTTTTAACACACTTGAGAGACTGGAAATGTCATTCTCATTGACTGCTGCTTTGGTCGCTTCTGGACCTCGTCGAACTTGCCAAGAAAAAGATGAGGTTCCTCTGCGGCAATTTTCCTTTGTTTTAGACACAGTCAATTGGTTCTTTGGTATCACTTATATTGTATTTCTCTTCACATTTTACCCTGAGATTGTCTATCTGCAATATGCACGACATGCACAATATATCAGAGATTATATGAATACACACGCAAATATTTTACCTTTCTTGCATTTGATATTTCTTCCACTAGAGAATGTTGTTATGCCATAGGAATAAAATTTAAAAAGAAAAAAAAATGACTCTTGGAATGAGAAAACGCTAAGAAAATAACCTCCCAAGATAAGGCTCTGCTACATAATCAGTGTATTCATAAGTTCATTTTTCACTCAGAATTAACAGTGTCAGTACTTACCATTGAAAACAATTTGGACCACAAAACACAGCAAAAACTATTCTTTTAACAAAGGAAATCGGATGGTGTATTCATTCACAAATTCAAAGCTCACAACTCAAGTAGTTTCCAAAAATTCCGCTCATATCACTGCAAGAGCGCAGTGAACGGAATCTAATGTTATACCAGAATCTTCTGTCATAAACTATACCATCAGAATTACATTTGTTTCTGGTATAAATTTGTAATAAATTTAAATAAAAATATCACGAAATTAGCCGAGTTTGTCCTATATCAGCTACCTATATCAAGAGTTTTACTTCTACAGGTTTAAATTGTTTCTACGTATTCAATTAACTGCAAAAGTGTGAAAACGATACAGAAGAAATGGTGTAGCCATTACTTTGTAAAACTTCAGCTAGCTGCGCTCTTTTATCTTGCATCTAAATGCATGTTTCACGATGCTAGACGTGTATTGAGATGTATAATTTATTTTCCATATGATCTTCGTTTTTATTTATAATCATAGGTCCACCATAACTCAAGTAAGTGGAAACACTGACTTGTTTTATAACCTTTAGACTGATGAGTATTTTAACATCCTTGAGGATTTTCCACGAAAGGCCTTTATTGACTATTACTTCAAATTTGTTATTGATTTCTAAATTGCATTTCAAAGTTTATTATATTGCAGTTATTTGAAGCTTTACAATTGACTTTCTGAGCTAGAATTATAGCTCGAACAATGAACATTAGTCTATTTTAAATCTGTTTTCCTATTTTCAAATGTGTTATGAACTGCTATACCATTACCCTGTAATAATTTTGTTAAGAAAAGAAAATGACATGGAAAAAATTACATATCTAAACTGATTGATAGTCATGTGTTTAGAAGTTGTACTGTCTTCATCTTAAGTGAAAGTTGCATCTCTTAAATGTTCTCAGTAACATGTTTCGAAATTTATTAAATATTTCACCCTCAAAGTTTGTACTCGTAGAATATTTGCTGACAAGAACTTACTGATGTAGCTATCGTTTAGTAAGATAGTTTCTTACAAAAATTTATGTAATTCGGTTCGATAACTTAATATTTAATAAGATAAACGATTTTAAATCACTGCTGACTTTAGAATAGTACATAACAGAGAAGCTAATGGAAATAATAACATGAAATGATGGCCCACAACGCACAGTGTGCAATTTTCCCGATCTAGGTGGACAAAAATTAAATTTCGACTTGTTTAATTATGCATAGGTGAATATGAATTCGTGTTCTTTAATATTTGAAGAATGTTGTGAGTAATAGCTTTTACTGATTTATCAGCGGTAAACTATATTTAGAAGGGTATAAACTTTGAGTTCTTCCTAACACGTCTAGCTTCGGTTCAGTCGTAGAGAGACAGGCTTACTATGTGGGTGAAAAAGAGCGAATTGTTAGTGATTTATTGTGGTGTGAAACATGGCATTTGTTCATATAGGTACGTTCTTACTAGTGTAACTTCAATTACAAGTTCATAAAGTATTTTCCTTCTTACAGTAGGGTTCAAATATTACAATTGCAAAACTTATGTTTTTAAAGTTCTCCAAACATAATATGAGTTTTAGTATAGCCAATCATGTCCGGTTACAAAAATTCTTTTACCATTTAATACAGCATCGTTTACAGTGTTGAATCCTTGTTTTAAAGTTTGCGCGTTCTTGTGTATTTATCAGTAATTAATTTTTTTTCAGTGGTGGGGCGTACGGTAACTGTTCCATGTTTGGCTTAACAGCAAAAAAGAATCATTGACTAAGGACGTTTTTAATCACTGTGAGAGTGTTTTAGGCCTACAATATTATTCAAATGATATGGAATATCAGTTTAAAACTACATTGGACACATTTTTATCTAATTTTAACAAACGCACAGTGAATCAGAACGCAAATCATTAGCTGGACAAAATTAATAACTTCTCTGCAGTCTAGCACATTGTTATGAAACTTTGTACATGACTTACAGGTGGCACATACGATTTGTGTACAAACTCTGATTACGTTTGCACAAGAAAAACTAGCCCTTTATAGTGGGTGCATTAAGGCAGAATTAATAACTTCTCTCCTATCTAAAAGATTTTTATGATACATAGTACGGAAGTTACAGGTAGCATATATTTTTTGTGCACAAACTATATTTACGGTTCCATAAGTGGAACTACTCCTTTTAGGTATGCATTTAAACAAAATTAATAAATTCTTTGCTATCTGACAGATTTTTATGACATTTTATGCAGAAGTTTTAGGTGGAATACATTTTCTGTCTACAAAGTCTCATTATGTTTTATAAGAGGAATTGCCTCTTTATAGTGGTGCATTTAGGCAAAATTAACAACTTCTCTCCTATATAATATATTTTATGCAACTTTGTACAAAAATACTAGGCCTACAGCTAGTATACAGATGTAATCGGAATTTGTAATCGGAATTTGTACACAAAAAATATATGCTACCTGTAATTCCTGTACAAAGTTTAATAAAATCTGTTATGTAGGAGAGAAGTTAATCTTGTGTAAATGCATCCCCTGTAAAGGGTACTTCCTCCTTTGGAACTGTAAATATAATTTATACACAAAAAATACATATCCTATCTGTAGCTTCCGAACAATTTTTCATAAAATCTGTTAGATAGGAGAGAAGTTACTATTTTTGTCTAAAATCACCCCGTATAAAGGGGTAGTTTCTCTTACACAATCGTAGTCGGAGTTTGTACACAAAGAATATGTGCTATCTATAAGGTCTGTACAAAGTTTCGTAACAATCCGTTGGAATGCAGAGAAGTTATGAATTTTGTCCAGCTAGATTTGCGTTATTGCACACTGTGCAACGTAACTGTAAATTTAATAATCACTTATAGAAAGTGTTTTCCACCTTCACTCATTAAAAAGATTGTACCACTATGCAACTAAATTAAAGCAGACGCTTGTATAGACTCTTATGGCTCATTTCGACTATTGTGACGCTTTATTTTTCAGGGTGGATTTATTCCAGAAAGAGCAGCGTGCTCATAATGCGTGTGTTCGTTTCATTTGTAATGTCCGTTACTACGATCACATTTCACCTTCTTTCGATAAATTATCGTGGCTCAGGTTATACGAGAGGAGAAAGTTACATTCTCTTTCTCTCTTATACCGAATTTTGCACATCTCTGCCCCCTTATTACTTATTTGTTCGATTCCACAATCTTTCTCGCTATCATAAATACTGAGTCACAACACAATAACAAGCTAGAAATTTCACTCCACATATCATCTCTGTATTCCTCATCTTTCACTATTACTACTTCTTGTCACTGGAATTCTCTGCTGCCTGAAGTCAAGGACTGCCGAACTTTGAATTCTCTTAAATATAAATTAGAAGAATATCTCATGATATCGTTCGAAATATTTAATTCAATGTATTCCATTGTGTCCATTTATTTCTTGTTTCTTATTTTTATAGTGTACACTTAATTCAAATGTCTTCATAATGCTATTATGTAAATAGTATATAATGCTCATATGCTTACCGCAGTGCTCATTTTTGTGTATTCTTTAGTCGAATGTCTGCTTATGACTTTATAATGTATATCGTGTTTATTTATCACTTAACACCAATATGTATTCCACTATGTTTGTTTTTTATTTTTTTGTGTATATTTTATTCAATTGTCGGTTTCGGGTTTAATTATGTGAATCCTATTTGCTTGTACTATAACACCAATATGTATTCCAATGTGTTTATTTTTATTTTTATTGTGTACATTTTATTGAATTATCGGCTTCTGATTTTATGTGATTCGTATTTGATTCTAACAACATTAATATGTATTGCACTGTGTTTATTTTTATTTTATGAGATAAATGTTATTTAACTGTCTCTTTTGATCTCATGTACCTATGTAATTACGTACATCCGATTCAGTTGTATGTTCAACTATGTAAGCAAGTTTTAATTCTGCTTGAGTGTAAGAAAAGGCATTATTTATTATTATTATTATTATTATTATTATTATTATTACTATTATTATTATTATTAATATTATTATTATTGTTAATTAACAGAAAAGATTGTATTAGAGACCTCGGTGTATTAATTGACAATAAATTATATTTTCACAACCACAATGATTATATTTATAACCATGCAATAAGAATGTTAGGAATAATTCGGTCAATTACTTATTCTTTTTCAACACCTGACTCTCTTTTAATACTATACTATACATTAATGAGATCGAAACTCGAATATGCATCTGTAGTTTGGAACTCTATTGCTAGTATTGATTCGGCAAAACTTGAAAAATATTCAAAGGAAATTTATGTCATTATGTTCGCACAGATTTCTGCCTAATAACTCCGGGTATAACTATGATAAAAAAAATGCGAGTACTTCAAATGTAGAAGCTTTTATGCTAGACGTCATGATCTCGATCACTTATTCTTATGTAAGGTCCTTAAAGGTGACATTACTTGTCAATCTTTCTTAAACAGTGTCAGCCTTCGTATTCCTATGAAGGACATGAGACATCACAAACTTTTCTATATTAGAAATTCTAAATCTTCCTCGCCGGTCTCCAGATGTATTAAAAATGCTAACTTACATGTAAGCGTCCACATCTGTGGAGTAACGGTCAGCGCGTCTGGCCGCGAAACCAGGTGGCCCGGGTTCGAATCCTGGTCGTGGCAAGTTACCTGGTTCAGGCTTTTTCCGGGGTTTTCCCTCAACCCAATACGAGCAAATGCTGGGTAACTTTCGGTGCTGGACCCCGACTCATTTCACCGGCATTATCACCTTCATATCATTCAGACGCTAAATAACCTAGATGTTGATACAGCGTCGTAAAATAACCCAATTAAAAAAATAAATACATGTAGGCGATTTCGATCCATTCAATGTATAGAAATATTTGAACATGGCAATGTCTTTGCTAATATTATTTGCATAATCCTTATACTCAAATTAGTAATAATTTTTTCCATAAAATATTATAGTATTAATTCTTGTTCTTCATCTTGTTGTTAACTCAATTATTTAATTTGTGCCATAGTTGTTCATTTTATTGTATTAATTGTATCACTGTGCTGGACTTTTATTGGCCTACGGCTGTTGTCCAGCATATAAATATCAATAAATAAATAAATGTTGTTATTATTATTATCATTATCATTATTATTATTATTATTATTATTATTATTATTATTCTGCCAGAAGAAAAATTATTAAGAGATCAACAAAGAGATGTTATGAAGATTTTTTCAACGTTTTGTAGAAAAACATAGGCCCATAATAATAAAAAATAGTCAAACATTTAATATGTTTCTTTATTCGGTTGAGAAGCTCTTATCATCCAGTCTGCTGTCCAAAAATCTGAAAATTAGAATTTATAAAACAGTTATATTACCGGTTCTTCTGTATGGTTGTGAAACTTGGACTCTCACTCTGAGAGAGGAACATAGGTTAAGGGTGTCTGAGAATAAGGTGCTTAGGAAAATATTTGGGGCTAAGCGGGATGAAGTTACAGGAGAATGGAGAAAGTTACACAACACAGAACTGCACGCATTGTATTCTTCACCTGTCATAATTAGGAACATTAAATCCAGACGTTTGAGATGGGCAGGGCATGTAGCACGTATGGGCGAATCCAGAAATGTATATAGAGTGTTAGTTGGGAGACCGGAGGGAAAAAGACCTTTAGGAAGGCCGAGACGTAGATGGGAGGATAATATTAAAATGGATTTGAGGGAGGTGGGGTATGATGATAGAGACTGGATTAATCTTGCACAGGATAGGGACCGATGGCGGGCTTATGTGAGGGCGGCAATGAACCTTCGGGTTCCTTAAAAGCCATTTGTAAGTAAGTAAGTAAGTAAGTAAGTATATTCATCATTTATTTTGAACTTAATTTCATTGCACAATTGGACTGATTTAGCAAGTTATTGGTATGAAACTAACTGCGGAGAGTGATTTATTATTTTCTACGCAGAGTTGAATTTAAGTTCCGTTTTCTAGGTTTTAATACATGTTCAGTTGGTTGATTTTTACAGAACATTATCCATTTTTAACTTTCAAAACTTCATGAGATCGCAGCAGCCCTCAAACGCTTAATCCTTGTATACCTATAATGATGACGATATTAAACATCAAACTGCTAATACCTCGAAGGCTGCGGCGTTCGTCTTCAAGTACCCTTGCATTAGCACGTTGTCTGAATTTTGAGATAAAAGGGTTGTTAGCTCAGTGCATTAGCGGTGATGAACGCTACGAATTCCAGTCCGGCAGCAGTTCATAAAAACACAATACATACCCCAGGTCATTCCCAAGTCACTTCTGGATGGTTTACAGCACAAGATGCTAATTAGTGCTTCGCCAACCTGTAGGGCGCGCCCTGCTGGGAGGAGGAGAGAGCCAGGAATCTTATAGCTGTGAGAAGTTTTATAGTTTTATACGGAATATTTATTATACAATTCCTCTGTCTTAATGACCGAAGTGACATGAAGTCCGGAGGAACGAACAAGAATCTTGGGATGTCACTTTTGAAACAGGTGTCCTATGAACGCCTTATTCTGCATACTTAAACCATCACTTAGCAGCATTTGTTGAGATATTGGCTGTCACTTACTGTAATGTAACTAAAATGTAAGGAAATTTATAACCATAATAATACAAGAAAACACCTACCCTAAAGTGTGTGTTGCGTTGAGCTCTGGCTACAAAACTAAGTTATACGTCTCCTTTAAATTTCTGGAGTTATAAATCAAGGCCTGAATGAGGACTACTAGAATCTCATTAAAATCAGGGCTAAAACTGTAAATAAAAAGAGCTCAGAGTTACCAACAAAATGAATCTGACAAAGGTCACACGGGAGTACCAACACTAAAACGGGCTTCCTCCCCTGAGAATATACCGAATCAAAATCCAAGGCTGGGGTTAAACCTGCGGCAGCACACAAGCCGATAACCACGTCCATATTAAAATTGAGGGTGAGTGCTTTATGTGTAGCATATGACCATTTAACAGGCCTATCAATACATAATGTGACAAATTTCAATGCAGGGTCTACGAGTTAAGACGGAAAGATGCCGAAGATTAATAAGTCATTCAAATAAATAATTTAAATTATTAAAACACGGCAGTATTGTAAGTATTTTGATGGCTTTCCGTTTCGAATTCTAAAGAAAACATTTATTCGAAATTTGATGAGCAAGCGACTAAGATGGTACTAGGGAAAGTCTCTGATGGAGCACCCCAATTCTCTTTTTTCAAATTAGCGTTCATAGGCCTATATATTCTAAGAAAAGAGAACAATGTGACACTAAAGCAATGTGTTAAATTCGCAAGAGATCAATACCAAAAATTTAAATGGCTAAATTTCAGACAGGCATAACTAAAAGACTTGCTATAGTGGACGCTGATAACATGATTTCTACATACAAAATTAAGACAATTAAACAGACCGCTTTTTTTTTTTACCGAAAATACACTTGGCATTGGTACAAAACCACTTAGACTGATTACCTAGGTGTAGCATGATAGCCACTAGACCACCAAGGACGACTTGATAAATAAGAAGAGGAAAATCGTAATGACGAAAACGAGAATAATAATGAAGACTAGAAAGAACGTAGTGATGAGAAAGAAGAGGATAGGCCTAATGAAGTGAACGAAAATAATAAAGAATACGAGAAAAAGGGATATTAGGCCTATGTTATGGAGACGACCAAAAAGTTTCTTGGTTTTCTGCATAGTTGGTAATGCCTACAACAACCCGGCAAACCCATCTACTGTAGAACATATGACCAGGCTGCGAAAAGTCATACACTAAAACATGATTAAATATAGGCTACATATATTTAAAATTGCTCAATTAGGCTACGCATTAAAAATAAATCACACGCACTAAAAATGACCGCTTAGCCAAAGTTTTTCTTGAGTTGCTGTCAATTCTGATCAAATATAAAGTACTTAGGCCCTAATTGTAGCCTACATTATAAAAAGTTCAATAATAATAATAATAATAATAATAATAATAATAATAATAATAATATAGGCTCTAGCACCACTTATAGCAATAACATAATTAGCATGTTGGACACGCGAAATTAAGGAAATCAGTCAAATAAACCACTGAAAATAATTTTAAAAACCGATGTCAGAAAACAGGACACAGTCCTTGTAACTGGAATAAATAAATAAACTGGCGAGAAATGAGAATAGTAGAGGCTTACAAGGAGAGAAAATGGATTGGATGTGACCACAGAGAGTAGCGATTAGCAGTTTGTGTTTCAATACTTCCTTGTTATTGTCGTGATGCTTTACTTCCCTTGTGTTGGCTTGCGATGAGGAATGGATTCTTTGCAACTGCGCCACCAGAAGATTTTGTTGAGTATCTAGTGAACCTTACAAGGAATCATCAGTTACGAAATTCTGCTCTAAAGATAAATATCATATATTATAAGTAGCTAAATCAAGTCAACGAAACGCTTTGTCAGAAGCAACCTGGGTTAGTCAATCGTAAAATAAGTGTTCTCTTTCTTCAGAAGAAAGCCAACATTCGCGGGAGACAAAAGGAAGGATTGAGCAGGAAACTATAATACATCCACCATACTCTCTAGATCTCCCAACAATGGATTACCATCTTTTGATTTGTCGAAGAACTATCTGGATTTTACCATGTCAAAAAATTACGATGTACACAAAATCCTAAAAAGTTATTCGAATCCATTCTACAGGAGAGGCATTTCCAAACTGGTTTCACGTTAGCAGAAATGCACGGATTACAAAGGAGACTATTTTCATGATTAGACTTACTTTCTTAAATTTCTTAGTCCCCTAATGTACTGAACAAACTAGCTTAGTAATCTGGTTATAAAATACGAATTAGATGACGAAGCTTCAGGAATTACTCGAAATTTGACACCATATACTGTAGGCTGTTATATTCTTTTTCTACAAATAAGAATTTGGGTAGATTTTTTCGAATGCTTCAAAACGATCGTTCTACCATTACTGCAGTGTTACGGTTATATCATATCATTCATTCTGAACGGATTTTAGAAAGGTCATATACAGAAATACTTTCATAATAATAATAATAATAATAATAATAATAATAATAATAATAATAATAAAATATACATGACGTCGATGGCTAATTTTTTTTTCATTTCGTTATTCAAAACGGAAATTAAATATTTAAGATATTCATCACAATGTATTATAATTGACATTAACTCATATCAGTGACACCTGCTCCTCTCTCCTAACATGCAAAAACAGTGCTGATTGACTATGCATTACATAACCAATAAGACGTGTACAGGAATACATACTGGTAAGTGAACGACAGTGAAGACAATAAGAGGCTTGGATACTACTTGAAATCATTCCTAATTTTATTAGAACTTCAACATGACGAACGTGGCTGATAAACATCAACGCAGAGCTCTACAGGTAACAAATGAACATCTTGTACCTCCACTTTATACTTCAGATCTATTTCCTGTTATTTATTTTATGCGTGATTTCTACATTTTATTTGTTTATACACATTGAACTACCATTCACAAATCATTATATAGGCCTACATGTCATTTCTACAGAACTGTCCAAGACGATGCGGAAAGTAAGTATTGCAATATAAACTTAATGTAATAAAACACAGGGTTGCCCAAATTACGACTCGCGAGCCACATTTGCCCTGTCAAGTATTCTTTTGCGGACCGTGTTCGTACTTTTTATAAAATGTTAATCAATATGCTAAGTTAACATGCAACAAGCTGAAATATGATTGTAAGGCAAAGGTAGCCCCTTCACAAGCCAAGAAGACACTTAGGAGGCGTGGAGGTAGAGCCCATTCTTTTTTTTAGATTACTATTTGGTAATATCTCGTGGCATGAAACGAAAGCTTTCGAAAGCGAAGTAGAATATGCCCTGGAAATTGTAAATTGTAAACTTCTGTTGCAAAACCTGAGTTTTTAAAGTTTAACTATACAAAGGAAGTCAGATCTTTACTATTAGACACGAATTTGGATTAAACTAAACGAATTGTAATATTATTTAGCAGCAGTTCTAGTGACGCATTAAAATACTGAACATAATAAAAGAACAGATACGTAATATTTTTTGGCCAAGAACTAAGAACTCATACATATCACTATATTGATAGGTTTCAATTGAGTTCCGATGCAATGTATGCAATGCTCAAAGATATCCAGCATCCAATAGGAAAAATTCAACCGAATCTCAAAATAAGAACTTCGTATTGTCTTGTATTGGATGGGTACTAGGTGTCGGTTCTATATATTAACACAATTCATGGAGTTCTAAGCCTTGAGTGTGTCAATTTCTTTCTCCTCCCATAACTGAAAAACTGAAATTTTATTCTCATCAGTAACTTGCAAAAAAACTTTCATAAACGATTCTTAATTTTTTTCAATTTGTATGTATATGTGTACGTACTTACGTATGTATGTATGTATGTATGTATGTATGTATGTATGTATGTATGTATGTATGTATGTATGTATGTATGTATGAACGAGTAGGTATTTTATTTATTTATTTATTTATTTATTTATTTATTCATTTATTCATTAATTGTGCAAATGGGTGATTGGTATTCATGACTAGACTTCGGATTTTAGGTAAAAACCTATTTTAATTCTTAAAAAGATAAGTAGTAAAGTCAACGACTGAAAAAATTAAATTTCTAACATATTCACAGACTTTTCTGAAAATTACGCAAAATGAATTGCAAAATATTAAAAAGGTAAGTTCATAAAAACTTGCAAATACACGTTTCATATAAAACTATGGCTAAAATTCATATCTTAATAGCACCTAAAAATGCCTACTTTGACGACAAAGCTTATTTTGACCTATTAAGTATGTTTTATCTCTAATAGGTCAAAACACCCATTCTTATTTTAAAAATTTACATTTTAAATTCCAAAATTTATTTTTCAGTGTGCGTTAATCGTGTCACAGAGCATATCAGGTTACAATATCCAAATGTAAATACATTACTATAAAAGAAGTTTTCGTCCAGGCGCCAACAAGGATTCAGATTTTCCTTGAGAAATTGCCCAGTGCCTCTCTGCCACCAGAACCTGTACTAATCTGCTACGGAACATGGTTGAAAGCTGCAGAATACTATAACGATCACATTAGTGAAGTGCAAGATATTGTTTCAAGACTAGAAAACGAGTCTGCAAGCATTGTTTCTGCAAAGGAAGTGATGGAAGATTCTGGTATTCAGAGGGACCTAGCATTTTTAAAGTCACATTTCGATTTCCTAGTGCACGTTATTGCATCATTGGAAGCAGCAGGAAATCACTACATGAACAAATGGAAATATTTCATGATATGCGAGAAAGGATGTGTTCCTGGTTCTGCTGGAAATAAAGTACGGGATAAACTGGAGCAAGTTCTGCAGAGAAATGTACGATTGAAGGACCTGCGTACTGCTTCAGATATCCTAACAAGGAAGAACACGGACTTACAATGCAACATTCCTGTCCAACTAGTGTCAAAACTGAAATATGTTCTTGTTACTTCAGTGGATGTGAAGCATATAAATTTGTGTTGAGTGACAGACGGCATTGTTTTTCAATTGATAATTTAGAAAAACTATTGGTAATTTACTGTGAAAGTAATTATGGACATTAATGGACAAGACTTCGTAAAAATTGATTGTATTTGACTTGTTTGTATACTGAATTTATGTAATTTTTCACAATTAATTGTTTAGTTTATGTATAACTAGTTAGGCCTATATATTTGTTATTCTTATAGTTCTAGTAGTAGTGGTGGTAACGGTATATAAACATGTGAAATTATTAAATTGTACAAGTGAATTCCTGATGATTTGAAACATGTTTTTAAAGAAAACATTATTTTTTGTTAGAGCTTATTTCCAATTCTTTAGAGATTATTTCCTACACTTCTAAGCCTATTTTAGGCACCTAAAATTACATTTTAATCAGCTAAAAATCCTTATTCTAGTAATAACAAATTACTCTAATAATCTAATTATAATTGACAATAATAATAATAATAATAATAACAACAATAATAATAATAATAATAATAATAATAATAATAATAATAATAATAATAAAATATGAAACTTAAATTGGAGGAAGCATCCCAAATAAAGCAAGCATAACTTAAAGTAAACGTAGTTAATTAAAATAAATGTAATTAATTGTTCTTAACGTAAACTCGATTAATTATAGTAAATACACTTTCGTCTGTGTGACTAAGTAATAGGGTCTACATGTGGCGGATCCTATGGCCTTTTAAATCGAAAACCAAGCAACGAATTAGTATAATCGACCAATGACATCACAAAACTCAGGGTCATCAGTGTATCGAAATCTGGATGCTTTTAAACTTTTCTTGGTGATATTTTATATTTTCTGTTGTTGAAATATCGTTCAGTGAGATTGCATAAACTAATTTATGATAAAGTATAAACATGTACATGGAGAGTGGTAAAAATGCGATAAATCTATCTCTGCTCCTCAGCGACTTTCCGTAGACTATAATTCACAACATCGGATAATGCATAATTATGTGATTAGAGGACAGTTTTCCCAATATGTTTTTCACATAATTTAGAATTTCCGCAATATTTCATTTTCCAATGTAATTTTCCCAATCAATTTTGTCATTGTATTATTCCCAGTCGATGTGCCGGTAGTATTTATTCCAGTTTTTCCCAAGGCATATTTTCCCATTTCGTTTCTGTTTGTTCATGTTTCTAGTAACATAATTCCTTTTTGTTCGTGTTTTCAAATAAGCATAAGGTTTGTCAAATTTACATGAAACTCATAAATTTCTAGGTGATCATAGCATTAATATTATGGATAAACTTGTAAATTTACAGAGTTTTACATATTAATGGATAACTTTAATTAGCATTCTGAAGGTAATGGTATATTGGAAGTGCAGGTGAAAGACTCAGTACTCAGCTACAGCGTTAAGGAGGGGCCATGGAAAAAGCATTCATGAATCTCATCACCTACAATCCCAGTTATTGAATAAGTGAAATTTATTAAAGTTAACTTATAATTAATAAGAAGACAGTTGCTAGCGATAAAACATATTTACTGTAGGCGCACAGAAAGTGTATTATTTATACTACCTTACATATTTTATTGACAATAAATAGGCCCTAATTATTCATTTTTTAAATAAAAATTTTATAAAAATTCTATTCTTGCCGCACTGTTTGATGAATTTAAACTAATATTTAGTACTTTTATAAATTTCCTGTACACAGAATCAAAGTATAATAAAATACAATATGGTGTAGCCTATTGATATAAATTGATTAATCATGTATTTCTTCACTAGATTGTTGTAGGACGTGATACTCCTTACCGAGGTTCAAAAATAACAAACAGTTGGACACCGAAACCAAGCATAGCGACATAAATGGATAAAAAAATTAGAAAATTTAGGGATCGTCTTCAATGAACGGGTTACATCAGCTTCTTGTCTATGCGGATGACTTGAATATGTTAGGAGAAAATTCACAAACGATTAGGGAAAACACAGGAAGTAAATGCCGAAAAGACAAAGTACATGATTATGTCTCGTGACCAGAATATTGTACGAAATGGAAATATAAAAATTGGAGATTTATCCTTCGAAGAGGTTGAAAAATTCAAATATCTTGGAGCAACAGTAACAAATATAAATGACACTCGGAAGAAAATTAAACGCAGAATAAATTCCCATATTATGCCTGTTATTATTCGGTTGAGAAGCTTTTGTCGTCTAGTCTGCTGTCAAAAATCTTAAAGTTAGAATTTATAAAATAGTTATATTATCGGTTGTTCTGTATGGTTGTGAAACTTGGACTCTCACTTTGAGAGAGGAACAGAGATTAAGGGTGTTTGAGAATAAGGTGCTTAGGAAAATGTTTGGGGCGAAGAGGGATGAAGTTACAGGAGAAAGGAGGAGTTACACAACGCAGAACTGCATGCATTGTATTCCTCACCTGACATAATTAGGAACATTAAATCCAGACGTTTGAGATGGGCAGGGCATGTAGCACGTATGGGCGAATCCAGAAATGCGTATAGAGTGTTAGGAGACCAGAGGGAAAAATAGCTTTGGGGAAGCCGAGACGTAGATGGGAGGATAATATTAAAATGGATTTGAGTGAGGTAGGATATGATGATAGAGACTGGATTAATCTTGCACAGGATAGGGATCGATGGCGGGCTTATGTGAGGGTAGCAATGAACTGCGGGTTCCATAAAAGCCATAAGTAAGTAAGGGATCGTTTTTAAAATCAGGTTGAAGAAATGATTTTAAATATTGTTTCAAAATAATTATTACGAATATAAAGAAAGAAATGACATCAAGACTACACAACATTTTCTTTAAAAGCAATTGAAGGCGGCTACCTGTAAAAAGGGGATGGTTCCAGTTTTTAATTAAATTAATGTTTTGCTTGTTTTATACGTTCAAAAGTAAAAGAAGAACGGTGTGACTCCGAGCATTTGGTAGTAAGTTACAGTGAAATCGGATCTGAGTTCCCAATCGTTTAATTATAAAAATGGAGGCAACTCCTGGAGCTATATACAGAGTGAACCGTAAGTAGTATCATTAATTTCAGGGGGTATTCTTTGAGATACTTAAAACAAAACTTAATACAATTTTGCTCTTTTTGCTTCATTTTCGAGATAAAATTGTTTTATATGAAACATATCATAGCGTATTTTGGGAAAGTCCTTGCTGTAATTTTCAATATGCTTAATCATTTTAAGACAGGAGTGTATTATGATAATAAATGATTGAAAGAATTTTAGTTTCGTCCTTCCAATGTACAGAAATTTGATCCGAACAAATGTAACGTTTCCTTCTGCAAAGGAATTTTACAATTTATATTTGTTCGGATTAGATCTCTGCACATTTAAAGGACAAAACTAAAATTCTTGCAATAATGTATTATCATAATACACTGTTTTCTTAAAATGACCGAGCATATTGGAGATTAAATTAATAGCTTTCCCAAAACACGCTATGAAATACTGTATTTAATATAAAACCATTTTTATCTCGAAATGAAGCAAAAACGAGCAAACTTCTATTAAATTTTTTTTTTTTAAATATCTCAAAGAATAACTTCCTGAAATTAATGGCATTACTTACGGTTCAACCTGAGTATATATATATATATATATATATATAGCTATAGTCTTGTGTTGTAGTTTATGATGTGATATTGACACAGTAATTGTATTTTCAGTGCAAAACGTGGCTAATTATATCCAATTTTATTTCAAAAACGGGGTAGCACCATTATTTATTTATATTTTACCTCCTAAACTGCTAATTATAATAAATGATTGAGTGATGAAATGAAACTCCTAGGCACTTAGGATATATTCTGAACAAGAAAGAAGCTCAGTTAAGATTTGAATTTTTTAGAATGTTTATTGTAGTTTTCCAGAACTTCGTAAATGTGAAACTACCTCGCTTTTGCAAGGAGCCTTCAACTGATAGTATTTTCATGAGGAAGTACTTGCATATGTGAATTATTGGAATTAGAATTGTATTGAAAAACTATCCTTCGGAAATTATTTAATTGGTAAATCTATACTTTGGTAGGAATTGTATTGGGAATATTCTCGTGTGGGGAACAAAAATATTAGGAAAAATGTCCCAAAATGTAAATCGGATTTTTCTGTTTGTAAATTTTATTTCCCTCAGTTAGTAATTTTACAAATTCATAAAATTGTATTGTGAGACAGAGTTTGCAAGCATTTGTAATCGTTTACTTGCGATTTGTAAGTGTTTATTTTAGATTTGTGAATATTACAAAACGGAACCCTGGACGTAATCGTCCGTCTCTCCTTGAACGAAATCTTAACGCTTCACTATTTTCACCTAGTCTGTATTGCGGAATCTAACAGTTCTTAATACTGTCTCAATGATTTCATGGAATTCTACTAACATTTGTTCGAGATGTCAAATATCTATCATTAAAGAAACAGCTCATAACATTCAGTATACTTGTTTTCTTCTTTGCATTGAATAAATGTGTACAAACCTTTTGCAAAATAAACATTTACATTGAACACGAGTGACAAACATGTTCTAGACGTGCTGCTCAACATCACTGCGCAGAATGCTGACATCAATATATGATTTGCTATCATGGAGGAATCAGTTCTCTACTTCTAATTGCACCCAAAGTAGTTTTCTTCTATCATATGGCGACATTTGACTGCGTCATTTACACCAGGCTCCTCATCTATGAGCAACGCGCCGAATTTGCAATTCTTCCTGCTGCCATAGGCGTTGACCTCAATGCACAATGGGAGGTGAACTATACATAACCTGATGATGATGATGATGATGATGATGGCCACCGGCGTAGCTCAGTCGGCTGAAGCGGTTGCCTGCTGATCCGCAGTTGTGCTCGGGTGTGGGTTCGAATCCCGCTTGGGATAATTACTTGGTTTGGCTTTTTCCGATTTTTCCCCAGCAGTAAGGCAAATTTCAGATATTCTATCGCAAATCCTCGACTTCATCTCGCCAAACATCATCTCACTATCACCAATTCCATCGACGCTAAATAATCTAGTAGTTGATACAGCGTAATTAAATAACCAAATAAAAAATTATGATAATGATAATGATGATGATGATGATGATGATGATGAGTAAAAGAACAATGGCGGAATACAGTTGGGGAAACAGGAATACCCTCCGAAAATCTACCAGAAAGCACCGTCTTTGTCCACCACAAGTTCAACTTGAACCGACCGGGTTTCGAATCCGAGTTATCGGTGTGGAAATCCGACGATCTACCCGTTTGGTTAATTGTGCACGTTTATTTCGGCTAATAGTGCACCTTTATTTTTTTGAAAAGTACATAAATTAGTCTACGTTGGAAGAAAGTCCGTAAATACGATAAAATGTAGCGTCATGTAAGGTCGGATAATAAAGATTCGTTGTAGCCTATTATATATCTAGAGAATAAAACTGAAGAAACTACTAACTTATTATATATATACAGAATTCTTTATTCTTAATCTTTGATCAGAATAAAAATAATTATTACACAACGGGGTAATATATGTGAACTGAAGTAACGGCTTTGCGTATTTGAACCACATGTTGCATACACCGTGTTAAGTTTACCACCAACAAGTTTTCTTTTAACCATGGTGTACACATAGCAGTCACGGCCCAGTTGTCATGTGGATATAATTTCTCAATTTGGATCTCAAATTTGTATTCAAGGCATTATAATACTGATACACAGTCTTTTTCTTTGAATGGCTTTTGTCTATCTACTGGTTTGTTTGCTCACTCCTGTTAGAACCTATGCCAAAGTGTACAATGCATCCTACACAAGAATATAAGCAACCTGAAATGACGTTTTAATCGCTATCTTCAACAAATCCCCCTGTCTGACACAACAAAGCAAAACTGTATTTAACGATGCATACCATGATTGGCGCTTTGGGGCATGACGTTATTGTAGGGCGAAGTGGATGTCACAGCGCGTTTTTCAAAGAATATTATAATAAGGCGTACGTTAACATTGAAATATAATTTACAGTCCTGCACAAGATAGGCTACACAAATCCATGCATAATGTATAATGTAAAGAACGCAGTATGTTCTTTTTTCCTTCTACTCTACGCTCTCAGTAAAACCTATATACCAACACCAAGTCATGCGTAAAGAAGATACGTTTTAAAGCAAGTAAGAATACATAATTCTTATGTTAATGAGATGTTAAGAAGCCTTCTATACACCGACATACAATGCCTATAGAGCACGACAGGTTTTAGACACTTCAATAAGAATATTTATGAAAAAAAAAAAAGAAACTAGAGCATTGCCTGCGGGGGTAACATTGACCACAAACCACTTTTCTTTTAAGAAAGTAATAAAACAACAAAGCGAATTCAATCTTCACACCTTCTACATTTACTCAACTCGCCACTGTGCACTGACGAACATCTTGGTTTTTTTTTAATAAATGCAGATTATTGAGTCAGTGCACTGCAGTGTTGCAATTTAATCACTACCTAAAGTACCAATTTAATTAACGGCGACGATTAATCAAAGACATTGTCGAGTCATAAAAATAATGCAAAAGTTAAATCAGATTGTGACGTATGGTAATAGAAAGTCATTTTTGAAATATTTATTTATTTAATAACACATTTCCTGCGATTAATGAGGAACATTAAAATAAAACAAGGATGAAACAATAGTGAAATGAAGCTTGAAGGTAAAAGAGCTGCAAATACTGCCGCTATCTAAGCATTTGGTGATTGAATTGCTACATATTTGAAAAAAATAAAACACAGATTGCTATAAACCTAAACCTTACACGGTAATACCAGAAGCCGGTAAGAAATTTTATGCACAACTACGAGGATGTGCTGAAAAATAATGCCTCCTAATTTTTTATGTGAAAACTTTGAAACAAAATTGGTAACCTGCAACCTTACTGTTCATACCTGTAATTTTATTTCTCCACATAATCGCCCTGACGATGAATACACTCCTTCCAACGGATGACCAGTTTCTTGATACCGTCACTGTAGAATGTTTCACTCTGATGACGAAACCACAGCCTCCCTTCTGTCTACATTGCATCGTCAGAATCATAGAGATGTTCTCTCAGGTGTTCTTTAAGTTTTGGGAACAGATGCAAATCTGATGGCGCCAGGTCTGGACTATATGGAGGATGATCAACAACAGCGAAATCAAGACATTAAATTTTTTCTGTTGTCACTGCACTGGTGTAAGGACGAGCGTTGTCATGCTGTAGGAGGGGCTGCTCCATATCTGAACAAACCCTTCTAATTCCTACTTAGTTTTTTTAGGGTCTCACAATACCTTACAGGATTAATGGCAGTGTCTTTAGGCATGAATTCCATATGCACCACAACTTGAATATTCCAAAAGACTGTAAGGATGAGTTTGCCTGCTGATGGCACAGTCTTGAACTTTTTGAGTGCAGGTGATCCTTTGGCGGAACTGCATTGATGACCTCTTGTTTTCGGGATCTAAGTGGTGTACCCAGCTTTCGTCACCTGTGACATTGTTCTTTAAGAATTCATCGCCTTCCCGTTCGTAGTGCAGAAGCAATTGTTGGCAAATGTCCAATCTCGTCTGTTTCATGTGAGGAAGGAGCATTTGAGGCTCCCATCGTGCGCACAGTTTCCGGAATCCCAGTTCTGCAATTATAGCCTGCACACGCTCCCTTGATATGCTACACTGGATTGACAGATGTCCCTGCGTTATGCAACGATTCGCTGTAATGAGTTCATTAACACGATTCCGATGAGCGTCATCAATTGCAGTACATGGTCTTCCGCTGCGTTCTTTGTCACTCAAGTTGAGAGTTGCACCAGGCTCATTACAAGCACGAGCAGACCAACATCGCACAGTACTGATGTCGACAAATTGATCACGATAAACAGCCTTCAATCTCCGATGTATGTCTATCGGGGGCCATTTTCTGCTGTTAAAAACGCTCGATCACAGAACACTGCTTCAGACGCAACAACATAGTGCTGGTACACGCCGTCGTGTTTCAGGCAGCTCTCTATTGGGAGAGATACGAAACTTGCTTCACTGTAAGCAGAATGTTCACTGAATACAATGTACTATCACTAATATTTTTAACTATATTCACAGCGACAAAAACATATGAGGTATTACTTTTCAGCATATCCTCGTATTTTAGTATTCTTATTTCTACCATGAAAACACTTGCTTTTCCAATTCCTGGCTTTCACCCCTTACAAATGTTACATCCATTGCCAGAGTGTTATTATTGAAAGTCAATTTATATTCTCCAACGATGCAATTAATAATTTAATTGATTTGATTGGAGATAATGGTACCATTTTCGTGCGTCTTGTATTCCGCTTAAGGATAAATAATGAGCTTAGCATTAATTGAATCCTGTTGGTAATAGAGTGAATTCACAAGAGTCGCTTCAGTAGCTAATTTTCGGTATTTATTCCCACAAACACGTATGTATTTATACCTCATTCCAAATGAATTCAGACAACATATAGTTCTGAGTTGTATTTTCTATTATGAAAAATTAATAATAATAATAATAATAATAATAATAATAATAATAATAATAATAATATGTACATATATAGGACCGAGTTTATTACGGTTGACACCGTTGCTCTCTTCCCAGTTTCCAATCAATTCTTTCTGAACACATGTCCTCGTCTAGAATAATTGTGGTCTTCAAAGCATATCCCACCTCATCTCCGTAGGCTATCTATGCTCATTCATCCTTTTGGTGTGTCCGAATCATCTAAGCATCTTCAATAATAATTGTTTTCCAAATTAGTTACTCTTCTGATATATTTATTTTCATACTATCTAATTTTGATATTCAACAAATTCTCCTTAGAGAACCAATCTCTGTAGCAAGCAGCTTGCTCTAATTCTATAATTATTTTCTCACACCTCAGATCCATACAATGAAAATATGCTCAGCATAATAGTTGTATGCAGTCTCTTTTTGTCATTGTGATTTTTCTGTCCCACTACGTCCCAGTCATTTCTGTAACAGCTGCTAATAATAGCTAATACTAACGTATAGCCTGTAGAATTCACCGCAATAAGCCTGCGTTTTGATTTTAACTGTTTTCGATTAAAATGAAGAAAAAATGACAAAGTGGAAGAAGCATGGATTTTCCTGGAAGATACCTTCAAGTGCATATCTAGAAAGTAGTCTCGAACTAATGGTTAAAGAGATGGGAATTTCTTGGAGACAAGACTTCTAGATAGCTATACAAGATGACAACTGCAAAAAAAGTAAATCTTCCAGAAAACAGCAAAAAATGCATATGATATTGAACAACCTAACAGACATAATTAAGCAGCTTATAATTCATCAGAAAATATCCGCCCAACATAAACTAAATCAACATGCGGACATACATACAACATTAGGCTGAAAATGTAATTACTCGGAAAGCCCGAACGTACAATTTAGTATAGTTATCGTAAAAGATGAATACGTAACAATAAATCGAATCGTAAAAGTATTGACAAGTAAAATAAATCTATTGTGCAATAGATACTAGCCTACAAAAAGAAACACAACATAAACCATATGTAAGAAAACACAGCCATTATAAAAATGCATTTTGTAAAAGCAAAAAGCTTTATACATACCTACATTACATCTACAACAGAAGACAAACCAAAATTCTCTGTACGTAGACTTCTAAATGCTTAATATGAATAAAATTTATATCCAATACAATAAAAAGAACAGTGGTACTCATTACGTGCCATAATATACAAAATTATCTTAAAGCAGTTGACCCAGTTTTAAGCATCTACAATGTTTTAGGATGATTTGTCATGTCACAAACACTCGAGTGAGTGAGTGAGTGAGTGAGCGAGTGAGTGAATTGATTAATTAAAAATGAATTATAACCACAATAATAGATAAAATTTACAACACGGTTGTTAAAATATTTTTAAAATGAAGATTTATAAAAATCATTTTTAAGAAGAAAATTCATTTGTAAATTATTAGTAACAGAAATTGATTGCTGATTTATGTTATCAACGAGCAAAATTCAATATATTAAGCTTTGGAGAAAAAATGTATTGCATGACATAATATTGTAATAATAATAATAATAATAATAATAATAATAATAATAATAATAATAATAATAATAATAGCCTAATGTGTCCCTTGAAGGGCAAAGGCCTCCTGCTAGAGGGTAGCTCTGTTTTTCTAACGCGGTGAGCTACTCCGCATTAGGTTGTGTCTAGTGTTTCGTTGTCTGGTTGTACACATACGAATATATTATATTATATTATATTACATTATATTATATTATATTATATTATATTATATTATATTATATTATATTATTATATATTATATTATATTATTATATATTATATTATAAATACGTACAAGAATAATGGAGAATGGAATAATAATAATAATAATAATAATAATAATAATAATAATAAAAATAAAGGATATTTTTTGGGCATCCAACTGCTAAAAAACCGAGGAAAGCCTGGAGTTGCTTGCATTCAGATAATAACCTTAGCTCTGAAATAAAAGAATCTCGAAGGTCAATGCTACGACAGAATGAACCGGATATAGAGAATTGAAAGATTATATAATATGCAATACATATATACACAGTAGGGCCTATGTACTCGAATAAACATATAAAAACTATAAACCATACAGTATACTTGGTATGGACACTATTTAATTTTATTGTATCATTTATATTTCTTCCTACAATATTTTCTCAGATGATAGAACGAAACAATAAAATGACTACATATCAGAGAAAGGAAAGTCTCTGTTGTTTCTTCAGTTTAATGTCACACACTCTTGTTCTAAAATTACAGAGAAGAAAGGATAACAATGCAGACAAGTTTTAAAGGTTCGGCAGAGTTTTATTCCTCTAGTTTGAAGGACGCTAAAATACCCACATAAAAATTATATTACCCTACGACAACTCTCCCTGCAAACTTGCAAGTTTCAAACAGGAATCCTGTGTACTGCGTTGTTATGAAAACAATGTTCGTTTCTGAACTCAGGATACGAGACTCAGTTTAAGAGGTGACTGAGTACTTTTGACTTTTATTCACGCATTTATGATCTCAATGATCTCAGACTTCGTGGTATTTAAAAAATTAGAAAATACAGTGCCAGAAATACATTCAATCACTAACGAAAATTGACAATTATTCAAGTGAACCTTTAATTATTAATATAGGTGTTCCCCAAGGCACAGTTCTAGGCCCTATTCTATTTTTAATATATATTAATGACTTATTAAAAATTGACTTACAACAATACAATGGTGTTCACTATTCTTATGCAGATGACACAGTTTTGCTTTTTGGTGGAAAAACCTGGCATGATGCATATAATAATTCAAATAATGGACTTAAATTAATAAAAAAATGGTTTGACATAAATTATATTTCTATCAACGAAAATAAAACCATCATTATTCCATTCTCATTATCTGAAAAATGTAACAAACCTCCTACATCTATATTAAGTATTAAATTACATAATTCTGATTGTTGTCTTATACAGTGTAAATGTCCGATTATTAAAGAGTCCTCTGAAATTAAGTATTTAGGCATAATTTTCGATAATCATTTAAAATGGAAACAACACATCAATTACCTTTGTAATAAATTACGTAAAATAGTATATTATTTTGTTTTATTGAGGAATTACTTGTCAATAAGTTTATTACGTACTATATATTTAACTTTATTTCAATCGGTAATTATGTATGGAATTATAGGATGGGGTAGCTCATTTAAATCCAATTTTAATCCACTTTATTTATTACAGAAGAAAATAATTAAAATATGTCTTCATAAACCTATTGATTTTCCATCTCAAAATTTGTTTATAGACTTTAATGTACTAAACACAAGACAAATTTATTATATTGTATTAATAAAATTCATATATAAAAATCGAAATAATTTTGAATTCTGAATTCTTTAAGATTGTTTGAACCAAAATGCAAAACTGTTATAGTATTTAATCATAGTAGTAATTTAGGCCCAAGAATATTATAACACGTTTATATTTAAATATCCTAATCTTGTCGATTCTAATAGTTCTAGTATTAAATTTAAAAAGTTGTGTATGGAGTTTATAAAAATTGAAAAATTGTAAATTTAAATTTATATACTATAATTGCAAATTGTATTGTATAATTATTAATTATAATTGTATTGTATAATTATTAATTTCAATTTAGGAATCCGCCCCTGAGCACGAGTTCTACTCTTTCAGGGGCGAGCTAAAGTTTCTCAGTATATTTTATAATTTATGTTACAATTATTAGCAAAATAATAAATAAATAAATAAATAAACAAACAAATAAATAAATAAATAAATAAATAAAGGATGTCGTAATCCTATGTAACCTACATTTAACGATATAATACTTTCCTTTCACACGTCTTGTTATATTCACATCCATTTCAACAATTATCCTCCTCATGTTTGCAGTTTCTAACAAGTAATATTAATTTATTTCTGTTGTGCCAGGTCCCATTTGCAGTTTACAAATGAGAATGTACCCAACTACGCTTTGTAACTCGTAACTTTTGTTTCTCCTTACAGTGTAACTTAAGTCCATCGCTATCGACTAACGGTCAGCATGTCTGATTGTGAAACGAGCGTGTCGGGTACAAATCCTGGTGGGAACAATTTACCTGATTGGGGTTTTTTTTTTCGAAGTTTTTCACCTGAAAAAATTGAAGCAGAATAGCTGGTAACTTTCGGCGTTGGACCTCGGATTCATTTGACCATCATTAATTTTAACTCATCTACCATCTTTCAATAATGTCAGATAGGCCGAGAATGCACCAGGATGTAGTCCCGTGACTTGCATACAGATGACAATGATGTGAAGAAGCTTTAGAAGTCCCAGGGCCACGTAGCGAATCTAAACGGAACTAGATGATGTGTAGCTGAATCGATAGATGGCACCAAACAATGAATCACGATGCTTACAGGAATACGATCCTACGAACTTATAAACAATTATCCCTATGAACGAGGTAAGTACAATAAGCCTCAGGCTGCGTTGAAAGCCTTCTAGTTCTTCTTCGTAATAAAAGATAGCATCTCTGAATATATTATTTAGTTTTATATCTTCTATGTACAACATTTCCGTACTTACCATTAATTTACTTGTCATGAACATGAAGAACTCTTAAGTCAGTAATAATTTATGTAATTAAAAATTACAGTAATTCAAGGGCCTGGGGAAAAAATGTACTCTTCACAATCTTACTGTTTAGTGTTGATAGGTGTTTCTAAGAATTCTATACATAAATCAGAAGGATGAAAGATAAATCACCCACTCCGGAAATTTTAAGTTCGCCATGTCCTTAATTAATAGGTATTATTATTATTATTATCATCATTATTATTATTATTATTATTATTATTATTATTATTATTATTATTATTGAGGCCGAGACGTAGATGGGAAGATAATATTAAAATGGATTTGAGGGAGGTGGGATATGATGATAGAGAATGGATTTATCTATCTCAGGATAGGGACCAATGGCGGGCTTATGTGAGGGCGGCAATGAACATCCGGGTTCCTTAAAAGCCAGTAAGTAAGTATTATTATTTATTATTATTATTATCATTATTATTATTATTATTATTATTATTATTATTATTATATATTCTTCTATGTCAATTTCCACACAACTTTAATAAAGAACTGATATTTTTTCGACTTGACATAATATCATCATTATTTTTATCTTTTATTACACGCATATCCAAACCTGTGAAGTAACAGTTAGCGCGTCTGGCACCGAAACCAGGTAGCCCGGGTTCGATTCCCAGTCGGGGCAAGTTACCTAGTCGAGCAAAAGCTGGTTAACTTTCGGTGCTGGATCCCGGACTCATTTCACCGGCATTATCACCTTCACATCATTCAGACGCTAAATAACCTAAGTCGTTGATAAAGCGTCGTAAAATAACCTACTACACACATTAAGCCTGAAATACTGTTACAGTTTCAAAGTAATTTAATTTTGCCTGACCAGAATTTTCGTGGGCATCTATTTTCCTCTTTCCATCTTGTTTATAATGAAGCACTTTACATGGTATCCTATATGGCATGGATGTCAAGCGCATGCATATTGTACCCCCTGACAAGTATTCTAGAGACCTTCCACTTAGAATCGCATGCAAGCATATGCTTATAAGAGCTTCTGCATCACTGTTATACCTCATTTAAAGGCTAGAAATGCTCGTGATGGACATGTAAAAAAGAGTAACCTCAGCTGAGGGGATAAAACCAATCTCTGCGACAACCCAAGTCGGTGAACTGATGACAATGGTCAGGGAGCAATATTTGGCTGTTCTGACACCCTTTCTCTGGAAGACATTCATATTTCGGGTAACACGAACAAAGCCCTCAACAACACTTCTGGCCCTTCTGACGAAGCTAATACACGAGAGGACATGTCTGGAGGTCCACCACGAAACCCGACAGAGTTTTTAACCCTGCTTGGGGAATCACTTAATACTTAGCAGTTTCACAGTGCTAATAACGTGGCATAATAGGCTATTACCGAAATGTGTAACTGTTCAATATGTCGTGTTGAACTATGTCATTAGCAGTTTCTCCCTCAAATATTTTGCAAGAGTAGCCTACATGACTCTGTGCCAAGACCACACACACATCCAGATGAGGCTCATCTTATCTCCATCGCTCTGACATAAAACGTAACTCGGTGACGATAGAATTTTAATGCGCGCTAGATGATGCTGTCAGGCAGTAATGACCAGTTAGAGGATTGGAAGAGTCAACAGCCATTTTTCGTGGATTATCAAAATGATTCCTGAATTTTGAACAAGATGTTTCTATTTTTCATTTTTCCACTACAAGGGAAGGGAATCTACGAGTATAACTAGTTCCGAAAAGGGTGACAACACGTAGGCCATATTTCGTCTTCGTCGTCACCACAGCAGGAAGCAGAAAACAATACAATGTCGTCTGTTGTTGTCACCAGAATCCAAGTCCCAGAATTACCGGTAAGGCATCATGTCACAAAACATTCAAAGATATTGCTGAAGAGTTCAAGGTATATTCATTTATTCATATATTCATTCATGCATTCATCCATCCATCCATTTATTATTAAATTTTACAGATAGATATATTCTAGGAAATAAAATTAATTTGTATTAACGTTGTATCAGATTCACATTTTATAATGAATCAACAACTCTTAAATACCCATTCCCGTATAACCGATGTTTTCCTGTCCATTATATTCCTCGACTTTCATACTCTATCGCTTGCCGATTGCAGGGGACTTGCTTCGCGTGTTATATCCGAGTAGGCGAACATTGACTTTCTCCTATATCGACGGAGCCGTGTACAACATAGGATGCGACATTGACAACGGGCAAACGTCGATATATAAAGAGGAATCCGAATTCACTACTATCACAGTCCAGTATATACAGTCACGAAGCTTGAGTTGTGAGGGTGCTAGGAACAATAGACTATGCCGGTAATATTTCACATTGTCTGTAATGAGGCGATATTAGCGATCCTAGTGGTTAGCAACTATCTATGGGTGCATATTTACTACGTATTGAGCTTCGTGATTGTATATACTAGACTGTGCTACTAGACTACCACGCGGCACAAAGCTGTGCCTTGAACCGGGGGTGCGCCACGGCCGGCAATGAAACTACACAAACAGCGATAGTTATTCAAGGAATAGCAATATCGTTAATTTAGTGAAGCTTGTCCACTTTTCGACGTGGCGCCACATTACCCAATAATCTAATTAGGAAGTCCTGCACTGGACTAGCACCTTATATAGTGAAATACTTCTGCCAAAGTATATTAGATTGTTTTTTAAAGATTTAAGACAAGTTGAAAAATTCATGTGGCTATTAAATAATGTAACCCTTCTGATCTCTAACACTGCAATCACTATTGTAATAAAATTAAGGGTCGTTTAAAAATGTTGGAACAGACCTATTAACTTAAAATTCTTAGAATTTTTCCACATAGGGAAGAACAGGTTTGGTTCGTTTAACAAGAGGAGAAAAGAAAAATTGTTGATATTGACGACACAAACAAAATGTCACAGTCGTAATTGGCTATTACTCCTAGAATTGGAACGTTCAAATGATACTCCACAGGTAATGATGCTCCAATATACAGTCTCGAAAGTCTGACAGAATTGGAGATGTAAATTTCAACGGACTATTGTGGTAGTCTAATAGTCGGGTGACGGAACATATTCGTATATCAATCCATCCGAGCCATAACGAATTATTTAATCTTCCTGCTCCCAAAAGCCGTACACAAGTACACACAATGCCAGAGCAAACTTCTGAACCGCGATTTCCCATCGCCTCAGACACTCTATTTCTGGTCCGTTCTCTTGTCGTCATTTTTCTACACTACACAAATAAATCGCATTATTGTCTAGTAGTCTTTCGTTTGTGTTTTTCAAATGGTCGTAAGATACCAATTAAGTGATTTATTTATTTTCAGTATCCAGATCGTTTTTTATATTGAATATGTTGCGTTTCCTGTACACTTAAAACTATGAAATTTAGATAGTTCTCGTCATTTTTTAAAGTAATTGTTCGTATATCCGGAAGAAATGTGTTTCAATATTTGTCCAGAAGGTTTTAAGGGGCAGCTCCAACATTGAGCTATCCAGAGTCATGCTAAAATATATTCTGGAGAGTTTTCTACTCCATTTAAACCAAAAGTGAATAGTACTATACTATACTATACTATACTATACTATACTACACTACACTATACTACACTACACTATACTATATATACCATATACCATACGCCTACTATACTATACAGTATGTCATACCATGGGATCGACTAAGAGGTGCAGACGGCTGTCACATGCTGGTTCCGATCCCAGGCGGCTGACTTCTACGACACAGAGATACAAAAGTTGATCTCTCATTATGACAGATGTCTCAATTCCGGCGGAGAATATGTTGAAAAATAGCTCAACAATTACTGTAACTGTTCCAATAAATATTTCCATGAAATTGTATTTTTTTCTGTAAACGGCTCTAGGGAAACTTACTTTTACGACCCTCATAATTGCGCTCGAGTGGCAAAAATTTATATATAAGCATTTGTTTTGACATAATTAACATGGTGGAAGAAAAAAAATAACTGCAATTGAAATTATTCATACAAATACATAATATATTTTTCATTTGATAATTAGTGGCAATAATGTCTGTATGTGTCAGCTTCTTTTGTTTCTCGCTAAGTGGAAGAGAAGGCCTGATGGCCTTAACTTCGCCAGAATAAATAAATAGATATTATTATTATTATTATTATTATTATTATTATTATTATTATTATTATTATTATGGACGGTAAATAACGTAAGCTGACAACAATGAGAAAGAGGAGCATCTGACGTGTGTTATCTGTGAGTTTGAAGACAATCTCATTTATAAAATATTTGTAGTGAGTTTAATTTGTAGACTGTTCGCTCACAAGCAAAAATTCTCCTAAGGGCAGTATAATCTGGTTTCGTAGCCGGAAATTTTAAGGCTTTCGGCACAACGGAAAACAACACAAATAAGTCTATTAAACATTTTAATCAGTCACTAATATGATTTCAACACAAAATTACTGCAGACTTTTCAAGGTAATCGGTCGGTTTTATATTTTGTATTTTATATTTCCAAACTAAGTATGTCCTACGATTCTTCATATACTTAAGAAGAAGTTGAATTTGAGGAAAGTCGACGCTCGATGGGTTCCACACACATTCTTAAAGAGAGAAACATATTATAGCAGAGAATGGAAACAGCGAGATTGCTACGGACGTGAAGGCGAACGTTTCCTTCGACGTATCATAACTTTAGATGGAACCTGGATTCGATGCTAGCAAAATTGAAGAGACGGTCAAATGAGTGACGGCCCAAAAAATATCTGCAAGAACAGGGTCCACTTAAAGCCATGTTCATTGCTGCTTGTGATTTTGACGAAGTCCTTCTCACTCATTCATTTCCTGTCGGAAATCGTGTGAATGGTGCATATACAGTTACTTTCTGGAACAGCATTTAAGACCGACAGTGATGCGCCGTAAACGTTCAAATATCCTGAATTCTCATCCCATCCTCCATGCTCTCCAGGGTCCATGTGATTTTGACCTCTTCCCAAAAATGAAATTACCACTTAGAGGAGTTCGCTTTAGAACCAGACGGGCCATTACAGCAGCAGTAGAGCAGTCTGTTCGACGATTAGTGCAGCAAGACCCTGCGGATGGCATCCGTCATCTCCCTGAGGTATGGCACCGGATTTTCATTTTGGAGAATATTACTTCTGAGCACTGCAATAATGTACGACTCTTCGAAAACATATATATATATATATTTTTTTTTTTACTTTAATTTAAATGTTCCCTTTAATTCTTTAATGATCCATGTATTAAAAATAATACTAAAGCTAGATCACTTAGAAAATGCAGCTATAGTGAAAACCTTAACTAATTTCCTTTTCCCACACTCGTTGCGTGTTTCCCTCTGTGCATTCCCCGACGTCGATCACCAATCAGAATCTGTGTCTTAACTCAAGTTGGCGGTATTGACCGCTATTATAGTGACTCTCATTGGATTACGTTCTTTACTTCCGCTTCAACCGTACACGACTGGTCAAAATATTTGTCCTCTACTTTCCACACATGCCCACATAATTTCCTCCATTTTTCCGGGAAATATTCATGAATGAGTTTATGATCAAACACTATTTCTCACGTAAAAACATACCAGTAATCTGGTTACAACTTAAACATACAGCATTATTATTAGTATTATTTTATTTATTTTATACTTCACTTCACTACACTTCACTTTGGCGCAACTGTACTCCTTACGAATTCAGCGTTCGTCAGGAACAAGAATTGCGGGAGGGGAGATTAGCGCATGCGCATTACAACTGCATTTACAAAGTGGTATGCCTATAATACAGTAAATTGTAAAAACTTTACTTACACTAATCATTAATATATTTTAATGTTTTGCGTTAATTTTAAAGCTATAAATAATTGAATACTCGGAATGCTTTAAAGACTTTAAGTTAATTTTAAAACTATAAGCCCGGGTCCTTGCGTCTACTTACCAAGCACTCTCATCATTGAGCTACGCCGAAGTTCAATCCACAGCACCGGATCCAACTCCTCTCCTCTAGTGTTTTCCCTTTGTAGTCTGACTCCAAGTTGGGCATGTATGCTGACAATTTATATAGTCAACTGCCATTATACAATTTCGGCGTAGCTCAATGATGAGAGCGCTTGGTATGTAAAACCAAGGACTCGGGTTCTATCCCCGGCGCAGGAGCGAATTTTTCTCCTCTAATATTAATTACAGATGTATTTTGTAGGATCAAAAAAATAATAATCTTTACGTAGATTCTTCACAAGAGCAGGTAAGGTCTCAATCATTGAAGATACGTGATAAATATGACGATGATTACGATGCGTGCTTTTAAGAGACTCGTCACTTGATAGAAGTGAAAGTTATTGAACTTCACCTCTTTTCCAATTCATAAATCAACACATATTTATTGACTAGTGCTTGTGGAAAGCTATAAAATTTCATAACAAAGACAAAATTATGGACACTTCAAGTTTACGCTGGAAACATTTTGTGAAAATATACAAGCATATAAGTAATATAGGGGATATCTTTTCCTCTTTCCTGATTTATATATATTTCCTCATCGACTATGTAGCTATAGTTGGCAACTTCGGTGATACATAACTCAGAAAGAATATGCGTTGAAATAACCATGTTAATATATACCCGTTATCACACATTCTTAAAAAAAAACTTGAAGAATCTATATCCTCCCCGTAGCGATATCAAGTTCGGCGGATATGTATTTTGTATCTCTGCCAAGCAACTTAACAAAAGTTTTAGCCGATAGCGAATGAGGCAGCGAATCTGGATTTTTTTTTTTCCTCGTATTATTTCGCAGATAGCATTTCTACTATGAGTCTTCCCTTTAATTAACCTCGATCATCTCTCGCCTTGTCGTATGTGATTTTATTGTATCTTGTGCGAGTCGTGGTTGATGCATAGTCGATATGAGTAATTTGTTTATGTCTCACACCTTCATGTGAATATATAACCTGGTATAAATCTGTACCTACGAAGAAGAGGATCTTTCCCTTAACTGATTAGTATTAATAAACGAGTTTTGTGTTTAGATGGCATTTCATTTAGAACTAAGATATTGTTACACTTCAAGCTTTAGACAACAGTCTTAACCAAATTTCCCTTGATATTATTAGTGAACGTTTATCGAGCCTCAATGACGATCTTTTGTTAATGAATAATCGAGCAAGAAAATTTGGGCTAAATCTCAATCCAGATAAAACTCAAGTCAATCTCTTAGGGTAGCAAAGGCTTATATCAGCTATTAGTATGAACACCCTTCAGTCTGCCTTTCAACAACGTAATCCTCCCTTTCAGTGCTACTGTAGAAAACCTCGGCAGCTATTTCGAACTGCAATACGCAAATCAGATATAGGCTATCTGCAGAAACGTTTTCTCTATCATGCACTCTTTGAAACATCTGAAAAAT
The DNA here is from genome assembly GCF_040183065.1 of Periplaneta americana. Classification (NCBI taxonomy): domain Eukaryota; kingdom Metazoa; phylum Arthropoda; class Insecta; order Blattodea; family Blattidae; genus Periplaneta; species Periplaneta americana. The sequence continues at coordinate 35,951,798 of NC_091125.1, forward strand.
GTTCTTCTTACTAAACTCAAAGAAATCCTAGTACAGACCCTTGTGATGCCTCACTTTGATTACTGTGACGTTTTATATATCTACCTAAGTGCTAAACTTTCTCAAAACCTTCGACGTGTACATAATGTCTGCGTCCGATTTATTTCCAAATATTCTGCATTAAATAAATGCATTTAATTAGCTTTGAGAAAAAATTCAATAATTTTCTACAAATATCAATGGAAACAATTCTGAATTTCTGTTAAGTGCGAGGAGATGTTTCCGTGTGACTCTGAATTCTGTAAAATAACAAAAGAACATGAACGAAGTGGAAAAATTAGATTCATCAAAAGTGTAGCAGGGCATGCGTTCGTGGATAGAATAGAGATATCAAAGCACAGTAACAAATAATAAATTAAATAGTAACTACAAGTTTTGTACACAAATATGCAAATAAAATAGGAGACAGACGGATACCAAATAAGTAGAGCGTTCTCCAGGAAATAGATTTCGTTCAGGGAAATACTGTTATAGATCAATGCGACTGCGAAGAAATAGTGTGTACATTTCTCTTGGATTGAGCGTAGGAAGGTCTTGTGTTTTGTAATATTGACGGATAATACAGGCTGATCGCACGGCATATAGAGTATTATTATATAGATGACTTTCATTCAGTGCAGTTCAGTTTAGTTCCTGGCAATGCAGTACACATTAGAACAGCGTATCTTCAGTTATGATACGTAGATCTATTTTTACGAAAAAATCGCACAAAAGTGTCGGAAATTCCAGCACTTATTTTAAGGTAATCCAATAAATTACACCTGTAATCTAATGTCGAGATTTTATTGTCTAAAGCTGATGCACTGAATCACTGCTAAGAGGGTTGTTACTTGCCCATGTCACTTTCTGTAGCGCCATACTGAACGAAACCCATTTCTAGGTACCCACGTTATAGGCTATACATATAAGTAGATAAAAGAACTATTAAGTTCATAGATGTATAGATTTTCATATTTTGCTTCACTCGCGTTTAATTATTTATACAGTTTTTTTTTTTTAATTTCTTTAGTAAACTGCAAGAAGACAGGTCTGAACCTCACATCAACAAGGCACCACTTATGAGGCAAATAAGCCAGGAGATAATGGGGTATGGTGGCTAGAACTTTCCCCCTCCATTGCATAAGTATGATACTTTAAATCGGCTGTTAAACGAAGTCTTATCACATATGCGGTTAGTGTATGGAATTACGAGACAATGTTTAAGCAAAATGAATTCGGTCATTTCCTATGGGAGTACATGGCATTTGCCTAATTGGAGAATATCTCGGAAAAAATCCAACAGATAATCAGCCCAAGCGGGATTCGAACCCACGCTTGAGAGCAGTCTCGGAACACAAGTCTCCCATGTTACTTCTATACTGTTTTTTAATACAGAAAGAATCTTCCCGCTGAAATTTGAAACGGTCTAACCACCTCCACTTGAAGACGGGGCTACTGTATACGACGTTTGAGAACTAAGTTAACAGAAACAAATTTAACCAAGGGAATATATGAAAGCAAAATACAGAACCACACTAAAAATAATTTAATCTAAAAATATTATACGTCTTCCTAATTCCCTCATTTTTCTCATTGTCCTTAACAATTCGTTGCGACGGGCAACAATGTCGCCACATTCCATTAAATATTTCTTATTGTCCTCGTTTCTGCTGTACTGGAATCCAATAAGCTTTTAGTACTTTCCGTAATGAGGTACGTGCCACTTTAATTTGTAGTGTTATGCTTCCGGCAAAATATTCTCTAAACTGGGTAGAAAGACTTCTTCATAGCTTATAAAACAAGTACTGTCCGTATTAAAGCTTCCTGATTCTATAAGTCCAATGGTTTAACAGGAGAGTCGCGAATACGTTTTCTGGAGGGCTTTTAAGCTTTTCTCCCGATTTATTTTTCTTCACGTAAATATAATCTGCAAATGAAAATATAAAAATTGGAAATTTATCCTTTGAAGAGGTGGAAAAATTCAAATATCTTGGAGCAACAGTAAGAAATTGACATTCGGGAGAAAATTAAACGCAGAATAAATATGAGAAATGCCTGTTATTACTCGGTTGAGAAGCTTTTGTCATCCAGTCTGCTCTCAAAGAAACTGAAAGTTAGAATTCATAAAACAGTTATATTACCGGTTGTTCTGTATGGTTGAGAAACTTGGACTCTCACTTTGAGAGAGAAACAGAGGTTAAAGGTGTTCGAGAATAAGGTGCTTAGGAAAATATTTGGGGTTAAGGGGGTTAAATTACAGGAGAATGGAGAAAGTTACACAATGCAGAACTGCACGCATTGTATTCTTCACCTGACATAATTAGGAACATTAAATCCAGACGTTTGAGATGGGCAGGGCATGTAGCACGTATGGGAGAATTCAAAAATGCATATGTTAGCTGGAAGGCCGGAGGGAAAAATACCTTTCGGGGTTGCCGAGACGTAGATGGGAGGATAATATATTTGACTGTATTTGAGGAAGACGGGTTATGATTGTAAGGACTGGATTAATCTTGCTCAGGATAGGGACCGATGGCGGGATTTGTCAGGGTGGCAATGCACCTCTGGGTTCCTTAAAAGCCATAAGTAAGTAAGTAAGTAAGTAAGTAAATAAGTAAGGAATCATAGGAAACCGCAATTTTAGACACATCCATCGCTTTAAGTGTTCCGTTCAAAACATGGCTAACGCAACTTGGTTATCTTCCATTACCTGCTTTACTCTGCTTTCGCTCTGGAAGTACACACAACTTCCTTGATATTATAGTATGTAATTTCCTCTACCAACTATTAAATAGAAAGTATTTACTAAGTACACCAACAACAGCAAACTAATCACAATATCCATCATCTTGAGTGAAAAGTATCACAATTATTGTATATCACGAGTTTAAAAACTGAACTTTTAAGCAGGCGTAAATAGAGGAAGGATAACAAAGAACGTTAACGTGTTGTAGGAATATCCTGTCAAACAGGTATACAGTAGTAAATAGGACACTCTCATCCCCTCTTGTTACTGATTGGCTAGGTTCTTCCTAACGTTTAAACACAACGGCGGGAAGTTCCCTTTTGTATAAAAAGTAGAGTATAAATCACGCCAGTGGACTATAGTGGAATTCTCATAACGTGGGGTCAGCAGGAGTCTCCTCTTGTGACGACATAGTGCATTTCATTTCCTAATGCCAAAGCTCGGTGAATTTTAACTGTAGCTTTTTCATTCAAGGTCGGAAATTGCAATATGACTTAAATTTACGATTGCTAGGATTCTCAGGACTTACTTGCCTTTCAAAGGAAGCTATGGTAATGATATTTATCGCTTTTGCTAATTCATCCCCTTCGGCCAGTCTTGACCCACGATTTCTATCAAAGCACCATAATTTAAACATGTTGTCAAGCAGTAACGATCTGGAAATTTAACACTGTATAATTTGAGTTCATATTTACATAATACTACAATGTATACTACAAAAGATGAATAATGCTAAAAAATATAATGCTATATATGCGAATATCTCCAAGTACAATTTCGCGTACAAGTGTGTTTTCAAGATGATGAAATTTTCAGTAGCATGAAAGAGGGAGGTGCCATGAAATGCTATATAATTACGTCGGTGCACTATACAAACACGAGAAGCGAACGGACCTGCATGTAACAGACAACTTTATTCTGTACTATAACAATTGTGTCTGTCATGCAATATGGATGCAGAACAGGGATAACCACAAAGATATAAACCATGAATGTACTTTGAAAGCATGTCTGTGTATATATTAGCATTATTAGACATATTCATTTCTCGTAATATCGATTGGCACAAAATGCTTCCAAAAATACTTGTAATTGCTGTATTTAACTTTTCATAGCTAATTTTTTATTGGTTTCAAATATGCTATAAAGCACGACACCAACTAGAATTACGAAGTAAGTTGAATTTCAACGAAAAGACAAAAATATTTTCAACCTAAACGTTCTATTGCTGCTTCATTATTTTTCGTTATTGGAACTTTTATAATTAATTTCATGAATATGGGGTTCCTCATAGCATACAATGGTTATAAGAATAAGCGCGTTAATATTTTACAAATCTCACACGTAATACCGCTTAAATACTAGGAACCAATCAAATCGACTTGAATTTTGAATACATAAAGTAGCAAAATGGTTGACATTAAGAAAGAAACTTCTTACAACTTCTCATTTATGTATGTCTGATGTGTAGATTGAAGTCTCTAAGTTCAATTAATTACTTTTAAAATATGGACTTCATACATTCAATTATTTAAACTTTATTTAAAAACTAAAATTATAAAACAAAAATGTTTCTAGCCACTATCGTAAGAGCCAGGGTCGTGTACGGTGTGGTCTTAGTAAATAATATAACAAACTTTACAAGGACAGTTTACTAAATACAGTAAGTAACTTAATTCAAACCAATAAATAATACACAAGGGCAAAAAAAGAAGAAAGAGAAAGAGAGAGAAAAAACACATTTAATATAAATTGACAATCAGACAGAAGCCAGTGATATTCAATAAAAACATGAATATAGTCGACAGAAATAAAAGGTAAAAATACGCACATTTGTTAATATTATATATCATGAATAATTTTATAAATTTCTTTTTTAAAAGCTTCAATTTTTAAATATTTCAAATTTGGAAAATGGTTTGTAATTTTATTATAAAGTCTTGGACCGGAACAAGCACCACGTTTAAGAGCTGCATTTGTATGACATTTAGGCTCAATTAATGGGAAAGTAGACTTTTGTCTTCGAGTACGATATTCATGTCGATTAAGTTTATATTTTTCTAAATATTCCTAACTGAAGCAAATTTATCTCTGATTTACTATATCTCTCATTCCCTATTTACGATGCTTATAACAGGTGAAATGTTTTAATGTACCTGTATTTTGTTAACTTCTTTGATTTATACTCATTATTTTAAACATTTAATATCATCATTGCACTTCAAAATGTATGCCAGTTATCTCCCTTACTTAAAATAATTTTCCTCCAAATATTCTCCAAAATATTAAATGTGAACCATCTAAGCGTAGACCTACAAATTAATAAATGAAAAATTCTAAATATCTTATTACAAACTGATAGCACTTATCACTTCCAATATTATTTATTGGCAAAACAACAGAGGAAAGTAGTCTAATTCTTAATTTTATATTATCAGTCATTAAATGCTGTAGATGGCGTTAAGAGACAATGAAATGAAATAGAAAACTAGAGCATGAGAGTAAAGGACAAAGTAATGGTAGAGATAAAGGTATCCCGTGTTAGCTGGATGCAGAGGTTACATATTTTCTTAGCGTCGGCATGAGAAGCAAAAGTTGTCAGTACAACGTACCGGGGGTTCTTTTATCTCCGAGGACAATTGACAGAAAGCTAATTATCTCCGAGGACAATTGACAGAAAGCTAAGTGTATCTCGGAACCGTCCTGTAAATTATGAAGAAAAGAAGAATCCCAGAACCATCCGGGTATAAATCCAGGAGCTTCCAGTCCGCAATGGTTTGCTGAACGAAGTGAAGAGCTATTACGGTTCAGCAAAGCAAACGAATCGGAGAAAATCTGCCCCGAAGACATTTCATTAATAAAAATTTTCACACCACCATTCTTAGGGTTGGTGATCCTATTGAGGACAAGGAGCTAAAATTTTCCATTTGTTTCACACATTAATAAAAAGAATAAACAAATTTTCTCACGAAAAGACGTCAGCATCGGATTAGTTGGAAATCCCACGAAAGCATATCGATAACATTAATCTGAATAAAAAAAATAATTCGTCGATTCGTTAGAAATCCCGCCATCTATATTAAGAACAATAATAGCCTATAGAATCAATGCTGAAGGTGATCAGGAAGAGTAAATTAAATTGACTGGATCACTGGCTAAGAAGGAACTGTCTACTAAAGAATACATTGAAAAGAATGATGAACGGGAGAAAAGCTCAGGACAGAAGAAGATATTAGATTACAGGCAACGCGAAGATAAGAACTTATATGGCTCATATGCGGAGACTAAGAGGAAGGTGGCAGAGAGGAAGGTTTGGTGAATAGGTTTGTAGCAGAAGACCTGTTCTTGGGTAGAAAACTATGAATGAATGAATGATCGCTATTCAATTGCCATAGCTGCATTTTCGGGAGAATGTAAGCGAAGGAGAGTGAAATGCGACCTCATTGAGAACATTATTTTGGTAGCCACCGGGGTGGTTCAAATGGTAACAATTTGAAGTTGTGAGCCGAAACTGCGCTCGAGAGTGGGTTCGAATTCCACTTGGACTGGTTACTTGGTTCTGGTTTTCCAAATATATAAGGAAAATGTCAGGTAATCCAAAGAAAATTCCTACGAATCAGCTCGCCAAATATTTTGCTATCGTCAATTCCACAGACGCTAGATAACGCGGTAACCGATTCTAGAACATTGATTTACTGGCTTTATCAACATCGAAGCTCATCATACAGTACAATAGGGCATATCACTAAAAAAAAAAATGAGCCGTGAATTAGCACGCAAGTTGGATATTGAATTTTCTGCTTGTAGTGACTAGCCGATTGAGCAGATCGTGATTTTTCCAATACATGATGTACGTATATTGTCTACTTGGTCGTTTACTACGTAATAATGTCCAGCTTAACACGCAGTTTTAACGCGGCATCTTGAAATACTTTTTAAAAGGGTTGTACTAATTATAAAATTTAATTTAAATTTTCTAATAAAAAAATTCCCAACTGCCTATTGGCCTTATATGCATGATATAGACACTACATTATGGAGGTGTTAGGGGCCTACCCGTTGATAAAAGTCATTAAAAACATAAGATACTGGTAGTGTAAAAGAAGGACGCTTATGGCTTGAAATGTAGAATGAACGTGGTGTTATTCTTAAACTTGAAGAAATGTTGTACTTACAAAAATACATTCAGAAGTTGTAGTCTTACAAACACGAAGATGACATCATATTCCAATGTATGTCTGACAGCGTTACACAATTGTCATAATTGTAAATTTGAAAATTCTGGATAAAAAGTCTATTAACACTGTTGCTTCGTCTTCTTCTGAATTTCTGTGTCAGAATGTCCCGATTTTCACTTGTCCATCCATTATTTGAGTGACCTCCCTCCGTCTCTTCGTTTCCTCTTATCTTGCATGACATTGATCGTTTTGGAAATCGAGAATTTTTCGTCCTATCTAATGCGATTTCCATTTTTCTGTCGGCAAACATTTCCTGAAACTATATTTTTAACTTTCAATTTTCATTTTATAATTTCACTTCTTTGTAACTCTAATCTTGTTAATTTAATAAATCGTTTATCTAAACCAATTCATTATCTATACACCCAATCTTGTTTTTCCAGTGATTTTTTGCTAGTAATCTATTTGTTTGTTATTTCATAAGATACATACTTATTTACAAATTCCTTTTAGAGAACCCAGAGACTCATTGTCGCCCTCAAATAAGTCCGTCTTCAGTCCCTACCCTGAGCAAGATTAATTCAGTCCCTAGTATCCTAAATCAATCGCCATCTTCACTACCAATATTATTATGCAACTCCTGATTGACTCAGGCTTCGGTGTCAATTATAGGGATTTATGATGATATTGGCATCGTGAAGCTTTTATGGGGGCTCACCAAGTTGGCCTCATAAGAACGTCATGCAATGTAACAGATCCACGTTGCATTCTGCACCGGTGATAAGATAAATAAAATTGTGAACTGCGAGGAAACTTTTGATTGATGGCAGGAAAGAGAAGGACAACGTTAAGTCGAGAAAACCTGTCTGACACAGTCTTTGTCCGTCATAAATTCTATTTTTATTTTCTAGAACGTCAATCTGAGACTCCGGGAAGGGAAATCGACACTATATAATCATTCGGATAATTCTTCTCTCCTAAAAACGTGAAGCAATGCACATAAGCTGAATTATTGCAATTCTTCAGTTCTTGCTGTAATAATGTGGAGGATGGTCCATCCCATTGTTTTTATAATTATTGTTTTCCTTCTGCGTTGACAGGCCTATGTCACTGAATATCATCTCAGATACTTACTCACTTACTTACAAATGGGTTTTAAGGAACCCGGAGGTTCATTGCCGCCCTCACATAAGCCCGCCATCGGTCCCTATCCTAGCAAGATTAATCCAGTCCTTACGATTATATCCGACGTTCCTGAAATCCATTTTAGTATTATCCTCCCATATACGTCTCGGCCTTTCCAAAAGTCTTTTTCCTCAGGTCTTCCAACTAATACACCCTATATGCATTTCTGGATTCACCCTTATGTACTACATTGCTCTGCCCATCTCAAACGTCTGGATTTAATGTTCCTAATTATGTTAGGTGAAGAATACAATGCGTGCAGTTCTGCGTTGTGTAACTTTCTCCATTTTCCTGTAACTTAATCTCTCTTAACCCTAAATATTTTCCTAAGCACCTTATTCTCGGACACCCTTAACCTCTGTCCCTCTCAAAGTGAGAGTCCAAGTTTCATAACTATACAGAAAAACCGGTAATATAGTTGTTTTATAAATTCTAGCTTTCAGATTTTTCACTTGCACATACTTTTACGCGCAATATTTGAACCGAATGTCTTTTCAATGGCTGCTTTGAAGTCCTCAGCTGTTGTCAAAATGGATAGTGAATTTGGCTACCTTCTACATACTACAGTATTTAATTTTCAAACTAGAAGATTCTTAAATAAAAAAGATAAGGCAAGGTACGGAAGTCATTATTAATATAAATATAATATTCGAAAGCAATGGCTTTCAACAGGATACATTTTTAAATAGCTGTAATACTCAGGAATTGGTTATTCTACTCCATTACCATCTGACATCTGACTTAGTTGCCTTATGAGTGATTCCTTATTGGTGTCACTTATGAGGTTCAAACCTGTCTTTGTACAGTTGACTAAACAATAATTGTATAAGTAGCATAATTTAAAATTATTTAGGAAGTAATTGTATATATTTTATACATCGTGATTACACACTTTTACTTAAGATTTGTTATAGAAACAACTTTCCTGTGTTAATGTTGTTTTTATAACATATACTGTATTCTAAATTCAATAGATATTCTAAGGAGATTTATTTCAAGGTAACAGATGATAAATAAGCACTAACAAAGGCATCAGAGCAATTTACAACAAACTAGATCTAACTTATCTTAAATTCTCCCGCAGATTTAAATGATTTGGTCATATCTTAAGAAATGAGGGCCTATAACATGAAAAGAATTTGTTTGACTCAAAAATTATTTTCTTTAGCACGCATAATAGCTTTACGCAATGGTAACCAAGCTACAACTAGAGGACCATCAGTGCTCGGAGTGTCATAATTTCACAAACGTTGTTCTATTATGTATTTTGTTTTTTATGTTAGTGAGATCGAAACCGAAATATGCATCTGTAATTAGAAAATCTGTTACAAATGGCTCGAAGAAAATAGAAAGCAATAAAGGCAAATCCATATACTTACAACCGTACAACTTACTGTCCACTTTCTCAAATAATAATGGTTAGAGGAAATTTATGATTTCTTCAACTAACATCAATATCCTGTCATTTCCTTTCTATTCAAGTTCCTTAAACGTATCGATCTGTGAATAATTTTAGATCAACTTTAGCTTATGTATTTCTATGAAAGGAATGAGAGGCCACGGCAAACATTCTAAATCCCTTCCCTCGATGTCTAAATGCCTTAAAGCTGCCAATTCATGGAGTAAAAAGTGACAGTTCTTTCATAACTTAAATTATATGTAGAAAGAGTACAATTTCTTAAGTGGTTCCTTATTTATTTATTATGTATTCTGAGCATAATTCTATTATTATTATTACAATACTTTTATCACTGTCATTTATCTATTTGCGCTTCCTATTGTTTGAAACTTCCTTCTGGTTAGCATGTTATAAACAAACATTCACTGTCCTCAATCTTACACTCCAAGCGTATTTCCTGCCTTAAGTAAACTTTGAAAGGCATAAAGACCTATATTAAATATACATAATCGCCCCAAAAATGAGACCAGCCTGTTATGCCACTAGAATAAGGAGAACATGCAGTTTAGAAACCCATCCCTGACTATCATCTGTCCGTGAAACTATTTAAATATAAATTTCCTTCGTATTTTACAAGTTAATTACTCAATACGTTATTATTTTTCTAAAATAACGGTAATTTTTAATGTCGTTAACTGCCTCAAGCTAAAGTAAGTTTAATATCAAGTTTTAGAACACATGTTTCAAATATAAAATTACCCTCGAGCATCACATATTCTGTGTGTGCACCTGCATATGTCAGGATGACTCCACCCCATTTCAACCTTAGCCCAAGCCATACTGCAGGAATTTATTAAAATCGCTGCTAGCATAGGGTTGCGTTCTTCTCGAAAGGGGAGGGAAACTCCTTGTATCACAGAAAAGGGATCATTCGGAGACAACAGTATGTACAAGGGTGTAATTTCCCGCTTTAAAGATTACATTGTAACAAATAAGAAAATGTTCAGATTAAGTTTAGACTTGAGTAGAGCCACAATTTTGGTTCGAATCCTGCCTCGGGTGTAAATGTTTGTTATCAAAGGAAGAACCTATATTGTTGAAAAAGAAGAAGCTGCAACCTCATGTACGAAGTGGTTGTTGGGCAGAATTTTTTTTTTTTTTTTTTTTTTTTTTTTAGTATCTACTTTGATCTCTTTTACGTCAAATCCCACAGTTTCTGTTACGTCCAAATCATAACATCATTTTTTCTGAGCACAGTATCTGCAATGTACTGCATGTGATGATGTAACAATTACGATTGCACACTACAATAATAATAATAATAATAATAATATTATTATTATTATTATTATTATTATTATTTTTATTATTATTATTATTATTAATAACAATATCTAGAGCTCTGCTTGGGCGTGGGTTCTATGCCCGCTTGGGCTGATTGCCTCATTGTGTTTTTTCCGAGATTTTCCCTAACTACAAGACAAATGTCAGGCAATCTGACAGCAAATTCTCGGCTTCGTCTCACCAAATATCATCTCGCTATCACTAATCTTATCGATGCTAAATAACCTAATAGTTGATACAGCGTCTTTAAATAACCGACTATAATAATACATTATTAGTATTAATATTAATAGTATTAGTGGTGGTGGTGGTGATGGTGGTGGTAGTAATAGTAGTAGGCTAGTAGTAGTAGTAGTAGTAGTAGTAGTAGTAGTGATAGTAGTAGGCCTAGTAGTAATAATAATAATAATTTTTACTAGATTATTTAACAACGCTGTATCAACTACTAGGTTATTTAGTGTGGATGGAATTGATGATAGCGTGATGGTTTTTGGCGAGATGAGGCCAAGGATTCGCCATAGATTACTTGACATTCGCGTTACGGTTGGGGAAAATCTCCGAATAAACTCAACCTGGTAATCAGCCCAAGTGGGAATCAAATCCACGTCCAAGCGCAACTCCGGTTCAGCAGGCAAGAGCGCTACTACCTGAGCTACGCCGGAGGCTAATAATAATAATAATAATAATGATAATAATAATAATAATAATAATAATAATAATAATAATAATAGCATTAGTAGTATTAAAATAATATTCTACTACAGACAAGACTTACAATTCTGCAGTGCTTGGGAAAAGTGACATAAGTCAGTTTCCACAAACCTTTTTTGATAATTTATTGACAATTTACGGAACAACTGCTCGCTTGGAAAAAGAGACATATGTATTTCTCCCATTACAATAAATTCATACAGAAAAAAAAAATCAAATCGACATAAACCAGTGTGAATCTATACTAATAATAAATCTGTAGCCGTAATTTTTCTGGTAATTTTCGATTTTCCAAAAATAATTGGATCTAATATATATATAATTAACCACCCTGAAACCAAAAATCGCTTTTTTGACATTTTTGTTTGTCTGTCTGTCTGTCTGGATGTTTGTTACCTTTTCACGCGATAATGGCTGAACGGATTTTTATGAAAATTGGAATATAAATTAAGTTGGTTGTAACTTAGATTTTAGACTATATGGCATTCAAAATACTTTATTTAAAAAGGAGGTTATAAGGGGGCCTGAATTAAATAATCCGAAATATCTCGCTTATTATTGATTTTTGTGAAAAATGTTACATAACAACAGTTTCTTTAAAAATGATTTCCGATAAGTTTTATTCCACGCAAAATTTTGTTAGGACTGATCTTTAAGGATATACAAGAGTTTTAAAATAACAATACAATACATTTCCACCGCCGCCTCAGATTATAGAGTCGTTGTTCCGTAACTTCTATGTGCAAAATATTAAATTATTTAGTAGGAAGAAAAACAAATTTATTCATTCTATGGCGGTAGTGCACAGGAGATCGTGAATTCTTACATTTTCGGAAGAAACAAATATAATTAAGTTATATATAGTAGATTGTTGTATTTTAATTATGTAATCTTTATATTTATTTCTAATAAGTGCAGCGGAGTGCACGGGTACAGCTAGTTGCCAATAAATTATCAAAAAATGTTTGTGGAAACTGACTTATGTCACTTTTCCCAAGCACTGCAGAATTTAAAATTAAGAAGCGGAATCATGAACAGTTGCATCCTTCCAGTTCTCCTATACGGAGCACAGACATGGGCTCTAACGGAAAGAGAGCGGGACATGTTGAGAAAGTGCCAACGAGAAATGGAGAGGAGGATGCTGAACATCACACTCAGATACAGACTACGTAAAGAAGACATAAGGAGCCAAACACATCTCAATGACGCAGCAAAAACGGCCGAAAAGCTGAAGAAGAAATGGGCAGGACACGTGATGCGATTCAACGCGAACCGGTGGACACATCCTTACGACATGAGACCCAACGAGTGGCAAATGCAACGCTGGAAGACAGAAGACAAGGTGGGCAGACGAACTTAGATCAAGATTCGGCCACCTATGGTCAAGAACAGCGAAAGACCGACAACAATGGAAACTCATCACAAAGTGACTGCAACCCAAACAGTGACTAGTGAACAGTGGACCCTTCAGTGTTAACACAGACAGCATCCCAAACTATTACATTACAAAAGTGACCATCATTCCCGGAGTGGCTGACCGGGAACTGCTTGAAAAGCCACCCTGCATAGTTATGAGGCCCTTGCCTTTTACGGGATTTCGTGGCTAATTCTTGAATTCTTGAATATAGTTTGTTGGCTGAGTCATTGGCTAAAAGGGAACTGCCTAATGAAAGACGCATTGGATAAAAAGTTCGGGGTAGAAGATACTAGTTGTTAGAAAATATTAAGATAGGCATACATGGATCGTATGCAAAGCGGGAAATAGGGAATATTGGAGAATGTTGGGTTTGCAGTGAAAGACCTGTTCCTGGACAGAAGATTATGAATGAATGAATGAATGAATGAATGAATACTTTTGAGTATCTTAGCCCATTACGGTTTTAAGTTAATCGGACACACAAAACAACGTAGTGAACTTAACAGAATCAAATCAAATTCTAAGACGTAGGCTATACAGAGTGTAAGCCTATAGGCTATTAATTCCATGCAATTGATAGTTTCAGGATATCGTACGGTTATGTCCCAAAGAAATGACACATAACAACAGAATCATACAGATTTAATTAAAATTTCAGTTTTACTCATTTACCGAGAGCGGGTGGCGATTAAAAAAAAAGAAACCGACTTGGTAGAACAGTGCACAGAGGGTTGATTTACGACACCGCGAATTCGTGTTTAAATCCCGTCAATAGCGGAATTGTGTTTGTGGTGGACAAAGGCAAGCTTGTGTAGGCTTATCTCTAGGTTCTTAGGTATTCCGTTTTCATTCCATCAACACTTGCCATAATTCCCATTTCATTATCATTTCCTTTTCGAAAAACATTATACCTATTTATGTTTATTCGGCGTCGTGTCACCCGCCCGCCGTGGCTGGTGTTCTTCGTGATTTGTTTAAAGTTTGGTATGTAATAATGGTGGTGGATTGTAGGCAGCACAGAGCTCTATAGAGGGCGAAAGCGCCGAAACTCCAGGGCGGAGAATCAAATGACTCAGACGGAACTTCATACTGAAAAACATCACAAGAGGTATCGTACTCGAAACTTGTTAGCTTGAGAATGCGTGTTGCGTCGAATGGTTGTGTCGGCTTAGCTCAGGGCTGGGCATCGGGAGCGGAACCAGTCTCTAAACGGGGACGCTTAATATTCATTCATCACTGAATCAACACTGCGCGGTGTTCGGCGGGGAAGAAAGGAGATGAAGAGAAATCATATGGCTTCCCGTGAGAGAGTAGAATCCGCTCTTGCTGCCCAGCCCTGGCTTAGCTGGACAGCACAATCGGTATGCAACTCCTTCCAAACCGATGCATAAAAAGCTCAATTGGGCTGCAATGTTTAGGAATAATTCGGCCAGTAAGTACCAATGCAATGCCATGCCAATTAAAAAAAAAAACTATTACCGAAGTTTAATTTTATGTTGATCCTTCAACAGCGTGTGGAGACAGTAAGAAAAGAAAAACAGAAGTAATAGAAATATAGTAGTTGTTTGGTAGTTGGTAGTTGGAAATATAGTAGTTGGTCACTACCGAAGGAAAGAAAAAACTTCCTAACGGACATAGCCAATGAAAAGAAAAACATTTCAACACTTGTACTGTGTTTGGGTTTATTGAAATATAGTAGGCCTACCAATATTTAAAACGCTTTCTTTTCTTAGACAATATATCGAAAGTTCAGAACAAAATTAAGACTCATCTATAGAGATGGGTAAAAAATAACACAACAGTTATTTTGGAACTGTTCCGGTCTCGGAACTGTTGCAAAAATGAACAGTAGGTCGGAACCTCCTGTTCCGAAATAACAGTGTTCCGACTCCGAGCTGCTCACTTGCCAACTGTTGCGGGCTCGCAGTACCGCGTGGCACAAGGTATGTTCCGACTCCCTCGGAACTGTTGCAAAAATGAACAGTAGGTCAGAACCTCCTGTTCCGAAATAACAGTGTTCCGACTCCGAGCTGCTCACTTGCCCAGCTGTTGCGGGCTCGCAGTACCGCGTTGCACAAGGTATGTTCCGACTCCGAGATAACAGTCGGAACGTCGGAGCTTGTTCCGATGAACCAACGACAGCTGCAGTTACACTGTACTTGAAACTCTCACGTGGTTGGAGGGGGGCGCATGGACATTGAAATCCTTGCGGTGGCGCGAACTTTAATATCAACATTTGTAAGACTGGCCAATCATCTGTAATGTTATAGTAAGTATTCAATAATCTGTAATATTGATTCCCGCTTTATGGTTTATTTCACCATTAGTTGACTAATTCTGTTTTATAAACATTCTACAAAGTCATAAAGTACGCATACTATTATTAATTCATTGATCAGCTGATTCTATACAAAGGTTAAAGTCGTAAATGGTAATGAGTGGTTTAGTTACAATGTCTGTATGTCGTTTGTTGAGGTTAAATCTGACAAGCACAAGTTTTTGTGCTATCTTCTCTGTTATCAAAGAACGACAAAAATGTTGTAGCATTATTTGTTGGAAACTACCCATATAAGTACTGATTTGGAGAGCGAGGTTTAATGCGAAGTTTAAATTACACTTTGGTAAAGATGCGATTCCAACATTTTACTAACCCACTGCGGGGTTTCCAGGTTTCAGTACTGCCAATATATATCTTTTTTATTTATTAAATTGTAATATTTATTATTATTATTATTATTATTATTATTATTATTATTATTATTATTATTACTATTATAACTGTGCATTAAGAAAAGTAAAAATAAAAATTAATGATTTGTTTTTTTTATTATGTAATAGAGAGAACAGAAATTACATACCATATGTTTTAAATGTTATGCTATTTTTTTTTTTAGTTGGCTACCATGTCTTTATAACTTTATGTACGAAAACAAAGTGTTGTATTCTGTCCTTGTAGTCAACAGCTGTGTAATTACTAACATTAAGCTTTTGAGTTCTGTCCGCATGCACAGCAATTTTCCAAAATCGATTCGAATGTGCATTGCAGTGCCATCTATAGATAAGAATGTGTACTATGTCATGTCTATGAGTGCTCCAGTGTGAGCTGCATGGTGTTATTTGTCTATGGTGAAGAGGGAGGGTACTGTACCGTTCGTTTGAACGACTCAACGACTCCGACTCATCACCACTGGTGACTGTTATTTCGGAACTGTTATTTGGAACATAGTATTTTTTCGGAACCGGAACCGTCGGAACTGTTCCGGGAAAAGAACAACTTCGCCCATCACTACTCATCTATTATTCAAATATACGTTTCAACATATACAAGTTCAACAGAAACTTCCGACATATTTTTATGGTGTAGACTGACGCAACAGGAATCTCAAATACGAGTAGACTACAGCAAACGTATGCTGCAGAGAAAGGAAATTCAATTTTTAACTTTTAATTATTATTTAAAAACAAAAATTAATTTTGTTCTTCTATTCTGAAATAAAAAATTCCGACAGTTGTATGACAAATCACGGCTTGAATTAAACCCTCAATAGCGGTATTACTTTTAGCAGAATTTCGACATTTCCCTTCCGGCCATGTTTTTCAGTTTTAGATAAAACAATCGCATTTCATCATCTACCACCATTTCGTGAATGTGTGCACGTTAGTTATTATTTCCCTTCTCTGACTACGCAAGATTCTCTCTTATTATAGAGTTCCCAGAAACATCAGAAAATCATATGGGACACTCAGCACTGACTTTAAAAATTGAGCTTTGGTATATGTTTTCCATCGCGCTTTTCTATGCTGTCTTTGAAAAGATTAAAACAATACTATTAAATCTAATTAAATACTGGTAGGCCTATATTATCTAAAAAAAAAAGTAACTTACTTAAAAAATTACATAAGCCCGCCATCGGTCTGTATCCTGATCAAGATTAATCCAGTCTCTACAATCATATCCCACTTCCCTCAAATCCATTTTAATAGTATTATCCTCCTCTACGTCTCGGCCTCCCCAAAGCTCTTTTTCCTTCCGGTCTCCCAACTAACACTCTATATGCATTTCTGGACTCGCCCCTGTACGTGCTACATGCTCTGCCCATCTCAAACGTCTGGATTTAATGTTCCTAATTATGTTAGATGAAGAATACAATGCGACAAGTTCTGCGTTGTGTAACTTTCTCCATTCTCCTGTAACTTCATCCCTCTTAGCCCTAAATATTTTCCTAAGCACCTCATCCATTCCAAGCCTTAATGTGTGGTGTTTTTACGGTGATCGGTTGTTAGCCCTTCGCCCAACCCCCAAGTTGGAGGACCATCCCTCATCGGCTGTCCACGACTGCTTATTCAATATATTCGCAGCTACCCTCCATATCTGGATGCCGTCTCCTCTATCCGCAACCTGAGCACATGCCATGCAGTGGTGATAGCGACCCACAATACATGGCTTAGGGGAAACTCGGGCAAAGCGGATAAGCTAAGAATAAACAATGCTACAGGCTATATTTTGGTGCTCTCGAAATAAAATCTTCATGACTTTGGTTGTGACACATGTTGTCCACATATCTACAAAACAGCAACTCGTTTCTCGTACCTACGGAGAGTGATATGACTTGAGAAAGAAAATATAGTTAATTATTCACTTTGCCCGTGTACCCGGGCAAAGCGAATATCCTTATAACATTTTCACCTTTCTATCTAATTTCTAGTCACTGATAATAAAATTAAATCAACACATAAACACGATGTTAATGAGTCATATGAGACAATAAGAAATGTTATCACAGCCCTTTACAGCACGTTAGATTAGTACAAAATACAAATTTGAAGTCGACGTTTCACTGGCACTGAAGACTTGGATTTCTTCTGCTTTTCCTCCTGCCCATAAGTTACTTCTCTTTCAAAATTTTTAATCTGTATAGATGTAAGAGCTTCAGAGGGCTGATATTTTCTTCGTTTAACTCGTATCTTTCGAGCATCCACTTTTGGCACTGGTCTAAATCAAAAGAACTGACTTGTGTTCTCCTGCTGACGATGTTGAGGGTTTTGGTGTAACCGGAACTGAAAATCTGAGTGTAATTGATGTATTGAATATTTCGCCAACCACAGATGTGGTTGATTCTGAGTGAGAATTAACTGTTTCTTCAGCCGCTGAAGAAGCTGGCATAGCAGAATTTGTTAAATCTGAGCCAACTGTCATTTCGCTGATTTCTGTCTCAAGTGGGCGATCTGTAAGTTCATCTGGAGCAAAATCTTCATCAAAAAACACATTATGGTTGTATGGCCAGGTAGCAGAACCACTGATTGGAAGATTTTATTTCTTCAAGTGCTTTCTTCATGGCTTCTTCAGACCATTTGGCTTGCTCCGTTTTCCTCTTGAAAACTTAGATCATCTGAAAATACATTACGACATTTTTAAGTAAAAATTAAGATCAGTGTTACTGATTTATAATTTAATTAGTGTGACTTAATGCCTCCACTATGTAAATGATCTAACACGCTTCATTACAATAGGCAAATACATAGACAAATACAGCTGACACTTATATAGTCAAATAAAGGTGGCAGGGCAAAGCGAGTAAGTTATCCACTTTGCCCTATTCACTTTGCCCGCAGACGCCACTTCGCTTTTCATTTAAATTTATACAAACATAAACGTCAATAATCTTCTTCGTAAGTACGGAATTTTAGAACTAATGCTATCGCCTACATATTACTATCACATAACAAAGAGTTTCTTCAGTACTGTATATTGTACATATGTTTCTCTTACCTTGAAATATTTTAAGAAAACAGTCAATGTTCTTCAAACACACGCTGACTTCTTCTCTTACTAGCTAGAATGACGATAAGTCGGTTCCAGCAGCAAAATCTGGTAGGGATTCTTCCCCAACATAGCAGAAAGCGCTACCTGTTGGCGTTTCTAAGAAATAGGTATTATTCTCTTTGCCCGGGTTATTCATTTTGCCCGGGTCTCCCCTACTTAAAGAATAAATTAAAGAAAATTAATTGAAAATGTATTCCTTACAAAATAGGTCCACCTGAAAATAATGCAATGTTATAGGTACTAAATCAGAGCCTACTCATAAAATACATTTCTGAAAAATGAATTTCTTGTAACAATTCTTTATTTTGAAGTATTAAGTCATGAAACGCAACACAATCCTCAATGAAAAATGATTTCACTATAAGCATTGATTTTACAGATATATTCAATTTCTTTTTCTCATCAGTCCACACTGCGGAAGAAAAATTAATTCAACTTTTGCATTTGCACCAAAAATACACATAACAAACTCTATCATTTGTTATTTTAATTTAGGAGCTTTTCATCAACAATTTTGAAAAGATCCACCAAGACTACATCTAAATGTTTTGATTCTAGGAATTTCCTTCAATTCACTCTCTCCTTTGGAATTCAGAACCTTTTCCACAATTTTATGATCTCATCAGAGAAGTGGTATTCAGCAATGTTTGGTCTGGTAGCAGTTTACTTCAACTGTTTTAAGAACACTGTAGGCCTATACATTCAGTCTCACCGCCAATGTTTCCAATGTAACGAATTCCAGTGTCACCAATAGCGATAGAGATTCCTATTTATAATGAAACAGCAGATGGTATTCCCAGTTTTGTTTTTTAGTAGGTTAATTTACGACGCTTTATCAACATCTTAGGTTATTTAGCTTCTGAATGAGATGAAGGTGATAATGCCGGTGAAATGAGTCCGGGGTCCAGCACCGAAAGTTACCCAGCATTTGCTCATATTGGGTTGAGGGAAAACCTCGGAAAAAACCGCAACCGGTAACTTGCCTCGACCGGGAATTGAACCCGGGCCACCTGGTTTCGTGACCAGATGCACTAGCCATTACTCCACAGGTGTGGACAGCTTTATTTTTTCTATCACTAATTTTTAAGTACAGTATAACTTGCCCCGAACACCTCTTTCGGGACAACGGACATATTAGTATCCCCTTATTTTACGCGGGACGTATGAGAATCCTACGCTTAGACTATACATACAGGGTGATTCAAAAGTCCGGCGACATGTACGAACTCTAACAGTGCAGAAAGCGAAAAATGGAAATAAGGGAAAATTGTCAGAAATATGTCGTTTTAAATCTAATTTTGAATGTAGAATGTACCATTGAGATTGTACATTTGTACGAGCCTCAATGAGAACAGAAAATGCCCTGTTACCACATGCTTTGTCCTTGAAAGAAGCATTTACGTTATCGCAATCAACATAATGTACTGGGTAAATTACGAAATTATGATAAATAGCATTGTTGCCAATACAAGTTTATGGAAAACCGCTAGGAAATGATGAAATTCCCTCGAATCCTTTTGCTGCCAATGTAAAGAAATATTTCTTTGCAATGTGAGAAATTAAATAACGGAAAATCTCTGCATGTTGAAAATTTTTCTCCGTTAAATAATACTATCTAAAATACACTAGAACTGGTGGAAAAGCCACTAATTTGGCAGCAATGGGATTGGCGTACTAGTATACAGCCTCAACGGTTTATTTTACGTTGAAAATTCAACCACATTAGATTGAAAACTACGAGCAAATGCTGGGTAACTTTCGGTGCTGGACGTCGGACTCATTTCACCGGCATTATGACCTTCATTTCATTCAGACGCTAAATAACCTAGATGTTGGTACAGCGTCGTAAAATAACCTAATAAAATAAAATAGAAAATATATTGAAAATTACATATTTCCAACAATTTTCCCCTCTTTCCATTTTTTTGCGATCTGCACAATAACGGAGTTTGTCTATATTTTCGGACTTTTGAATCATCCTGTATAATTGTGTATTGGTGACATGATGTGATCTATGTTATTGTTTTTATTACAAAACAAGAATACACTTTATCTCACTCTTTAGCTGTTATAATCAAACGGAGACGTGACTTTCTGTTACTTAGTTGATAACACTGTTCAACAATGAAAATGTAAATTGAATAAAAATGTAATTTCTTATCAACTTTGTTGTGCAGATCATGAATATCAAAGAGTAAAGTAAAAATTATCTCTAGTTTTCATTTTACACAGCTTGGTTATTGTGGGATAATTTTATAGGAATTTGATACTAAGTTAAAAAATTAACAACAATGATTTAGCAAAGGTACAAACGATCTTAGCAATATTGTTTTTCAGTTTCTAATCTTCCTTATATTTCAATATTCTGCTAGTAAACATCTCTTACCCTGAATTTTCAGCGATTTTTTGCCTCTCTCCTGCTCAATATTGTATAATAAATTGGGGTGGACTAGCTTCATTGTACTTAATCCATTAATTTTATTATATAGAAGATTAATAAAAATTTGTCTAACCAAAAATATGGATTACCCAACAAATTTAATTTATACAGATTTTAAAGTATTAACTATTGAAGAAATTTAAAAATATAGTTTACTAACTTACTACCACAGAAATCAAATAAAACATAAATCTAATCGACATGAATATCGTACTCGAAGACAAAAGTCTACTTTCCCATTAATTGAGCCTAAATGTCATACAAGTGCAGCTCTTAAACATTGTGCAAGTTTCGGCCCAAGACTTCATAATAAAATTACAAACCATTTTTCAAATTTGAAATATTTTAAAATTGAACCCTTTAAAAAAGAAATTTATAAAATTATTCATGATATATAATATTAACAAATGTATATATTTTTAATTTTTTATTTCTGTCGACTATATTCATGTTTTAATTGAATATCACTGGCTTCTGTCTGATTATCAATTTATATTAAATGTGTTTCTCTCTCTCTTTTTTTTTTTTGCTCTTGTGTGTTATTTAAGTTAGTAACTGTATCTAGTAAACTGTCTTTGTAAATGTTATGTTATATTATTGACTGAGACCACACCGTACACGAGCCTGGCTCTTACGGTAGTGGCTAGAAAAATTTTTGTTGTATAATTTTAATTTGTACTCACTAGCTAGCTAACTAAATAAATAAGATGAAACTTGGACTCTTTATGTATTCCACAACACAGGTGCCAGCATCATAAGTAAATCACAAAATTCTGGACGAGAATCAGTCCGAAGAATACGCTTATGTACTTCTGTAAGAGGTTGTTAATTTTACTGAAGAAACGGTGCAATATTTTAAACTACGATTGCTTATCTAGATTGTGTACCTGCTTGAAAATATTATGATGTGAGTTGGACTCTTGTAAATTTATAAAAGTATTAAACTGAACTGGTTCAAGAGTATATGCAAATAAAAATACTTGACTTGTTATATGTAGCATTGGATGCGCTTCACTTGAGCCATTAGAAAGAAATACACGTCTAACTTGTTCCAAGAAGCGAGCGGTGACTTGATCACATCTTGCGGAACGTGATGGTCCGCGAATCAAATCCAGATATCGGACGTGGTTAATGAGATGTATCAGTTTACATCATTCCTTAGCAACAATACAAATGTTATTGCAGCTAATCAGGGAGTCCTCAAGCCATTGCCTATCCGATAACCATAACAATTGAGATTGCTATCGAATCACGATGCGTTTATGAGAAATGAATTTATACAGGAATATGTATCTCCCATCTAATTAACTTACCGTATA
This sequence comes from Periplaneta americana, assembly GCF_040183065.1. NCBI lineage: Eukaryota > Metazoa > Arthropoda > Insecta > Blattodea > Blattidae > Periplaneta > Periplaneta americana. The sequence goes on from NC_091125.1 coordinate 35,974,379, forward strand.
AAATTAAACAACTCTATCCATGTGCACCTCAGGTAAATCGATAACATTTGATGATTATATTAGCTAATGTAAAGCTTTATTTTGTTAAGTTCTAATGTGAATGTCCAATTTCTCGTGGTAATAATAATAAAAATAATAATAATAATAATAATAATAATAATAATAATAATAAAAATAATAATAAACAATTACAAATGGCTTTTAAAGAGAAAAAATAATAAAATTATGGTATATTTAACGACGCTCGCAACTGCAGAGGTTATATCAGCGTCGCCGGTGTGCCCAAATTTTGTCCCGCAGGAGTTCTTTCACATGCCAGTAAATCTACTGTCACATTTAAGCACACTTAAATGCCCTCGACCTGGGCCGGGATCGAACCCGCAACCTCGAGCAGAGGCCAACGCTATACCGACTACGCTACCGAGGCCGACGCTTTTAAAGAATCCGGAGGTTCATTGCTGCCCTCACATAAGCCCGCCATCGGTCCCTATATTGAGCAAGATTAATCCAGTCCCTACCATCATATCCCACTTCCCTCAAATTTATTTTAATATTATCCTCCCATCTACGTCTCGGCCACCCCAAAGGTCTTTTTACCTCTAGTCTTCCAACTAACATTCTATATACATTTCTGGATTCACCCATACGTGCTACATGCCCTGTCCATTCAAACGTCTGTATTAATATTTCTAATTATGTTAGAATACAATGCGTGTAGTTCTGCATTGTGTAACGTTCTCTATTCTCATGTAACTAAACCCCTCTTAGTCCCAAATCCCAAATATTTAACAAAGCACCTTATTCTCAAACACCCTTAACCTCTGTTCCTTTCTCAAGGTGAGAGTCCAAGTTTCACAACGGTACAGAACAACCGGTAATATAGCTGTTTTATAAATGATAATGATGATGATAATAATAATAATAAATAATAATAATAATAGTAATAAGAAAATATCTATTAATTATTATTTATTATATTATATTGTACTAACCAACAGCGATTAGCCAATAATTAGTTAGCATATAAAGGTGTCTATAATAATAATAATAATAATAATAATAATAATAATAATAATAATAATAGTAATAAGAATATATCTATTAAATTATTATTTATTATATTATATTGTACTAACCAACAGCGATTAGCCAATAATAAGTTAGCATATAAAGGTGTCTATAATAATAATAATAATAATAATAATAATAATAATAATAATAATAATTTATGTATATGATAAATATTTACCATTATTCAAATGATAAATTATAAGATATATGAATCAGATTTATTGCTGTACGTACAAGTGGAAAGTTCTAGATGAGGAAAGAGATTTAGAATTTTTGTTGCAAAAGAATTGTGACATTTCATACCTTTCCTAGGAACAGATTATATTACCTTTAATAACTTTGATTGATATCAGGACATTGAGATCTTGATTTCTGGCATATAAATTGTGACACTTAAATTTTTTTTCATAACATTTTTTCCCGAGTTACTGGGTAGAAAAACTGTACGAATATGACATGAATTTTCGTTGAATACTTTCTAAGTTACCTGAGCCAGTTGCAACAGAATTCCAAACTGCAGATGCAAGTTGGAGTTTCTAGGCACTAATGTAAAGTAAATGATTAAAAGTAAATTAAAAAAGAACAAAGCATTCACCGTATAATATCCAACTTTCTTACTGCATGATTGTATATGAAATATACATTCATGTGAAAGTAAATTTACTGTCAGAAAATACTCTAAGATTTTTGACACACATTCTTCCATTAATTGAAGACCTGAATTGACAAACATCCCAAATCCATTGAAGTAAATTATTCAGGAGAGCAAGACTACTAGATAAGCTAAACCATATAAGAGCAATAGTGGGCCTATAATTAATGTTAGTAGGTTTCAAAAGCACAGGCTTAGAGTCGGATTTGGGATATTCTTTTTTGTAGGATGGTAGCCTATGTAAAACAATATATTTCAAGTAAAAAGTCAAATTCGGTCAATTTTTTACCTGAGATGTATGTCAATTTAGGTCTTTTATTTTATTATGCTTTCAATTAATTGAATTTAAGAGAAATTGTTTTCCTAGTAAGGTTCTGACTTTGCATTTTAATATTATTCTCTTCACATTTATTTTGTGATTACGTCGTCACATTCAAGAATATATGTATATCAGTGAACGAAAGATCGTAAAATTGACAGTGAATAATAATAATAATAATAATAATAATAATAATAATAATAATAATAGTAATAATAATAATAATAATATCAACAAGTAAGAAGTCCTCCTAATGTTGCATATTTCTGTTGTTATTGCTTATTTCATTTTATGCGGAAATTTTGTTATTAAGGATAACTTCGAAAGTTGAGTTTAAAGCGACTTTTGTGTCAATTCTTTAAACAATATTCTGCATATAATATCTACATCATAATGTTCAATATTGAATGTTTAGTGCAAAGCTAATCAAATTCACAGAAAAAAAACTTTATAAGCTGTAAAATTTATAATAAGTATATACTTCACTTTTCGGGAATGAATACATTTGTTTTGCAAACATTTGTAAGCTGCACATAAATAGGAACAAATGAAATTAAGTCTACAATAAATTAAAACAATATTTTTGGACAGTAGAAAAGACTTCGTCAACTAACTCGCTTACATAAATTTAATTAGTTCTTCTTCTTCTTCTTCTTCTTCCTCTTTAAGTAATAAAATTGGCAGTGTACAACGTTCTTATGGTCCCGCGCCGTGGCGTCGTGGTCTAAGGCATCCTGCTAGGACTCGCGTTACGGAATGCGCGCTGGTTCCAGTCCTCATGGGAGAAGAAATTTTCTCATGAAATTTCGGCCAGTGTATGGGACCGGTGCCCACCCAGCATCGTGATGTACATGAGCTACGATAGGTAGTGAAAATCCAGTTTCGAAAACCAGCTATAACGGCTGTGGGGATCATCGTGCTAACCACACGAAACCTTCATTCTCGTTGGATGATCGTCCACCTCTGCTTTGGCATGTGGAAGTGAGGCCAGCAGCCGGCTGGTCGGTCTTGGCCCTTCATGGGCTGTAGCGCCACGGATTTACTTTACTTACAACGTTCTTATAATATTACACATTGGCGCCTATAGGTATATTATATATTGATACATAGTATACATTATATAATAGGAACTTCCTTAATTCTTTAAAACAAATATCTGAATATAGGCTAATTTGTGTATCAAAAGGTTCAATATCGAATGCTTACTTTTTTTTTCTCCTAATAAAATATACAGGAAAACTCTACGAACTATAAAAATTGATAAATTAAATTAATTTTTCATTAAGAATATTTTTGTTTTCGGCAGGTTGACGAATTGTTTCAATCGAAAGTGAACAGTAATTACAATCTATATATTCCCAACAATTTGATTTGAATATGTAGTTCAATTTTGAGTTTTTGTGAGTTGTTTGGTTTCGAGTACCGGTATGTCTAGAAAGTTGTGGGAGGATTCACGGAATTTCTTGTTTCTGTCACTTTAGTAGCTACCTGGTTTTCCCCAGCCGTAAAGCGAATATCATGTAATCTATGGCGAATTCTCGGCCTGATCTCGTCAAATACCGTCTCTCTATCGCCAATAATGTAGTAATTGATACAAAGTCGTTAAATAACCTACTAAAAAATTATAGCCACAGTTCCAGTACTTTTTCAAGAATTTTATTTTTATATATCTTTTAATCCGTCCCACGACGTAGCTCGTGATCTAATAAGTCACGCCTTAATCTAGCGTTGCGGAATGAACGCTGGTTGGAATCTTCAGAGGGGAATAAATTTTCACGTGAGGTTGTGGCCAGTGTATAGGATCTGTGCTTCTCATCATCGTGAATTTGGGGAACTACAGTGAATTGCGAAATCCGGTTTCGTACTCTAGCTGTCACGGCTGCGGAAATCGCCTTTTGAGCGACACCAAATTTTCATGTGTTTCTTTTGAGCGAAAGTCCTTTTCAGCGATTTGGAAGATTTAGCGCGGTAATTTTTGAAGGAGTGTACAGACTATACCGAAGAATTGTCATTATATCCCTTCAGCATACGTTCTTCTTAGAGATACAACAGATAAAACGTACTCCATATTTTTTAACCTCTACATGCTAATTATGAAGAAAGTAATTTGACCTTTCTTCCAGTATATTTCTTATCAATTTTGAATACGCTATCCAAAAAAGCGTAACATATACGTAGAGAAATTCCAGGATAGTTGCATGTAGTTTTCATTTATCACAAGTGCGATACAAAAAATACAACAACGTGGGTTGTATGCACTATAGGCCTACATGGACAACGAAAGTGAATATGGTAAATGACTTGGACATGTAGGCTATTTGTCCTTTCCTTTTTAGATCCATGTGAAGTAGAAGATTGTTTTGCATTTGCTATTAATGACGATGGCCCTCTTTCTCCTGCTGTAATATGTTTAAGTGATTATTTAGTTGAAAGCCATATTTCAGAAGAAGCAACATTATCTCCAAAGATATGGGCAAACAAAACGTGTGATGATGTTCTCACAACAAATACATGCGTGTTATTTCACAGCAGATTCAATTCTAATTTTCATTCTCCTCACTCAGACATTCTCCTCATTTTTAGAAGTACTGAAAAGCTTTCAGACGGAAACTTACCTAAAAATCGATGGAGTGAAAGATGATGTGAGAAAAAAACCCCGCAGTGAGATCAGTGTTACAAAAACTTCAGAATTGAAGGTTTTTTTTTTTTAAAGAACCATAGTTCAAAAATTGAAAATTTTGGATACTCGTATTAAGCATGTGGTGAGCGTATTATAGCGGCCATCTACTGAATTAGTTGTCAGTGAAGAAAAAAAAACTATAGTCCTTTGCTATAGGAGTGTATATTTTGAACGGTTTTCATAACACAACCATCGTTCAAAGACTTTTTTTGTGAACTTATCCATTGTCCAGGACGTTGGTAGCATTTACAAATATTCCATTCATATCATCTTAGAATTATGTTGTGTCAGTGAAGTGTGTAGTATCAGTGAAGAAGTATGTCGTGTCGGTGAAGTGTGCTGTGTAAGTGAAACGTGTTCCTGTCAGTGAAGCTTTATAGTTTATAGTGGCAGTGCAAAGTATTTGAACAGTGAAATGTTTTTGAAGTGTTAGTGAAACCAGGATAGAATCAGTGAAATGTGTCGTAGTTCCAGTGCAGTGAGTGAGTTGACAGCGAAATGAGTGTAATGTTGAAAGGTACTTGTGCAGATATGAACATATCATACTCGTGGGTTTTAGTTCGATCTTAGTTTTAAGATACAAATTAGATGTATTTCAAATGTTATTTTAAGTGATCGTTTCATTTAATTTAAGATATTCCCTGTTGTTGTTGTTATTATTATTATTATTATTATTATTATTATTATTATTATTAATTATTGTTAGTATTAATTATTAGTATTATTATTAATTGAATTTTAATTAATATATTTTTTAATTTATTTATTTAATTTACTTATTTAAATTTAAATATACAGAATAAAGAATATAATTACAAAACAAACAAGAGAAATAGAAATAAAATAATACAAGCAATATAAAAAGAAGATACAGTAGTATTAACAAAATTTGTTTATTATTGTCATAACTGAGTGTAATTAGTTACCACTGCCACCGGGTATATACCCATTGCAGTGTGAATAAATACATACATACATACATACATACATACATACATACATACATACATACATACATACATACATACATACATACATACATACATACATACATACATACATACATACATACATTTCCACACCTGTGGAGTAATGGTCAGTGCGTCTGGTCGCGAAACCAGGTGGCCCGGGTTCGAATCCCGGTCGGGGCAAGTTACCTGGTTGAGGTTTTTTCCGGTGTTTTCCCTCAACCCAATACGAGCAAATGCTGGGTAACTTTCGGTGCTGGACCCCGGACTCATTTCACCAGCATTATCACCTTCATTTCATCCAGACGCTAAATAACCTAGATGTTGATACAGCGTCGTAAAATAACCCAATAAAATAAAAAAAAACATACATAAATACATACATCTTGAAACATATATCCATACAATTTTAAACTGTAGTAGACTGGCAGTGCTGCAAAAAATACTTTAGCACGTGAACTGTTGTATCAGTTATGGAGTCATCTTTAGGTGTAGAAGTAACCCCACTGAAGAAACGTAAGCAACAAAAGGAGAAGAAACAGGATATAATAAAGAAAATGAATATTAAAGGAGAGGTACACTTCAGCCACAACAGAGAATTTTTTCTTAAAATAACCATTGTCCACAGTTACCTACAAATACACATGTATTTCTATGAGGCAATTTAAGTTCTAAGAAACGTACTTTAGTTTTCCCAAGTTTCTACAACACCTTAAGAAATGACATGATGATTTTCATACTTGAAATGTCAACAACACCCATGCCAAATAGTTTTTTGTTTCTCCTGAAAAATTTGTTTTTTGGACTTGGTTGTTTTTCCAGAAAAAAATACCTTCAGTTACACAAGTCATTATTTTAACAGTTTAATCTCACACTACCAGTACGTTAAACTTAGCCTACATCCTTTTTAAAACAAACCTGTAGTAAAGTGATTTGCACAAAGAAAATCGACTAACATCATAGCAGTATGAAATATTTTTTAATCGACATGCAACATTTTCACCACACCTTTAATACAAACTGAATGCCTTTCTGCGTAACGCAAACATAGGTTTTGATCACTGAGACTCTTGAGTCTCTGGAAATGGGAAAAATAATAATGCGTTTATTTCTCATTCTGTACAGTTCGTGGCAAAATTTTTAATTTTCCATAGTAAATTATCAGGGCTCAAAAGAAACTTCTAACGTGGCTCAAAAGATGCCGATTTCGCTCAAAAGGTACGTCCCCGCGGGGATCATCGTTTTAGCTGGTACTAATATTGGTTGGACTCTACTGAGGAGTGTGGATGTGAGGCAGCAGCTGTCATATACCTTAGCATTCTATAGACTGTCGCGAACAGGATTATTATTATTATTATTATTATTATTATTATTATTATTAGTAGTAGTAGTAGTAGTAGTAGTAGTAGTAGTAGTAGTAGTAGTAGTAGTAGTAGCAGTAGTTAGTAGTAGTAATGAGAATAATAATAATAATAATAATAATAATAATAATAATAATCGACCACTCATATAAACTGAGGGAAAGAAGGCAGAGGACGGACACTGGAAATTTTTCTTTTCTCAATCGTACTATCAGGGACTGAAATGCTTTACCTGCAGACTTACTAAAGGCTTTACCAACAACCAAAAATGTATTTAAAAATAGGCTTAAGGACCTTACTAATAGACGGTAATTATACACAGTATTTAAAGGGTGTAAATGATATGTTGTTATTGAAGTGTTGTATCAGTGAATAATTATGTTGTGTCAGTGAAGTGTGTTGTATCAGTGAAGAAGTATGTTGTGTTAGTGAAGTGTGCTGTGTAAGTGAAACGTGTTCCTGTCAGTGACGCTTTATAGTTTATAGTGGCAGTGCATAGTATTTGAACAGTGAAATGTTTTTGAAGTGTTAGTGAAATCAGGATAGAATCAGTGAAATGTGTCGTAGTTCCATTGCAGTGAGTGAGTTGACAGCGAAATGAGTGTAATTTGAAAGGTACTTGTGCAGATATGAACATATTATATTCGTGAGTTTTAGTTCGATCTTAGTTTTAAGATACAAATTAGATTTATTAAAAAAAAAATATTTTAAGTGATCGTTTCATTTAATTTAGTATATTCCCTGTTGTTGTTGTTGTTATTATTATTATTATTATTATTAATTATTGTTAGTATTAATTATTAGTATTATTATTAATTGTATTTCTAATTAATGTTTATTATTGTCATTATTGAGTGTAATTAGTTACCACTGCTACCGGGTATATACCCACTGCAGTGTGAATAAATACATAATAATAATAATAATAATAATAATAATAATAATAATAATAATAATAATAATAATAATAATAGTTGGTTTAAGCCAGCGTTGTCAGACAGAGACTAAACGGAGCGGAGCTCTCCACTATGGCTCTTCCGTGCTACGGTGTTTCCACAGACATAAGCAAGTTCACTCTCCGACTGCACTCTCTAGCTCCACAACCGGTTTTGGAGCTTACAACTCTGACACTACTGGTTTAAGCCTATTTAACCTGGCAGAGTTAAGGTCATATGGCCTTCTCTAACACTCAACAAGGAGTAAGACTGCCATACAAAAACACTACAAATTAAAAAAAATGCAATACATGCAGAGAAAACTGAAGCAGATAATCATAATACAATGTAACCAACAAGTCAGTAGAGATGAGACATAATATATAACATATAAAAACAAAGAAAAAGCATAATAAAATGTGAACAGTAAGTCAAAATAAGTGAGATATACAAATAATAATAATAATAATAATAATAATAATAATAATAATAATAATAATAATAATAATAATATTTACTTACTCATAATTGGCTTTTAAGGAACCCGCAGGTTCATTACCGCCCTCATATAAGCCCGCCATCGGTCCCAATCCTGTGCAAGATTAATCCAGTCTCTATCATCATATCCCACCTTCCTCAAATCCACTTTAATATTATCCTCCAATCCACGTCTCGGTCTCCCCAAAGGTCTTTTCCCCTCCTGTCTCCCAATTAACACTCTATATGTATTTTCTGGATTCGCCCATACGTGCTACATGCCCTGCCCATTTCAAAAGTCTGGATTTAATGTTCCTAATTGTGTCAGGTGGCGAATACAATGCGTGCAGTTCTGTGTTGTGTAACTTTCTCCATTCTCCTGTAACTTCGTCCCTCTTAGCCCCAAATATTTCCCTAAGAACATTATTGTCAAACACCCTTAATCTCTGTTCCTCTCTCAAAGTGAGAGTCCAATAATAATAATAATAATAATAATAATAAGAATAATAATAATAATAATAAAGTCCCATTTAAACTTCACATTATTTGTCTTATGACTGTGACTTCGAATATAAGTTAATTTAATAATTTCCCAAAATTCTCAATGTCAGCTGCGGGTTACGTGGAACATACAATATGAGCAATGGGACAGTGAAGATCGCTGGCTCTTTACATACTTTTTTTTTTGTACTCTCAAGGTTACGGGACTCGTACCGATAAGGCAGCAAACTCACATAGCCTAGGGCCTAGGCAATACAATGTACTCCGATATACTAGCTTATTTTCATTCTCATAGCAACCATTGTGACAGTATAAATATAAATATTAATCATTAAGATACTTTCAAATCTGAGTTAATGATTGGAGGAACAATTTTGTAGTAGGCTAAATGTATGTAATGCATTTATATTAAACACTGAAAATTCTAGTCACTTTCTATTGAGGAAAACACATTTGAGATATTCTGCGTCATCATAAGATGAAAGAGTAATGGAACAGAGAAAAATTCTCTCCGACACCGGGATGGGTATCCGGTGTGGCTTAGTGGATAAAGCATCAGCACGTAGAGCTGAAAACCCGAGAATTTTTCTCTGTTCCATTACTCTTTCATCGTATGATGACGCAGAATATCTGCATGGAAATATCATATGTACTTCGGTACATTAAAATAATATATATGATATGCGTAAATCACTTCGTGATTTAAGACGGCGCTTATTCCTTCGGATCCCGGCCAACTAGTCACTCATAAAGAGTGCACCTCAGCACATGTGTGGACTTTAGTCCTACGTTCATAGACATTTATGAGTAGTGCAGAGGGCGGCCACTAGAGGGAACCCAAGAGTTGGAACTTAAACTGAGACGATTCTGTCCGACACCGGGATGGGTATCCGGTGTGGCTTAGTGGATAAAGCATCAGCACGTAGAGCTGAAAACCCGGGTTCAAATCCCGGTGCCGGAGAGAATTTTTCTCTGTTCCATTACTCTTTCATCACATTTGAACAAGTTGAAAAAATCCTCTTAGCCCTCTACTATGTTCTGAGAAACCGATTCCTTGCCATTCGAAAATAACTTATAGTCAAAACTTATTTATATGTAGTTCTGAGTTGTGAGTAATTTAAATTATTTCCATTCAGTTTAAACCACAATAATATCGGAATGGAGAAACCTTTATCATTTATGTAACTTTTTTGTTGCATAAGACCTTTACTTGTTTATTTTATAGCTTAAGTTTTGTGTGAAAAAATTTTCAGGAAAAAATAATTTAAATAATTTGGCACTATGTTATTATTTAAAATCCATTCAATTTCACATTTTGTACTACTCATAACTAGGCCTAACTCATACATATTTTTCAACCAATCGCTAGTAGTTCACCCAAGCGTCCCAATCTAGGAGAGACGCGCCGTTACTAAATATCTTTTGTCGTTGTAACATTACCCTTGGTGCACCATCGGAAATGATGATTAGTGGAGCAATATTGGAATGCCGACAAGGAAAGCGGGTGTACCCTGTGAAAACATACCCAAGCACCCCGTTTTTGTTCATCAAAAATTTCTCTTGAACCAGTCAGAATTAGAATCTGAGTTAACAACGTCGAAGGCCGACGATCTAGTGCAGCCGTGGCGAAAATGTGACTCGCGAGCACATTGTGGCTCACAATGATAGCTCTGCATTTCTCTTGCTTCCTACCTCCCCCAAGCCCCACTCTCTCACTCGCTGGAGTCAAACTCCGTCTATGACGTGCGAGTGGCGTATCGTCGCAATGTCTCTCTCGAAACCATGTACCTCTACAAAAACGAAAGTTTCAAGTAGGATGGGAGGACGCATTTTTTTGCTGCCAATATGATGAAAATATTAAATGTATGATTTGTTCACAAGTATTACGAATAAAACTATTGTATAACACAAAACAGCATTATACTACATGTTACTGATGAAACATTAAAAGGTTAAGTGTTGTCATTATTATTATTATTATTATTATTATTATTATTATTATTATTATTATTATTATTATTATCATCTCTGTACGTTGATCCTTTTTCAGCAGAAGTACCAATAATGGGGATAGATCTTCAATTTAAACTCACAGATTTACAATGTGATGTTAAATGAAAGCTAGATGTAAGGACTTGACAAATGTTGAACTTTTCAAATCTTTGCCAAAGAATAAATATCCGAAGCTTCGTTCTTTCGCTTATTCTGTTGAAGCCATGTTCGCTACAACTTACGTTTGTGAAAAATTATTTCCAACAATGAAAATAGTAAAAACCAAATTTAGATCACGACTGATAGACAATACCTTCGTGATCAACTACGACTGGTAGTAAGTGACATAATTCCTGATTTTGAAACTCTGACGCAGAGACATTCTGAAGACAGTTAATTTTAGATTGTGATAATGTGTTCTATGTTTTCTTATTCATTTCTTTCTTCGTTACACGTACTAAACATTAGTTTGCAACCTTATACTGTATAAAATTATATTTAAGTTCTTGATGTAAGGAAAATGAAAATCCGTTAATAAGTCAGACAGTTGCTTCATTTCCCCTTCGGGTGTCCGCCTCCCTACATAGGTGCTATGCACGTTGCAGGTTACACAGTGGCTCGGCGCACGATCACATTTTCGCCACGTCTGCTCTAGTGATATGAATAACGTGCGCTAGTTAATAGAAATTAAATGTTAGAAATGTTTGTCCGATATTTTGAGAGAAATCGTGATACTTGGGTCGACGCAAAGACAGCCAACATAGAAAAGCATCCTTGTTAGTATGCTGAGTTAAAAAAAATTGAATGTCAATTTTTGCAGCAACACAATACTTGCTCCTTACTTCGTATAATGAAAAAGTAAAAATGAACACAGAAAATTACGTGTATAAATTGAAGATGACAGTATTCTTTTACAACGGCGAAATCAAGGGAATCGAACCCACACCCTCATAACTCAGCAACGTGCTCTGGTAGGAAGCGACGGATCAACTCCCGTGGCACTGGGAGTAGCCTCTGTCACGACGCGACCACCCTTCGTGCATGCAGTAATTTTCACAAAAAAGAAATGAACAAAACCAACTTCTGTTCTGTCGGCAACATGTATTTATGTCGATAGTATCAAGCCCGGCCCCTCCAGCTCCTTGTACGGACTTGGCACTTAAACCCGGACAGGGCAAACCATGAGGGGGTTCAACCTCCCAAGTCAAACACTGCCTCCGTATGGCGCCACTCTACCCTCCCAACCCCCTCTGCCCTAGTAAAAAAAAAGTTGTCTTAAAATAATAACGGTCGGAACGCCTACTTCAGGAATTGATATAAAATACTTTAAGACCAATTTAAGTGTATGACACATGAAGGATGAAGCAGGTCCTTGCAAATCAGAGACTGAATTCGGAGGCTATAAGGAGTGGATGGACAACTATCTCATGACAATTAACTTGGCCACACATTGACCAGACCCAATAATTTGCCGTCGGTACGACTCCAGTCCCTTGCGAAATTAGTACAGCAATTTCGAGGAGCGAGGTTGATAAACAGGTTATGACAGAGGGACCACTGTCATTCCACACAAATAATATCTCGACAAGGTCATACATGAGATATTACAGAAATATTAATAAAAATGTCAACAATAAAAGTAAAATTGAATCAGTCATTTGTAATAGGCTACCACATGAGTCCACATTTTTTCGAAAATACGGATACTGTAACAATCTTGAAGGGTAGACACATCATTTCCAGTGAAAAGAACTTGAGTCCAATCATTGTTAAGCAGTTTTTTTAATCTTAAAATATTGAATTTCTTTCTAACCCACATCAATGCCGGACTCATGTGGTTTTAATGCTGAAAGGTTGTTAGATTTTAGCTGCACTAACTGCTACAAGAAAGTTCAATCAAGTAGTTCATTAGTTATCTATACGAGGACATTCGTATCTTCCCTGCGATAGGGATTTCGGTGTAGCTAAACGACTGATTCGACACACTGACAGGATCTACGAACCTTCTGAGTATACGTAACTAATAGTAAAATCAAGTAAAAGCAATAAATTCACAGTGACAGAAGTAAAACATGACGATAAAATAGATTTTAAGCACTGGTGACCTCAAATCTTCAAGAAAAACACATTGTTCATTGCTTCTTAGGGTAAAAGTATAGGCTACGTAAAGACCAGAAGGTTTCATTTGGTATTACAAACTACAGGCTGCTTATACTGCGTGTTCAGTTCAAAGTGTGTCATGGCTCGCTGTATGTCGTCATGTGGCTAGCCGATGAGCCTAGAGAATTCAATCTTCCTACACTTCTGCAGAGGCGTATTACCTATGTGCCAGAGAAGTTGCCTGGCAAGTACGGCGTTCATTCTGAAGAGTACTTACCGATACGCACTGTAACGCCGGTAGTGGCAGGAATGTGAACTGTTTGGAAACACGTACTGAGGTGAGTTTTTTTTCTTACTGCCGGGATATGGGGAGAGGGTTAAGACGATTACTTACGTATTTGTTACATTAACTTCGAAGGTCAACATGGACACGGAGCATTTGATTTGTGTTGTGGAATGTTGCCGTACGCAACCGATGATAACAAATACCCTGCGTACGACTTGCCCGCGCAAAACACAGTTCGAAAGAGGTTATGGTAGCACACAGACCGTACAGGCCGCCATCTGTTGCTACGACGTTCACGTTATACCGTACACGTTCTCAAGTTCATATTGAACGCCTTGATTAATAGCCAACTTATCTGACAAAAAAGCTGAAACTCGCTTCAAATCACAGACTCACAACAGTTACGTCATGGCACACTTTCAAATGAACACCAGTATAAGATTCTAGCACTCCCAGAGTTGCAGTAATATCAACCTATATTAATGGAGTAGAGACGCATTTATTTAGTCTTGGATATGCAATCATGATACCACCATGCCTACAGAAAAAGCCTACATTTCGCTGGTGCCCAGTCATGAACAAAAGATGCAGGACATAGGGAAGATCATTCAGTATATCCCACATCAACATGTTGATTTTTATAAGAGCATATTGTAATGGCCGACTCACTCTCAAGCCTTGGAGACAGAGACAGATGATTAAGTAAAAGAACAATATGAAAATGAAGATATAAATAACATATTGAGTGTTTTGTATGGATTTCTTCTTGTCTTTGTAGAGAAGAATATGAAATTGATGTTATTTACTTATTGTTAACTGAGGATTTGTGTGTACTTACACATTCACATTAAACATGTGGTGCATTGGTTTGTATACTGTGATATAACTGTTTAAGTCGGTTACGATATTTAGAATTTTATTTTGTGAATGATATGAACAGCTTTGAATCTGAAATAATAATAACAATACAAATTGATTTAAAACTGTATACTAATGTATTTCATGCTGCAACTACATAACATTGTATTAGGATACTAGAGTTTTTTTTATACTTGTTAAAACAACACGAGTCCAAGAAACTAAATTTTTTCACGATGATATGAAATGAGATAATTATAAGACCATGCTTTTGGAATAAAACAAACTACTTTATGAACCCTCTATAAAAATGTCACAGAGCTAACTTAAAATTCATTAACTGTAGACAGTTTTTTTCTATTTTTCTCAGAACTTCCTTTCTGCGACTCATGTGGTATTACAAATGACCGATTCAATTAATAATATGATTGTCTTCGGATTCGAATAGGAGGAAGGCTGAGTTGAATCAGCAGATACAGCACAAGGTTCTCACTTTTTGATGAATTTGATGGTGAAACGCAACATTTTGGTTTAAAACAGTTCAGGGAAATGAATATAAGTGCATAAACTGAATTTACTTGAAAGAATATCAAAATATCAAATAAGCCCAGTTGCCTGAGGGCAGTCAACCATAACAGGCTCAACAGAGTAATCAGTAGGTGACCAACCTAAGATTTACTGCATTGCCCTCAAAATAAAACCTGTATGCATTTTCCAAGCGTTGGAGATGTAAATCCTACAAAACTCAAAACAATATATTATGGTGACTAGGGTTATCAACTTTTTGGAGGAAATACGGGAGACTAAGGAATCGACAAAATATCACATACAAAATTGGCAAATTATTCCGTTCGGTTACTGAACTACTACTAATTCCACAATTTGGG
This sequence comes from Periplaneta americana, assembly GCF_040183065.1. NCBI lineage: Eukaryota > Metazoa > Arthropoda > Insecta > Blattodea > Blattidae > Periplaneta > Periplaneta americana. The sequence continues at coordinate 35,989,466 of NC_091125.1, forward strand.
ACATCTGACCGACATCTACGGCTGACCACTAGGATCCAGAATACAAAGCAGAGGTTAACTTAAAAATAAAATAAAATATGACTTGCGGAGAGAATGCAAAACAATGATAATTTTCAAAATAAAGTACAATTTGATTTCGGAGAAACACTTAGGCAACTAGACTTAAATTAAGGGTATTTTATGACAGATTTTGTTTCGCGTAAATAGTTGAAGTCGATTGCAGTTTGGAGCTCCGATTTCAGTAGATGTGCCATCCTCCTGTTTTGAATATCTCTCCTATTATCATTCATGAAATAAAACATTCTCTTTCTATGAGGATTACTACTTGGTATGCTTAGAACAAACTAGCCAGTTTTTCCAAATTTATGATATTAATATTGATTGATTTTAAACAGGTGAACATTAAAACCCATATCTGGCAAGCATTACCTTATACAAATACTGCACATTTTAAAGCATATCTTGACCAACAAAATTAATCATATAAACAATATCATTCACTGCAAAATCAAATGTTTAGAATAATAATTTTTATCTTATACAAAAATAAGGGAGAAAAATACTAGAAGAGGAGAAAATACAGGAGCCGGGACAATGTTAATATTTAGGGGAAAATAAGGAGATCCCGGAAAATACGGGAGAGTTGGTAACCCTAATGGTGAGGTACCAAAGATGAAAGATGACTAGCACTTCAACGCTACCAACCTTGGATTAAAGCACTAATGTTACTAAAAAATTGTAGTTCCACTATGTTATGTGATAAAATCAGTAACTTCACACACAACTCGCTATATAGAGGAATAATAACTTATTTATATTTATGCTCGACCATGCCGAAATGTAGTAATTATACACCTGGTAGCAGACCTTTAATGCATGTCATTAAAGTACACCTACTCATTAAAGGTCAGGTCTTTCAGCCAATGACGACTCAGGTTAGAACTGTTCAGCCAATGACAGGTCAGCTTTCTACCGTTATAAAACAGCAAGTATCGATTATTCTCGGATATGCAATCGAAAGAGAATTAGCGAAAAGTCACGGAGGCTGGAAATCCAATACTGTCGCAGAAGGTTATGTTCTGTTACTATAATAATTAGCGTTAATTGTAAATAATATTCAAATAAATTCAATATGTCATCTCGTTTTTCAATGTCTAATTTAATTTCAATGTTATCTCTGTAGGTTCATATGGCCTAGCAAGGTCAATGTGGACATCTGTTCCTCGGAAAAAATCAATACTTTCGCGTCTGCGGACATCTCACAACATACGGAACATTGCTCAATGTCAAATACAAATAAAATTAATAATATCAAGTTATAAATATGGTCGAGCATAAAAAGTCGTATGAAACTCGCCTATAATGGTAATTAAGAAGCTCGTATGAAAATTATGAAACTCGCTTGCGCTCGTTTCATAAATATCCAAACTCACTTCTTAATTACCTTCATTATAGGCTCGTTGCATAATGCACTATTCTACGATATAAGTTATTGCGTAATATTATATTATAGTCTAATTGTGGTATAAAATATACGCAGTATATGAAGTCTGAATAAAATTGGTGAAATTAGAGTAACTTGCCTCGTCTGATAAATAATTCAAATTTCGCCAAAATAACAGTTACAAAATGACTAACTATCGTGATTTCTGTAACATGCTTGTATTATTGGAAGAAGTGTTGCCAGTAGCGAAGTGAGCCTAACATATAGAAAATCACTAGATTTTAGCAGGTGATCAAGCAATGGGCGAAAAATATTGGAGTTGCAACTTAGTACCTCATGTTACATTGTACTGACTACAATCCTATCACAGAGTGGGATACCCAAAATCTTCTAAAACGCACACATTTTATGCAATTTCAAGAGAAGTATTGACTAAAACAATAGTGGATTACAGAAGCAAAATTCACCAAAATCCCGGACAAACTTTGTCGTATATGGTACTTAAAAAAGTTCCTGAAGGTGATAAATGGCTAATAAATTAAAAACCATAAATTTAATGTGACACCACAACTTTTTAGCAAATGAAATAATTGAAGTAATTAAGCTGTGTGTTAAATTGTATGCATTAAAGAAAAACAGAATAAACTATGGATCGAGCAAGGTGGTTCAGTCGTGACACTCTGTACTTACATTGAGGAAGTCCCGAGTTCAAATCCCGGATCAAAGGTTTCAGTAGTTTCCTCGATCGTAGTGTTTGCCAAAACCTCACTCCCTACTGATGTACATGGTTCCTAGACGTGACGATAGATGACAACAATTGCAAATTGTAACAATAATAATCTCGACATCGCAATTAAAGTGACTATAAATAAAATCGATAAAAATAATTAAATGAAAATGTCAAAACATAACAAATCAGAAGTCATTACAACAAAAAAGGTCCAATTAATACTACATCGAAACTGGACATGAACCATTAAGCAATCCAAATAACACAGACTGAAATTAGCAGATGAAAAATCCACAGAATCATAAATAATCGATATTATATACAAAAAAAAAATTCAAGAGAAAAACAGATTCAATAAATTTGAAACATCGTGAGAACAACAAAGTTCTGAAGCAATTGAGTGACTCAGTGCTAGAAGTGCTTAACCCACAAATTTTTAAGTCTTATTTTTCTCCGTAAAATGATTGTAAATTATTATTTATATGTGTACCAAAGTACAAGTAGTAGATAAATATTAAATTATAGTAAAGTAAAAATAATTTTCAATTGAGACCAAATCATTTAAAAAAACGACGTTTAAGTTTAGATTTCAATAACTCTTTTCAGTGTAATTGTGGTTTAGGCAACTCTTGCACTAAGCCACTCAATTATGCATATAGACTACTCCGATAATAATAATAATAATAATAATAATAATAATAATAATAATAATAATAATAATATAAATGGTTTTATTTGATCAGTTATTCATGGATTTTAAAAAGGCATAAGACTCGGTTAAGAGAGACGTTTTATGTGATATTCTTATTGAATTTGGTATTCCCAAGAAACTAGTTCGATTAATTAAAATGTGTCTCAGTTAAACGTACAGCAGAGTCCGTATAGGTCAGTTTCTGTCGGATGCTTTTCCAATTCACTGCGAGCAGAAGTAAGGAGATGCACTATCACCTTTATTTTTTAACTTTGCTCTAGAATATGCCATTAGGGAAGTCCAGGATAACAGACAGGATTTGGAATTGAACGGGTCACATCAGCTTCTTGTCTTTGCGGATGACGTGAATATGTTAGGAGAAAATCCACAAACTATTAGGGAAAACACGGAAATTTTACCTGAAGCAAGTAAAGCGATAGGTTTGGAAGTAAATCCCGAAAAGACAAATTATACGATTATGTCTCGTGACCAGAATATTGTACGAAATGGAAATACAAAAATTAGAAGTTTATACTTTGAAAAGGTGGAAAAATTCGAATATCTTGGAGCAATAATAACAAATATAAATGACACTCGGGAGGAAATTAAACACAGAATAAACATGGGAAAAGCCTGTTATTCGGTTCAGAAGCTTTTATCACACAGTCTGCTCTCAAAAAAGCTGGAAATTAGAATTTATAAAACAGCCTATATTACAGATTGTTTTGTATGGTTGTGAAACTTGGACTCTTACTTTGAGAGGAGAACAGAGGTTAAGGGTGTTTGAGAATAAGGTGCTTAGGAAAATATTTGGGGCTAAGAGGGATGAAGTTACAGGAGAATGGAGAAAGTTACACAACGCAGAACTGCACGCATTGTATTCTTCACCTGACATAATAACAATCCGTGGCGCTACAGCCCGTGAAGGGCCTAGACCGATCAGCCGGCTGCTGGCCTCACGCCCACATGCCGAAGCAGAGGTGGACGATCATCCAACCAGAATTGAGGTATCGTGTGGTTAGCACGATGATCCCCCCAGCCGTTATAGCTGGTATTCGCAACCGGATTTCGCTACCTATACTTGACATAATTAGGAACATTAAATCCAGACGTTTGAGATGGGCAGTGTATGTTGGACGTATGGGCGAATCCAGAACTGCATACAGAGTGTTAGCTGGAAGGCCGGAGGAAAAAAATATCTTTGGAGAGGACCAGACGTAAATGGGAGGATAATATTAAAATGGATTTGAGAGAGGTGGGATATGATTTTAGAGACTGGATTAATCTTGCTCAGAATAGGGACAGGTGGTGGGCTTATATGAGGGCGGTAATGAACTTCCGGGTTCCTTATAAGCCATAAGTAAGTAAGCAAGCAAGCAAGTAATGTTTTTATTTGACCTCGCGGAATTAAGACCATAAGACCTTCTGTAACACACTTATAATGATGATGACTTTATGAGAACTATAATAATAATAATGATTATTATCTTAAAATATAATTCACTTTCGTAACATATTAAATTATTAATTATCCATTATGTAAATCGAGTAAGTAATAAAATGTATTCCTTTCTTTCATTGTAGTATTTCACCTCCTCCCGTTTTACAGACATATGTAAAATCCATTGCTACGGTGATGGGAATGGCATATCTTGGTAGCAACATTAAACTCTCTTACAATATTGACCGTGTGATGAGCACAATGCAGGGAATAACAGTTGTAAAGTCCCAAATATATAATAAACATATAAATCAGATGGATCCTTTGTGTTTAGTTAAGAAGACAAAGTGAAACACACACTGAATAAGATGAGACAGCTACGCAATGTTTCCTCTCTTACTACCTTCTCTTTCCGCGTCTTCATTCTCTTTTTGTTCTCCTTATACTTGACTCAGAAATTTTCTTCCCCTATATGTTCTATAAGTTGTTTGTATAGAGACATATAGATTTGCAATAAACAAATTGTTTGTTAGGGAATCTACCTCATCTAAAATAATTAATTTCATATTTCCCCTTTCCTTCGGCTTTCTTCTTCTTCTTCTTCTTCTCGTTTTCTCCTTCTTCTTTTCCTCCCCGTCTCGATGCATGCAAAACAGAGCCGATTAAAATATTTAAAAATACAGAAAGACACTACTGAAGGACTGATTTCATTAATAGCTCCTTTCTTTTCGTATTTATCCCGAATTTGTTTAGAAGTCTTAGAAAAGCACGCAAAACACAGTCAAGAAGAAAGTGCCAATTTAGGAGACAAAACAATCGCCATTGATTAATCCTAATGAATTTATTCCGCGTAGTTGTAGGACAGATTGCAGTGATTAGAATTGTAGGAGACGGAAGCTAAGGTATATAGAAGTGCCACTGAATGGACGTGAATGCCACTTCTGGCCTGAATATTTCCGATTCAGCCTCTGGTAACAAAATTTTTGGATGGAAACTGTATTTTCAAGTTGCTGAATCCAGCTCTGTTTTTGTCCCTCTTTCACGGAGGAGGGGCTCGAAGGCTTGTACCCCAGTCTGAGACTTATTGTACTTAGCACTCCTTTTCGCAAGGATAGCTAATTAAGTCCATTGGATCGCATTCCTGAGTATCGTGATTCACTGTTTGGTGCCATCTATCGATTCTGCTATACTCAGTTCCAATGGTGTCTGCGATTAATGCATCTCTGCTCCCCTTGGACTTCTGCAGCCTCGTCAGAATGATGATATCTGCATACAAGTCGCAGTAATACATTGTGCTACACCCCGTATTGACCTCAAACTATTGGATAAATTTGAAATTAATGATTGCGAAATGAGACTGAGATTCAACAGCAAAAGTTACCCAGCAATTATGTTTCAATTGGTTGAGGGAAACCTGCGGAAAAAACCAGGATTTGAACGCGGGTCCTCTCGTTTCAAGGTCAGACATGCTAACCATTACTCCACAGCGATAAATGTCCAACTCTGTTAGTCTATTCCGTGGTGTTTTCGTAAAAGTGCAGGAAATTGTTTCTGTTCTTTCAAAGGCTAGCCTGTGTTAATATGAAATATTTCCACCTGGAAGTATGGTGCGATGATTTCACAATAAGATAAAATGCGACCTGCACGAGAGACTCAAGTAAGCAATAGTTGGTTGCAGCTTCTCTCGCCATTACCGGTAGCCTACTTCGGTACGAGCTACCAGGTATAGTTCAATCAGAAAAATCTCTCTTCACTGCTACCTTCATATTCCAGAGCAGGGATGCAAAACTGTGCTCCAATTGTGGCACACGTCAAAAGTCGGAACACGTGACTCATCCCTTCCTTTCACCCCCACACGTCATAGAGGGAGAGAAAATATGACATACATTGTATTCAGTGCGTTTGCGGACGTCACAGATACTTAAGTCAAGGCCAAGGGATTGTGGACGTGGAACAAAATTTTTCACCATGCTTCCACCCCAGTTCTGTATTTCTGTTCCAGAGGATACTACCGGAGCTTACAGACCGATTATTTAGTCCTGACAGCTCGGCGACGCGAAAGAGAAGTAATAGGAATAGTGGGGAGAGTTCCGGAGTAGAGATAAGAGCGAGCGTTAAGTAAATAAATGTAGTACAGCTTAACTGTACTGGAAACACACCGCTCTACTGCACGCGTGACATCCGATCGCTCTGAATGGAAGCGACTGACTAACCCAAACACCCTTGGCGTACTTAATGGACTCGCCTGACCCAGGCGCACATTGTTGGCGACTGTGAGGACTAAATAATCGTACTGTACCAACGGAACCACTTGCAACTGACAACAGTAACTTAACTGTAGGCGAGCGATACAATAGCCGTTTCGAGAATTTTTCTTACAATAATCGGTAGAATGTCATACAAATTTACTTCCCTTCCAACAGTATCCTTACATTGAATTTTATTGTCCGAAAAATCCATCGCTTTTGACCAGGTCCTACAGCGAAAATACAGTAGAATTTTAAGAAAATATAATTACAAACGGAAGTTATTTAGGCCTACTAATTATTTATTAGTCTGCATATGACAGCTAGTTAATAGTCTACGTGTTATGACAACATCCCACTGCATTGTTTCGTTAGTGAAAATTAGTATTATTAAAACTTCTTTATGCAAAACTATAAAAGTTTCTGAATAATAAATGTGATTTATGCCAGTCACTTTAATTAGGTAAAGGAGTTTTCAGTATGTATTAGAAATGCTGAACATAATGAGTTTGTGATGAAATGCTGTCTTGCAAATAAAGGTGTCCCTATATTTGCCATTTCAGAAAGCAATTTAGTGACGGAAGCTTATTACTTCACTGTTATTACCAGACCATGATTGGATGACCATCAGTTAACAGGTGACCTGTGCATTTTAACGTGTACTCTTCAAGCGAATCTCCTCACAACCGCAGACGTATGGAACAGACCAGAACTGTTATTGGTGAATAGCGATGCCAGACGGAAGGAAATTGTCTACTGTGAGAGAAAGAAGATTACATTTGGAACGAAACTTTTATACACTGAAAATTTAACGTAATAATCAGAGAGAGGAAGAAAATAGAAAAAGGCATAATAACTTAGTAATATCTCAGGGATATTTAACACTTAATTGGATATTTTTAAAATATGATTTCATTATGGTTACAGTACAAGAAGACGCATATCATGCCCTTTGTTTGAACCCAAATGCAATTCTGAAGCAGGACTAAGGCATGTCTCAAATTTCGGCCCGAGACTGTATAATAACTTCATTAAAAACATTCAAAATTAGCATCATTATTTAAAAAGCAAGCACTTCAACTGATTTTAAATACTGATTAGTATTCTAGTAATTATATATACATATATATTTTTCATTTCTGACATTTTTCATTTTTTTTTTTTTACATTTCTCTCGTACATGAAATTTAAAAAATATATATATTTTTTATTTTATGAATCTTTAAAAATTCAATGTCCCACGCCATGGCGTCGCGGTCTAAGACATCCCGCCTAGGACTCGCGTTACGGAATGCGCGCTGGTTCGAGTCCTCGTAGGGGAAGAAATTTTCTCATGAAATTTCGGCCAGTTTATGGGACCGGTGCCCACCCAGCATCGTGATGTACTTGGGGAGCTACAATAGGTAGCGAAATCCGGTTGCGAACACCAGCTATAATGGCTGGGGGATCATCGTGCTAACCACACGATACCTCCATTCTGGTTGGATGATCGTCCACCTCTGCTTCGGCATGTGGGCGTGAGGCCAGCAGCCGCCTGGTCGGCCTAGGCCCTTCACGGGCTGTAGCGCCACGGATTATTATTAAAAATTCAATAAATCAAATAGAACTGAAATATCATCTATGTATATAATATATTATTCCATTACATTATTGCATAATATTTTGTATTTATTTTACAATTTTATTATTTAATACTTTTTCATTTTATTTTATTATTATTTAAAGGGGTCATCACCCTTGTACTTTCTAGTTAACCAACTCTTCTGTGTTTTACCTAATATAATTTCATTGTATTTCTTATATTACTATTTCTTGTATTATTTTGATATTCATCACTTTACTTTTGCTTACATACAGTATATTTGATTACTTAAATTAAACAATTAAGGGTGCTATTCATAGACATTTCGCTAGCCTGGATACGAGCGTGCTAAACAGGATTCATATCATATCATATCGCTGACACTGGTTTATGAATATGAAAAACGTTAGTTCGCTGATCATCCACCGAAAGCCCGTGCTAAGAATGTCTATGAATACGCCCCTATATAATTATTTTAGTCTAGGCTTAAACTTGTAGTATTACTTTTTAATTATTTAATGTAAACTCCACTCGTGGCCACAAGCTTTTCTTTATCGGGAGTGTCAACCAAAAGTGTACCATTATTATCGTTCAAATAAAATTATTATTATTACTTACTTACAAATGGCTTTCAAGGAACCCGAAGATTCATTGCCGCCCTCAAATAAACCCGCCATCGGTCCCTATCCTGTGCAAGATGAATCCAGTATATATAATCATATCCCACCTCCCTTAAATTCATTTTAATATTATCTTCCCATCTACGTCTTGGCCTCCCCAAAGGTCTTTTTCCCTCTGGTCTCCGAACTAACACTCTATATGCATTTCTGGATTCGCCCATACGTACTACATGCCCTGCCCATCTCAAACGTCTGGATTTAATGTTCCTAATTATGTCAGGTGAAAAATACAATATTATTATTATTATTATTATTATTATTATTATTATTATTATTATCATTATCATTATCATTATCATTATTATTATTATTATTATTATTATTATTAAAAAGTATGCATACCGGTATATAAATTAATTCATTTAGTGTTGCGTTCAAGGGCAGGTCTTTCACTGCAAACCCAGCTTTCTTCAATCTCCCTATTTTCTGCCTTCCTCTTTGTTTCTTGGTATATAAATATAGGCAGCTTTAAGAATACTGAGGTATTTATTTTAGAGCAACGGTTATAATTTTTAATCCGGAATGGAATATTTTCAACGTTATAAACATAAAAACAAAAAAGGCACGTTAGTAAAATGATGGGTGTATTCAGGATTCTTTCGAAAGAGGTTCAATAAACGAAAAGCTTCTACAATAATTACTGTTATAGATACGTACTAGATAAACTAATATGGAGAGAATTTTTATGATAATGAAATGCCAAGTGTAGCCTCCATTTCAGTATTTAAAATTAGTTCTTCTGCAATTTTCAGGAATCGATTATGGAAAATTCTTTTTTTTTTTAGCTAGAAAAAACTGAATCTTCGTATTTCTATGGGATATTCTTTGTGTAATTATAGAAGAAATTTGCACATCAAGCGTGAGTTGAATAAGGAGAGCGCCTAGTAAAACTACAGTAATAGAATCAGTAGATACAATGAATCCAGATGGTTTTATGTTAGTCTGAAAGTGGGGGTTCATGGCAGTAGTGGGCAATCGTCATAAAAACAAGGTTTAGTGATACGACTTACAGTGGATGTCATTCTTTTATAAGTGTAGTAACAGTTCACTTATTTTACCAAGTAGATGAATCATCTCCGAAGATATAGTAAAATCTTCGTTCTTCGTCACCTCGATACTACCGACCCAACAGAATCCACTTCATTTGCTTCTGCTGTCACTAGTATTGATGAATAAATGAATCAACATTTAAGAGTATTCCTTAATTACTGACAAACTTTGCGTAAAAAATATCCTTGGTATTAGGTTTATATGTCTTCATTTGTACATAAAATTATAATGCATGGGGTCTCTATCATTTCTGCTGCATTTCTTCCATTGGGAAAATGATAGAAGAAGCTCAAGAGGCGAGAAATAAGGATATTCAATTCTTACGTAAATGCCATTCAAGAAAAACCTCAAGGATTGTTGCAGGCTGTAAGACATTTTTTAAGACTGATATTGACTTTTAATCCACTTCGAAAATCTGAAAAATCTTTTTCATCTTATGTAGATCACTTTCTTAAAGAGCCGCCATTTGAGATATTCCTAGATTTTTCTTCCAGAACTGACATTAACGCTGCTTCTGACGAGGACGACTAAGGCGAAAACAGTGATGTGGAATGAGTTATAACTATAACATATGCTAATGTATTTATTATTCATGTTTTAAAATATTTTATGCTCGACCATACCGAAAGGTAGTAGTTATACACCTGGTAGCAGCACTTTAATGGACCTCATTAAAGTATACCTATTCATTAAAGTTCAGGTTTTCCACCAATCAGAAAGCACCATTGTAGCAATATGAAAGCGCAAGTATCGATTATTCTCGGATACGCAATCGAAAGACAACTAGCGAAACGTCACGGAGGCTGGAAATCCAATACTGTCGCAGAAGGTTATGCTCTGTTACTATAATAATTAGCGTTAATTGTAAATAATATTCAAATAAATTCAATTTGTCATCTCATTTTTCAATGTCTAAATCAATTTCCAGGTTATATCAAGATTAATGTTCATTTTATTCTCTAGAATATATCAAGGTCAATGACATTTGTTCCTCCGAAAAAAACAATACTTTCGCGTCTGCGCACATCTCACAATTTACGAGATACTGCACAAGGTCACTTCCGCTCCCCAGTCAGATAAGAATAATATGAATACGCTTGCGCTCGTTTCATAAACATACTCGCGTCTTAATTACTACCATTATAGGCTCGTTACATAATGTACTATTAATCGAGATAGAGTATTATTAAACTTTAAAATTTCCAACTAAATAGGCCTATAAAGGCCTAAGCAATTGATATGGCAGTAACACAGTTACTGATAGCTACAGCTGGGGCAAAAAAATAGTAATTTTAACTTAATAAGCTCTAAAAACGTTTAAATAGTCACTTAAAATATTATTTGCATGAATTTACAAAAAATATTTACTAAAGGAATTTTGCTGGTTTTTCTGCTCTTCGGATCACTGTGCAGTGTCGTTTTCTATATCTAATGTGGACAATGAGAGGGGCTTTCTTCGTATACATGAAAATAATCACACACTGTCGCAAAAATGTTCGTGCTGATAGTGTCGAAACCATACTTCGTGTAGGGTAAAGGTTGGTAAATTGTGATACTAGTAATATTGTGATAGTTATTTTTGAGAATTTATTACAATTTTACTAAGCGAGAGAAGGACGGTTTTGTGCATAAACTTGTCCACGCACATTCCCTTAATACGTGACGCAAAAGACCTATCTTCCTCTCGCTCAGTATAATTGCAATAAATTCTAAAAATTAACTATCATAATATTACTCACATCACAATATTACCAAGTTTTACTCTATATTTTGTTGATGCTGGCATGTGATATGTGTAAAAAAAAACAAAACAAAAAAAGCAATAAGTTTTATATTAAACATAACGTAATACTTTTAATTGACAACTTATTTCACGAAATATCCATCGAATTAACAAGTTATTTTTACAAAATATCCACCGAATTGACAATTTAATTCACGAAGTATTCACACAAAACAATACCAGGTTTAACACCTAAATCACCCACTTTATGTCACCAAAAATACAGTTCCTACTTATAACACTTTCCAAATTATTGTAAATATGAATAATCATTCCTGAGATAAGAAAGTGAAGATGAACATCTGTACATAGTGATAATTGAAGATATAACGAAAAAAGGTTAGCCTTCGTATTGGAGTAATAGGCCTACATAAAAAATCCGCATAAAAATCCTAAGCTGTCAGTCCCACTTATCAAACATGCAGAAGCTTAATGATTCATTCAATAAGAAATTAATAATTGTGTTAATTTGTTTTCGGATTCCATTCGTATCTTATTCCGATACACTGCAGTTTAATGGTCTATTGCAGCGTTTCTCAAACTATGGTCCGCGGACCACCTGTGGTCCTCGTGGTCTGCCCTTGTGGTCCTTCAAAAAAGACATAAGAAAAAATAAAATTCAAACGAATTGCTTATCACACTATAGCTTAAAATCTCAGAGTTTGGAAATGACACATGGCAATCGAATTTCACTTTTTCTCCCAGTACTGACATTCTATGAAATTTATTACCCTACCCGCCTATCGACTTCCCACTCTATTCTCAGCAACAAAAGAGGGATTTAAAGCACTATACACGTGGTGTTTCTCGCCATCTTTTCCCTGCACATCTGGCGCCGCGCCTGTAACCCAGCCAGAGACCATCTGAATTCATAATAGAGGAACAAAGTATCGAACCTTAATTCAGTTTTAAAAATATAAGTATACTGGTATCAAAATATGCTATGAAAATGATTAATTTCCTTTCGAAGGGAACAAGAGTAAAGTGGTCCGCGGAACTGTTCTGACTTTAAAAAGTGTTCCCACTTCAAAAAAGTTTGAGAAACGCTGATCTATTGTAACCGCCTTCATATTTTCCACTTATTTCCTGTTATGTCCGTCGGATGAATCTATTGTGTGTATAGCCTCCTGAGTCCTGAGGCATTTGTTGTTTTATTTTTAAAGTTCAATACAATTGTACCCTTAGAGAAAAGTCACTGACATGAAGAAAATTCTGAAAAATTCTGCAGGTTACAGTTACGGCATAAATGTAAGTATATTATACTATACTTCGGGTTTCTGCACATAGCCCTACATATTATATCATAAACATGTATGAAGTGTTGTATAGTATACTATACTCTCAGAACTCAGGAGGATAATATCAAATGCATCAGTGGCGACATCTGTGCGCACAGCATAGAAAATGGTGAAACGAGAAACAGCTATTCTATGATCTTTCCCTGTTACCTCTCAATAAGGGACAGATGTCTTCCACGCATCATAAATGTAATACACGGAATTCCAGCTTTTCTATTAAACTTTCATTGCTTTCGGCCAGGTTTGGAACCAAAAGCAAGCACGGTAAAATGTAGACCATCGAGGATGATTAGTTGAAATATGAAAGCTTAATTTTGAATAGTTATAATAACACCGTATCAACTACTCGGTCATGCAGCAGGATAGTATTTTGGCGAGATCAGTCGAGGACTCACCATTGATTACCTGAAAATCCTCTTGCAGTTGGAGAAAACTTAAAAGAAAAAAAAAATGCCAGCTAATCAGTCCACGAGTCCCACTCATTGCACGTTAACCATGATGATGGCTTTTGAATATAGAAACACAATTTCTAACTATGAGAACAGTTACTAAGTTGTCTGACATTTAAACGATCGAAGGTAAAAAAAAACCACAGCTAGAGAAAGGACTTCTGAGAAATTAAACGAACATGTAATAGAAAACAATTTTCTTCCCTCGCAAATACGAAATTTCTTGTAGAGAATTTATGATCCAAAAAACCTCCCAGTGAGAAGGGACCTACGAATTCATTGCCTTGTTCTATATAGTTTACGAATATTATGAAACCGAAAGAACATTTCGAAATTGCCATGTGATTTCACCCGCTACTGCTTTAATCTTAAGTACAATAAATAGGCCTATCTGAACATATTCTCCTTCTTCCTACCCATTTTTATGACCACGTAACGCCTATAAGAAGTAAAAGGACCAGCTTTGCTCTACAGCAATGAGAAGTTTAGCTTCTAGCGTAAGACTTAATAGTAATCCATTATATGGTGTACTATCACGCATTTTTTAAGATGCTAGTTTATAGTCTTAAACCCTTCAATCCACAGAAAGCAACCAGGTAGACCTATCAATTTGTAATGTTCTTCAAATAAGTACGGTATGATCTGAAGGATGAAATTTACAAGCCTACTGGGTGGCTGAATAACAACCAGTCCTACCTACCACGATCTCCGAGGTGAGAAACGTCGTAAACACTGCCCTCAAAGATTTATCGCCTATATTTGAAAACTCAACTCGCAATCCGCGCCTCGTAGTGAATCCCCTCTTAAGCGACCAGCGCTGTAATAAAAGACATTGCATACTTGCCCTCCATTAGCTCCACATATCAAACAGTTACAGCTTCAAGGTAGAATTCCTCGCCAATAATATTGCATGTCGCTTTTAGAATGATTCTAAATTAAAGTGAAACATGACAATTGAATGTCCTCTGACTGCAAACACTTCGTCACTACAAATTCTAATGTTAAGTGTTGGAAAAACTCTTAATACTGGAATATTTGAGGCTTAGAAAGATTTGGAAAAATTACCACGAGAAATGATACACCATCAAGTATTCATAATTAATTTACAAATTTTGTCTTTATTATTACATCAGTTAGTAAGTCTACATTTCACTTGACGATATACAATTGTTTCATACATTTTAAGTCTGATTAATGTAATACATAGCTACTACTAGTCAGTGATGTAAGCAATGGAGGGGGAAAGGAACTGGCCATCCTACCCATTATCCTCTGGCATAGTTGCCTCATTAGTGATGCCTTATTTGTGTCACTTATGAGGTTCCGACCAGTCTTCGAGTTATTGACTAAACACAGACCTACATATCATGCTTTATATTATTTTCATATAGGCCTATATATATGTATAGGGGAAAGTAGCCTAAATCGTACTGGCGCCAAAATCGTACCACTATTAATATTGAGGAAATTATTGATTGTAGGAGCTATCTGCGGAATTTTTCACGAAATAGAAATACAAACTGATGCTTGTTCAGTTTCCCACCTTCCGCCCAAGACGACAGGTATTAAATCGTGATAAATAGTAAGTTCTGATTTCTCATATAAGATTTTGTTAGGTACTCTTTCGTAAGCTTTTATTGAAACATTGAGTTAGTTTAATGAATGTCTTCTACAGGGACATCATTTTATTTTTACTAACATTTTTAAAATTAACCTGGCTATATCTTTGGATCAACGCCGTTTCCTACCCCCTTCCACAACTGGAGTTCGATGATACTGGCGTAATATACAAACAAATCACTTTACTACGTATAGGAGGGAAGAAAAGTAGTTCATCCATTTACGTAAACTAGAAAATATCGCGCTTTTGAGTTTGATAATTTTCATTGTCCGGGGTTCGATCCCAGGTGGTGACAGGATTTTTTCTCGTTGCCAAACTTTCAGAACGGCCCCGAGGTTCACTCAGCCTTCTATAAAATTGAGTACCGGGTCTTTCCCGGGGGTAAAAGGCGGTCAGAGCGTGGTGCCGACCACACCACCTCATTCTAGTGCCGAGGTCATGGAAAGCATGGGGCTCTACCTCCATGCCCCCCAAGTGCCTTCATGGCATGTTACGGGGATACCTTTACCTTTACCTTTCATTTAATCAAGATACAATATAGTGTTAACAATAAGTGTTTTTACTCATGAACTGAGCTGTCCATGTGGGCATATTCATTATGCATTATGCAGTGTATATTATACTGTCTACAGCACATTAGCGTACAATATAGAGAATGAAGTTGAATTGAAAAATAATCATAATATGGATATTTAAACACATTTTTGAAAATGGTGGCCGTTCATTTCGATACATGCTTCAGTTCTTTTGTGCATATTATCGCACTATAGACTATTGTACCTAATCCCAATTACCAGTTTCGTCCTTCGTAACTAGAAACTCATGTTGAAATAATTCTGTACCTACTCTATAAAAGATAAAATTACTCAGACATACTATCTACTGTTCGTCCAAAAGATTATGTCGTAGGGTCTTAGAAAGAGAGGAAATCACGTGACAGTTAATTACTTAACGAGGCCCTTTTATTTAAGTTGTTTTAAACAGTTGTATAATATAACGTAGACGTCCAATTCCTAACAGAAATTAATGTTCTCACAAAAGAGCTAAGACGACAGCCCAGCCACTAGCTGGCGAATAAAAGCAAGTGGGGGGAAACCGGGATACGACGTAGGCAAATAGACGACAGTACCTGTGCGAAAATGATTCAATACTGAAAGCTCTTTCGTCACTGGAAAACGCGAACATATTTTTGGAATGTACTGTTTACTATGACCGTAAGGCTACTATGACTGTACATGCGGTCTTGGATCTGTGTCCAGGACGGTTGATCTTTATTAGTAGAAGGGGTGGGAGTGAAGTACATTAAAAAAACTCAGGTACAATAAAAATTGAAGTAAAAATAAAATGATGTCCCTGTATTACACGTAGCATATAAGATAGTTTTAATTATTTAAATGGTAAAAATAGTCACTGTAACAGCTTTGTTTAGATTATAATATGAATAGTTTGCTTGGAGTGCTATTTTCCTAAATCGTACCTTTAAAAGTTGCTCATATATCGTACCAGTACAATTTTGGCAAAGTGAACAATTAATGTTTGGTGCATAAACTTTTTTTAATTTCAGAATAGATATTGGTCAAACGAGAATACGGAAAATGGGAACAAATTAATTTACTTAAGGCATTGGATGAATTTCGTCCCAGAGCAGTGGGATTGAATGAATGTTGCCGTAAGTGCGAAATTCCAAAACCGACTTTCAAACGACATTTGATGGGCAAGGTAAAGACAGGTTGGATCGTCCTGCAAACGGGCCATTCAACGGCAGGAATGAAGCTTTTCCACGGGAAATAGAAGAGGAATTGGTCTAACGTATTCTGATGTTTGAAGATCAAATCAGCCATCCACGAGTACCAGCAGAGTTGATCAGCCACTCATCAGTACCAGCATTAAACAGCCTTCCACCAGTAAAAGCACTGACCAGCCAGTCACCAGTAACAGCATTGTTCAGCAATCCACGAGTAGAATCATCAGTCCTAAATCACCTACACTTACTAAATCCTTGATTCCATTGAATGACATTAGTCTTCTCCCTAAACCAAAGATTTCAGTTCAAAAAGAGAACGAGAAAAGTTGCTCAGCAAGCTGTTGTGCTAACTTCAAGTCCCTATTAGAATCAATTGCAGCAGAAGAAACCGAAAAGAGAAACTTAAAAAAAGAAAGAAGACTAAGAAAGAAATCAGCTATGAAAAAGAACGAAAAAAGCTTCTAATCTGATTCATGTTATTGTAAAAGAAGAGGACTGTTGTTTTTTATCTGTAAAGAAGCTGTCATTGAAGATATGATTCTCTGCTCTGTGTGCAATCAATGGCTGCATGAGACATGGGCACGAGTTTCTACGGCCCAAGAACGTTCTCATTTTGTTTCTGACATGTGTAACGACAGAATCTGAAAATAGGTATCTTTCAGTTGTGTTAAATAGGATTTTACCTTGAGTGGACCTACGTGTTTTCGTCTTAGTAGATATTAAAATTTTTTGATTTGTATATTACAAAAATCGTTGTATTATAAAACATTTCAGTTTCTCATTTGTATTAATAAAATGACATAATAAATTACAACAATATAATATGCATTACGTTACTTTATGTAGCGTAGTTCTTATTTTAAAAATTATATGTAATATTTTAAAAATGGGTACGATTTAAGCAACCTCCAGGTACGATTTAAGAAAGTGGGCGCATAAATCGTACCACTCGCAGAGTTGTAAATAATGGCTTATAAAAACAATTGATAAATGTTCAAAAATTTCGAACAAAATATATATATATATATTTTGTGCCCCATGGTACTGTCTCAATGTCTATCAATATATGCAATTAAAATTCCTTCACATTTCGAAATAAATAAAGAAAGACTGAAAAGTGGTACGATATAGGCAACCTTCCCCTATATTTATTATCCTCTGATTGACATTCTGGCTGATATGTACGTCTATTATCAGGCAGTACATCTCACTTGACGATATGTGTCAGAGGAAGAACAACAATTGTTTGTATGCATCTGAAGTTTGACTAGTGTAATGTGTAGCTAGTCGGCGACGTAGGCCTATGCAATAGAGGGGGGAAAGGAACTGGCCATCCGACGCCATTACCTCCTGGCCTAGTTGCCTCATAAGTGGTGCCTTATTGGTATCACAGCGTGTGCACAATATGTGCGTCAGATTCATCAGTAATGCTCGCAAATGTGACCATATTACACCCTCGTTCAAATATTTATCCTGGCTGCGACTCAATAACTGTAGAACACTTCATTAGCTATCTTTTTTGTTTCGAGTTCTTGACACTTCTACTCCAAATTATCTTCGTTCCCGGTTTAACTACTTATCCTCCAATCATAATCTAAACACCAGATGACAGGAGAGCCAAATACTAGCAATTCCTTCTCATAGAACATCCCACTATTCATCCTCTTTTACTGTCTCAGTCCCCCGTGAATGGAATTCTCTACCTCAGAAGATTAGGGGCTGCCAGGCAGTAATTACTTTCAAGAAAATGCTGAACGATTTCTTACGGACGTAGTCAAATTGAAGTTATAACTATAATCATGATTGAGTTTAATAATTTAGTTATATTTAGGTATGACTATTATTATTATTATTATTATTATTATTATTATTATTATTATTATTTTATTGGTGTGTTGGGAAGATAAAATAATTGTCATTTTATTATATTAACTGTGTATTGTATTGTATTTTATTGTATTAATTAATTATGTTTTGTTTATAGCAATGTAGTAATTTTATATCACACTGGTTGAGTAAAGAGAAGGCCGAATGGTCTTAACTCTGCCAGTTAAAATAAACCATTATTATTATTATTATTATTATTATTATTATTATTATTATTATTATTATATAAAATAAACTAATTACCCAAAAGTAACCAATTCGAATTAATATAAGAATCATTTAAATTATTGATACTTATCGATAAGAGCCTAATTCTTTTTCTAATTCACTGTAAAATTTGAAGATAATTTTAAGATATGAAATCATAAATTTACATCGGTACATAGTCTATGTTATTCTTCAACTGAAGAAATTAATTCAATCCTCTTATATCTAGAATGAATGAATATATAATAGTCAAATAGTACGATATAGATAATGACAGGATGTAAAAAACATCGGATACGGATATAATTTACGGAGATTGTGAAGTTGGACAGACCACGTCGCCTAAGTAAAGAATTTGAACCCATTACGGTGTTCATACGTTGTGATTGAATGCAACTGTCACTTTGTAGACGGAAGATATAAAAATAGATAGTGAAGTCATCAACGTATAGAGGAACCGAAATACGATTATCTAGGTTATGCACAATTCCATTTATTTCAATGGAGAACAAGAGGATACTTACTGCAGACATCTACAGAAGTTCAATTTCTTGGAAATATTCGTCGGAAAGTGTGGTGCGTACGAGAAGTCGAATGTACCTCTGTACCATGAAGTTGGACAAGGAGTACTATGTAAAAGGAATTTCATATTTATTCTCATATTTGCAGAAGATGAAGTCACCATTTCCGAAAATCGCAACAACTCTACAAAGGGTGCTTCATGATCTAAATAAAATAAAATAATAAATAAATACATTTTTAAATCTACGCATAATGTATTAAAGTTAGTCATCGAAACAAGCCTCATCCCTACCGGTAAATTAATTAAAATATCTGGGATGCAATCTACGAGAGGAAAGAAAACTTTATTAGCAGTTAATGAAATATTAGTTACAGTAGTGCTAACATTACAGGAACGTGGGAAAGAATTTAAAAACCATGTGCAAATTAATTTTTGTTCAAGTATAGTAGAAAATTATTTATTTATTTATTTATTTATTCATTTATTTATTTATTTATTTATTTATTTATTTATTTATTCATTCATTTATTCATTCATACATTAATCAATTAATTCATTCATCCATCCATTCATCAATTTATTCTGTCTAGTTAAGGTCAACAGACCTTCTCTTCTAAACCACCAGAAATTAATATAAGCCTACAATAGCAAAAAAAATTGAACTATAAAAATAAAGCAGAACCTTACAAAAAATTGTAGTTGCTAATGTCACACAAACTTTAAAGTGTGCGAAACTAAACTAAATACTATGTATCACAATTATATCCTAGTTAATTACACAAAGCTAAGATATCGACAAACATAAACAAAATATTTGTAATTTGAAATCTAAAAAAGAAAAACAAACACATGTAGCAACACTTAAAAATCATGGAATAAGACAACATTTTTCAATTCAATTATGAATTTTGATAATGTCCGACGATCTCTGACTTCAGTAGATGAAAGATCCCAGAGAAGAGGTATTATACATTGCTGGTGGTTGAATATAAAGAAATTCTGTGATAACAGATAGAAAGAAGTGTTGATTTCTTTAAAACGAACATAAAGATATTCAAGCATGGTATATGTTACTTTTATATACAGTAGAGTTCCAATTATCCGGACTTCGATTATCCGTCCTTCGTGTTATCCGAGTTATATCGCTTTTTCTTAATTACAGTAGTGTACGTATATAAAGCAGTGAACAATAACAAAGTTTTTTAAAGTCAGTTCCATACTGTACTGCATTATGGATAGACCTCGTTCATTTTTTGTACATGTGAGTAAAATCTTTCTACATTACGGTCCGACCTTTATCTTTTTAAGATTGCAGAATCAAAAATCACACAGCGCTCTCACCCTCCGTATTATCCGGGCTTTTTTATCCGGATTGCTCTCGGCCCGTATAATCCGGATAATCGGGAGGACAAGAAGTGCGAGACACCAAGACACGGCATCATTTGAATAGGTCTATCTGGAGTTCGCAAGAGAAGAATGAATAATGCAGAAATCGATTGAGGAATCACAAATATAAAGAAGTAAGATTACAGAAAAGTATATTATTGCTTTATCTACTATTATAACTAAAACACGTACGCACACTTGGGAAGCGATGGAACGAGAAAATAGCTCTAGCGGAAGCATAACTAAAGATATAACGCTTAAAAGAAAAGTATACGGAGATTATTTTTGTACATACACGTAGAGGTAATTCAATTGTAACATTCATGATTCCTTCAAATTCTGTTGGAAATCCTAATAAAAATAAATTACATATCATTTACGCATAAATAATAACAGTAGAGAAATGGCATCCGACATGTTATTCGCAGAGGCTACAACATAAAAAGGCATCCAACTATCTTACCGTTCTCTAAAAACTATTAACTTTCATCTCGCAATAATACGAATCGCGTGCAGTAAAATTTAATGATATGTATGAAGCTACCTTCACAATTCCTACTTTTTCGAAATTGAAGTCTATGAGTTATGTAAGTGTTCAGGCTGGAAACGACGGTAAATGCCTTGAAATGAGTTACGACTCATTACAATGCATTACGTCAACAATTAACCAACCACAGACGTAAAAAGACAGACTGCTTGATGATAAGGCTATAAATTCCGAAGTTATCGCAGAGGTTATCTCCTCGCTGAAAACTACCTTCGATGTCCCTACAATCAGAATTCCACGAACCTATTAATATGACTACGGTTTTTAAGATAGTTTTCACATTCATACCATCACTACGATCATCATCATCAATGATGGGATTTACAATCAAGGATTGAACAATATCTGATCGTTTTAGTGTCTTCATAAAATACTTATGTCTTACATGTATCCGTAGGCTTATACATTCATCAGGAGAAAAATGGAGCGAAAAATCTATAAAGTATCGTGTTGTTTGCGTTCGTACGCCACTAACCGCAAATTAAGGTTACCGAACATCCCGAAGTTTAAGAACAGACGTGCATTTAAAAGAAAATGTCCCAAATACCTTCTAATTCGTGCAAGGAACACTTATTGAGCCGTAGGCCTAGGAAACTAAATGTTACCGCCTTGGCTTACAATGAATCCCGGTGATGTCGAAGTCGTTTGTAGTGGAGAAAACTATGATTCCTGAGTCTTTTTCTCCTAGTTTACCCATTTATATCTGTCATTCCATTGTCACTCTCCATTTCAATATTCATTGTCATCAGATATCCACAGCAGTGGAATAACGGTTAGTATGCCTGACAGCGAAACGAGTTGGTCCGGGTTCAAATCCTGTTGGGACAAGTTACATGGCTGAGGTTTGTTCTGCAGTTTATTCCCAAACCGTCCACACCTGTGGAGTAACGGTCAGCACGTCTGGCCGCGAAACCGGGTGGCCCGGGTTCGAATTCCGGTCGGGGCAAGTTACCTGGTTGAGGTTTTTTCCGCGGTTTTTCCTCAACCCACTAGGAGCAAATGCTGGGTAACTTTCGGTGGTGGACCCCGGACTCATTTCACCGGCATTATCACCTTCATTTCATTCAGACGCTAAATAACCTTAGATGTTGATACAGCGTCGTAAAATAACCCAATAAAATAAAAATAAAATATTCCCAAACCCATCAAAAGCAAATGCTGGGTAACTGTCGGCGCTGGATCCTGACCTCATTTCGCTGACATTATCATCTTCATCTCACTCAGACGCTAGATAACTATAACAGTTAATAAAGCGTCGTAAAATAACATATAAAAAATCATATGGTTTTAAAACAGTTTAGAAATCGTATAAATTTATGTATCGTTAAACTTCAATTCAGGTACGGTACAGGAATATGCCCGTACAAAATTTCAAGTCAGTAATTTATATTAAAAGTGCGCGTCGTACGGAAAAAAAAAAACGAAGAGGAGAGGAGAGGAGAGGCGGGGAGAAGAGAAGAGAAGAGAAGAGAAGAGAAGAGAAGAGAAGAGAAGAGAAGAGAAGAGAAGAGAAGAGAAGAGAAGAGAAGAGAAGAGAAGAGAAGAGAAGAGAAGAGAAGAGAAGATGAACGGAAAGGAAATAAAAGATAGGAAAAAGAACAGAAAGGAGACGGGTGGGAA
Organism: Periplaneta americana; assembly: GCF_040183065.1. NCBI lineage: Eukaryota > Metazoa > Arthropoda > Insecta > Blattodea > Blattidae > Periplaneta > Periplaneta americana. The sequence goes on from NC_091125.1 coordinate 36,012,395, forward strand.
GGGAAGAAGATTATTTCTCCGTTATCACCAGCTATTATACAGAAGAGGACCGGAATCTGGTAACGGACCTAATAGATCCATTCTTTAGACACGTTGAGTAACTCCACAATATGGAATGTTTCTATATCTATATTACGGTGAAAAAAAAAAAAAACGAAATCCTCATACGAACACTAATGACTAGGTAAATTACTTATTTTAACTTTTATGCGCTCTTCACTATTTTCATCTAAACGTAATCACAGTCCTAGTATATAGCCTACAGTCACGAAGCTTGAGTTGATGAGAGTAGAAGGAACAATAGACTGTGCCGGTACTATTTCGCATTGTCTGTGATGAGGCGATAGTAGCGATCCTAGTGGTTAGCAACTATCTATGGATGCATATTCCCTACGTATTGAGCTTCGTGACTGTATACACTAGACTGTGACGTAATAATTGTATTCCCTCTCTTGCATTTTATTTTATATTATATTGCTTTTCTTCCTTCTCCTCTTCTTTTTCTTCCACCATTTTGCTTTATCTTTCTCTTCCTCTTATTTTTCATCATCTTCATCTTACTCCTTTTTCATTTTTCTATTATTTCTCTTTTTCACTTCCTTCTCTTTTCTACCTTCTCTTCGCTTCCTTTTTCTTCTGCTCCTCCTCTTCTGCTTCCTTCTCTTTTATGTCTTATATTTCTCCTCTTTTCCTCCCTCATTGCTCTTCATCTTTTACTTCCTTCTTTCCTTCACCCTCGTCTTCTTTCTTTTTCCTTTTCCATTTCTTCCTAAACGCTCCCTTCTTATCCTCCGTTTTCCGTTTCATCCTCTTGTATGCTTTCCGTAGATTTTTACCTCTTCTACTCATTGACCTCTTCGTTAATTTTTAACCACGAACACTACATAGACATATGACGAAACTTTCATGGCGTGTCAGAACTTTATTCAGGCAGCACCTAAGGACGGTGTAACGGTCGAGCACTGGAACCTAGTATCATAGTATTTCCGTTGCAACAAGGTATTGCATACTCCGGTAAACCTTAAGCGATTGTGGCCGTTAGATTGGTAGTGGATGGTACCTGCTGCGCATACGTTACACTGATATCTACATTCTATAGTCGCGTCGCTCTTATTTCGAGCAGCCAATCACGTTGCAGGTCGGCTACATTTAAACGTGTCAGTCTTATCATTCGCTGCTGATACCTGCCTAAGGCTCGATAAATAATGAATATAATCGCCCGCCATTTTGGTTCTTTCGTTGGCGTCAAAAGAAAGCACACGAGGACGCTATTTGCTGCACCGTTAAACATTATCATGTCGATTCATTATCACAGGAGCTACGATATGATAATATTTAACATTTCGGCAATAGATTCCTCGTCTAGTAGCTCGGCAACGAAAGAACAAAATGGCGAACGATAATACCTACCTAGACTTTATAGAGTCTTCACTTTCTAAGGCGTAAGCAAAGAGGAGGCGGCACGCCGGAAATAACAGCGACGCGACTATAGCTACAACACATCGCATGGTCGCATCAATAGTATTAAATGAGGTAGGTCTATGTGATCAGCAGGGAACGGATTTATATGGACTAAAAATATATGAAATATGTAAATATATATGTAGTTATTTTTACCAAAATATGGAATTAAATATGGATTTTTACCAAAATATGGAATTAAATATGGACTTAAAATTATAAAAAAATGACTATGTACGTTAAATATTGGTACATTTTAATCAAACTAAACAAAAAATATAATGGACGTACCTTATCTTCCAATGTAGTTTCAACAAAACACAATTTTTATTGTCTGTTACCATAACAATAGGTTACAAACATTTCTTTCAAGTGCTGAAAAGTGAATCTTCTTCTATTGTCTCTGAGGATAGATTTATACTGACTAAAAGAGCGTTCGACGTCACAAGAAGTAACTGGTACATAATTCAATTTCACAATGTCTGCTGGGGATAAGTCCAAGTTAATCTTCACTGTTGATTCACCACTCATCACAGCAACAACCTTTTGTAGTTCTTCATATCCAGGGTTTTTTGAAAGTACAGTGTCCACCTTAGCTCTTACTGCATCTGCAACTTTACCTCTACCACGATTCAGTTGTTCCACAGTACTATTTATAATTTCAAAACTTTCAGATAGTGAAAGGTGCCTATTTTGGAGACTTTTGAGCGTTTTTATGATGCATGAAAATTTATGCTGAATGTGAGCTAAGTCATTCTTCACACTTATGTCACAGGTAACTGTTTTCGCAGTATCAATTGAGACTGCATCTTCAGAGTCCAATGCAAGGAGAACATTGTTAATAGAGTCTATATGTTCGGCATAATATTCAACTGCTTCTAGCCATGTACCCCATCTAGTTAAAATTGGCTTTGGTGGCAATGGAATTTCAGGGTACATTTCTTTCAACACGTTAACTCTACTGGGAGCTTTGAGAAATACTTTTTTCACTGATGAAATCAACAAATCTACTTTAGGGAAATTGTCTCTGACCACTTCTGCCACACGATGAAATGCATGCGCCACACAAGTAAAATGAGTCAATTTAGGATATACAACAGATAATGCTTGTCCAGCTTTGACCATATAAGGGGCAGCATCGCTAATAAAGAATAACACATTATCGTACATAATACCCTTTGGCCACAGGATACCCATAGCTTCGTTGAACAGTTTAACTATAGTTTTGTTATTGCACTTTTCTAGAACATCACAATGTAAAAGAATTCGTTCAGAATATTGTTCACTTAACAAACCGATAACTACATTACCAACAAGTCTACCTTCTTTGTCGGGAGTCTCATCAATGGAAACCCAAATTGAACTATCTTTAATTTCATCTCTTATCTTCTGTATTGTCTCATCGTAGATGGATGGAGCATACGTCTTCCTAAGTGTTGACTCATCCGGGATTGTATGTTGAGTATATTTTTCAAGGAATTCCCTGAAGACCTTATTCTTTAGTTTGTAGAGAGGAATATCAGCAGAGATGAGAGAACGGCACAGGTCGATGTTAAACTCAGATCTTACATTCGATGTTGTTGGTTGTGTTAAAAACAATTGTCTCTGCTTGGAATTTAGTTGTTTGTTGGCCTGATGTTTACTAGTTGTAATGTGTTGTTGCACCAGGAACTTTTGTGTAGATGATACTGCACACTGACACAAATTACAAAATAATATTTTATTGTCAGTTGATAAACCATCTTCTTTAAATTCTGAAATGTAACTTGTTAGTTTTGATTTTAAATTGACTGAATGACGTACTTTTGGCATATTTACCGTCTTTATAGTATGATTTACAAAACTGAACCTATGTGTACTCTGACTGGCATTTAACTGTTGAGCTGCACAACTGAAGTCTGTTAAAAATTTTAAATTAAATTAATACAGTTTTGTAACTTACTTTCCCATTGTTGATAGGACTGCTAATTTTCAAATAACTCTGATGTTAAAGGGATTACTGAACATGTGTTTAAATCTCTATTGTTGAAATGTATTTTTAAAAGTTAATGGAATTTTGTTTTGTTTTATTGTTAAACCTAATATAATATGGACTGTTTTATATGAAATATGGAAAATATATGGAAATTAACGAAAATATGTACTAAACTCTAAAATATGGAAAAATATGGAAAATAAAAGTAGGATTTTTCAACCCTACACATTGTGAAACATAGAGATAATGCAAAATATAAATTATATTAGCTTTATAAGTAAATATGTATTTACATATAAATCCTTTCCCTGGTGATCAGTGTTTGTGGTTTCCAGTATAGGGAATACTCCTTCTTACTGCACTTAATTCTAACTTTCACTGACGTCCCACAGCGCTCAAGATATACCGTGAGATATGTAATGAGCAGGCTTCGGTCCTGGGCACAGAAACGCATGAAGTTCAGAACGTACGGACGATAGTGTTCTGTTGGTCGAGTGGAGTGGGAGAGGGGACGCGTCGTTATATACTTCGTGCCTCAACATGTAAACAGTACGTCACAGTACGGCACAAAATATATTTCACCCTGTACAGATGCAGTATATACAGTACATTCCTAGTGTAGACAATAAATGTCTACCATTGAAGTATTAACGTGAGTTTTTACCTTCAATCAGGTGTCCCTACTCCGAAGCCTGTTACACGTACTGCAGCCAAGCAGCAATAGGCCTACACACAACGGTAATGCACATTAGACATTACGGACCCACCTGTGCTGTTACAGTCACCCCACACGGATCATGACATCATTTATACTCTGTGTACTCTAAACCTCAAACTGGTTACTCTGTGTCCCTAGGCCGAAGCTAGTAATGAAATTGACGTCCATGTATAAAAGATGTTTTAAAAAGTAAAAGACAATTTTAAATGCTCGTATCTTTGTTACTTTCTAAACAGTCTTAAAAATTCTGATATTGTCTTATTACACAAGAAATGGCATTTTCTAATACAGCATCAATGCCATCACTTCATTGTAAATGTTGCATGTGTCCACTATTTTATTCTTGTGCAAATACGAGTAGCAACATCTCTTCACTTCTGTACAGTGTACACAGCAGCCATGAGCTCATGTTCTGGAATAACTTATGTGTCACATGTCATGTCGTATGATGGAGTCCTTCAAATTATGAATAATAAAACTGTTGTATGTCTGCTGAGACTCATGCCTACTGACAACCCCGTTACCATTAACGCTCTGGATTAACTCCATCATTCATAGTTTCTTCCCAATGGAAAGTATTTCACTGCAAACCCAGCATTATTCAATCTTCCCTCTTTTCAGCCTTCCTCTTCGTCTCTGCATACGATCCATATATCTTAATGTTGTCTATCATTGATATATTTTTCTGCTCAAACTTTTCTCCCGTTCACTATTCCTTCCATTGCATTCTTCTTAGCCACTGATTCAGCCAATTTCATTATCTCTTCTTGATCAGGTTAAGCAGTCGTGGACAGCCGATAAAGGGTGGTCCTCCAGCTTGGTGGTTGGGTAAAGGGCTAGCAACCCATCACCGTAAAAAGCTTGTTACGAAATCCAAATATAATACCTGAGGGAAAGACCTTTGGGAAGGCCGAGACGCAGATGGGAGCGTAATATTAAAATGGACTTGAGAGAAATGGGATATAAAGCAAGGAACTGGATTAATCTTGCTCAGGATAAGGACCGATGGCGGGCTTGTGCGAGGACGGCAATGAACCTCCGGATTCCTTAAAAGCCATTTGTAAGTAAGTACATAAGATCAGTTTCAGCATTATTCTTTCTTCACCCACTCTTTCGAGCGCAGCTTCATTTTTTATTCTCTCTATCCATTTCGCACGCTTCATTCTTCTCCATATCGACATTTCGAATAGTAATACTAGTCTTTCTCTCCACTTCGTCGCAATTTCCATATTTATACCTCATAATATGCAGGCTATACATTTTGATATTTTACAGAAAGGCAAGGTATGGCTATAGAATGTATTCTTATGTTAGCCTATTTCTTTTCTCACAATATATTCACTAACATGGACATTACGGCAACGTGAAGAGAAGCGAATAGAAGCGTGTGAAATGGACAGACAGAATAAGAAATGAAGCTGTGTTGGAAAGAGTGGGTGAAGAAACAATAATCCTGAAACTGATCAGGAAGAGGAAAAGAAATTGGTTGGATCACTGTCTGAAAAGAAACTGCCTACAGAAGGATGCACTGGAAGGAATGGTGAACAGGAGAAGAGTTCGGGACAGAAGAAGATATCAGATGATAGAAGACATCAAGGTATATAGATCATATTATGAGACAAAGAAGGAGGCAGAAAATAGGAAGGACTGAAGAAAGCTGGGTTTGCAGTGAAAGACCTGCCCTTGGACAGAATACTATGAATGAATGAATGAATGAATATGTCCACTGGAGTTAAAATGTATTTACTAGGTAATAAAAGTATTATTTAATATTACATTAGCAAGGACAAAGAATAAATATTGATTCTGTTCTTCCATTGAGAAAATTTAATTGTCATAATAACAATTTGACTATATCGCTAAAGAAAAATATTCAAAGGTTGTGGTTTAAGAACATCAAATAGAATCATTTATACAGCGAATAATTCCGAGCACAAGCGATAAAGAATTGCACCGAAGACAGCAACCTCCGCGTCTACTGAAAAATTAGCGCAATAAATTACGGTATAAACCACTACATAAAACGACGTAATCTACAAGTCTGCAAGCAAGCACATAATAATAAAGCTGCAAGGGTTCCTAAATTCCTGCACTATTAACACCGCAGAGTGAGATTAGTTCAGAATTTAAATCAACAATCGACAACCGTTATTGCCTTGAATTAGTTGGGAACACCGCTACCAGCTTATTAATGCTCGAACAGTGTTAATAACCTTATTACTCCGGCAAATACACATCCGATGCGAGGTGCTGCGCTCTACTGGCAACTCAATCATTCTGCCTCGTTCTCTATCACGTATTCGAAGGCGCTGCCCCATTGTTTATCGGCAATTAATCTAAATTGAGCAACCACAACTATAGTGGATCGGCCGAACCAACCAATTAATAGATTCATCTTTTCCAGTATAACATGAGAAAAATAGGTTCATCGCTCCAACTTTTTGGGGTCAAAGAACTGAACTACGCTCAAAGTACTCGTATCATGAAACAAGGATATGAAGTTATTTTCTTCTACCTTTCTTTCGTTGATTTATGCTATTACCCCGCTGCCAGAATTGTCGTCCCTTTTGTGAGATATTTAATACTTACTTTACTTTTTGAGAGTTACCGTCCAATATTCCACAATACACATCTATTGAGTATTATCCATGTCTCATAAATACCGTGGATTGAATCTTGTCCCGAAGGAATGGACATTTTCCACTGGATAAGGAAGTGAAGCTGGCGACCCCAGATAGTATGTAAAAAGATTTCTCTGTTAATGAAAACGACGAATAAGGGCTCTTAATAACAGCATTCACCATTATTATTACACTGAACAACACATTTTTACTTTTTGTCTTGCTCCGAAATAAAAACAGGTGAGTTTTACTAATATGTGTGCCCTAAATCTGAATTTGAATTCCAAATTGCCCCATCACGTACCATTTTCCGGGGAAAGTGAATTTACTGTTTTATGAAAAAAACTTTTTTCTTTTTAATTTCTCATTGCTACTGATAAAATTACAACACACTAGGGATTGAAAATGCCTCAGAGTGCTTGAAAAATGTGTAATGGATACAAAAGTGATGTTACATACTTTAAAACAAAAACAACAATAAAAATATGTTATGCGTATAATAAGAAAAATCTCGGCATTTGAACTTACATTTAAAAGGATTTTCTGGATCACTTACGTTTATAACTAGGCCCGGAACTATATTTTACAAGGAACCAACAATAGTCTGCAAGCATGCTGGATGATGATCTTGCTTTATATTGCTTTTTCATTTCAGATATTTCTTGATGAAATCTTTCCCCAGGCTCGTCGCTTACCGATCCAAGGTTAGGAGGAAAGAAATTCAAATGAGAATGTAAAAAGTATATTTTGAGAGACATAACACACCATTTCCTCATATGCACTTAACATGGTTTCTACAAGTTCGATGTAGTTGTCTGCCTTAGAATTTCCAAAGAAAACATTTATGTCACAGCAATAAACAAAGGTCATCTTCTTTTGAAAAATATGATGACAGACTGATACTTCAGCGTTAGGCTGAAGAAGGTGCCATCCTTGTAGTCGAGAAGCTAATAGTTCAGCCTTAACTTAACCTTATGAGGTCATTTAACTCCGATTGTGAAATCATATGGGGTTCATTGAATTCTATAAACTCAGAATCAGAGTCAGGAGTGAAGAAAGGTCCAGCTTTAGGGGAAGAGTTCGATTCTTCGTCCAAGGTCCATTTTTCACGTAGTTTAGATATCGGAAGACAATCGTCGTGCTTAATAGGTTTGACTGAGGGCAAATTTGGATATATGACGGAATGCTGATTTTTTTAGGTAACTTACCGGTAAAGCCTGAAACTTTTGTTAAACAAAAATAAAAATCTGTGACATGGTCTTTTTGTTGTCTCCATACCATCTAAATAGCAAATGGCATCAAAGGATGAGAGCCATATAACTATCCAGTCAAATATCGAGAACATTTACTACAACATGTATGAGATGCAAAATTGTTGTCCTAATTACCTAATTTGCATTTAAAATACAGGTTGTATGCTTTCTTAATCAAAGGTGAAATAGTTTTTCTTTGGGATTTAGTCGTATAGTCGTTAATACTGATTGTGTATATGTATTCAATCTCTCTTTTTTACTTAATTATGTTTATTATTATTTTTAAGTTAATATTTGTATACCGGTATGTATTTTTCTGTATGTGATTTGATCCTGGTTGAGTGGAAGAGAAGGCCTGATGGCTTTAACTCTGTCAGGGTAAATAAAAACTAAAACTATATTCACCACACACGTAATAAAAACACGTTCAGAGAATTTATACACCGTCGACGCGACATTATGGCTATGTTGGCACAAAGACTGATGCTTTAAATTGAAAACTGTGTTATTAATTAATCACTTACACACTGACACTCTTTATATAAACACTACCACTCTTGTATATTTACGGTCGTATATGTAACAACACAACGCGAGCGTAGACTTCACGTTGAACTGCTGTGAAATTTACTGAATAGAAGGGATCAATATCTGTTTATTTATTAGAAATATAAAAGAACATGCCAAAATCCATAAGAAACCGAAAATTGGTCATAAACTTATAAAATGCATTAGCTTTTGTTTTGGTTTACAATCCCCAACCCACGCCAGATGTTACCTAGGGGGAGCGTTTATGGAAAAGTGAAATCACAGTGTATCTTATACGAAGAAAAGAGATGCATTTTCGGATTCAGCGCACCATGAGGGACACACTGTTTTAAGTCGGAGCAAAATTCTTGTTGTTCAGTGTTATCATCAAATAGCACTCTGGTAGGAAGTCCCGCGCCGTGGCGTCGTGGTCTAAGGAATCCTGCTTAGGACTCGTGTTACGGAATGCTGGCTGGTTCGAGTCCTCATGGGAAAGAAATTTTCTCATGAAAGTTCGGCCAGTGTATGGAATCGGTGCCAACCCAGCATCGTGATGCACTTGGGGAAGTTACGATAGGTAGTGAAATCCTATTAAGAAATCCAGTTATAATGGCTGAGAGGATCATCGTTCTAACCACACGATACATATATTCTGGTTAGATGATCGTCTACCTCTGATTCGACATGTGGATGTGAGACAAGCAACCAGCTGGTCGATCTGTACTTTTAAAGGGCTGTAGCGTCACGGATTAAAATTACAGTAGGAACTATAAAGTAAAATGGAACAAAATATTTAACAGTTTCTTTCAATTATTGTTGTACTAAAACCTGCTGATCAAGTTTTTCCTTAAGAATTGGCATAATATGTTGAACTATGACACTGTAAATTGAACTTCTTAACATTCTGAAGTACATACCTCATAACAAAGTAAACTCTTCTCCTTTGCCATTACCCCCAATAAGACCCACATTGATAAAAATTATATAGAGGTTAATAGTACACTTCTGTATACCCGCTATGATATACATTGGTTTACATATACAGGTAAATTACCACGTATAAATTAAATCATCGCATTTCTGAATTACCAATTATACGAGTACAAGCGGGCACTCAACTGCAATAACTTGCCTCTATGTGATGTGATTGCTGTGCTCCTCTTCAGGTGTTCATCTATACTTCGTTCCATAATGACAGACAGGAGACGTAAACAGTGCCGGCAGAAAGAGCGAGAGAAAGAGAGGTGTAATTGCTATTCAAGCAATGGCAAGAGTCTCATTCCACACTTAACTTGAAGCGGTATATGCGTTCTACCTCCTCCCACCTTCAAGACAAGTGTGGAATATGATCTCTGCCATCGGTTGAATATCAATTATACTCGTACATTTCTCTCTCTCTGTCGACACTATTAACATCGTCCGACAGACATTATGGAACGAAGTATAGATTGAACTTGCTCCGACGTCACAACTGCATAACCTGCCGACCACTGATATAAGCCTACTCTACTTGAAGCCTAAATGAAGATGATCCTGATAGGCATATAGAATTCTGTCAGTGGTACGAAATGCGACATGAAGACGATGTCTATTTTTACAAAACCAATCTGTGGGTTGACGAAGCAACTTTCAAGTTAAATATAAGAGTGAACAGACACAAATGTGTCTACTGGAATTCTTAGAATCCACATTTGGTGATGTAGATGGAATTAAATGCTACCGGTGTAACTGTTTGAGCGGAAATTTTTGTTGGTGGGCTCATCGGACAGTCCACTTTTTGAACACTTGCAACAGTTCGGGAGAATTACTAATATGGCAACAAGATGATGCTCATCCTCACTCTTATTTCTATTGCATAGATTATAATCATGAATGTGGATTCTGAATAAATCTTTACGGTGACAGACTAGACAGGAGTACTCCGAGAAAACCTGTCCAGCACTATCTTCGTTCACTACAAAATTCACTTCGACTAGTTAGATATAAACTTAAATTCTCAGTGTGGAAATTTGACAGTAACATTTCGTCTAACAAAATCATTAGGTATTTAAATAGTGAGTCTCTTGCAAAGGCTGTGACCACACTGGAAGAAAAGGTGGTGGAGTAGAAGGGGTACGAAGGCAGTCGCTCTGAGGAGCTACAGTTCTGCAGGTCTGTATTAGGCTATTGGTAATTGTAAAGGTTTATATGGATCGCTCTGTATTTCCATGACTATTGCTTGCACAATTATTTTTAAATGTTACTTATTAGAACATTGTTCATTTTCTGTTTGTTTAATATCTGCAATAATTATTGGGGTATGACAACTGAAGTAGGCAATAGGCCTACGTATATTTCTCACAAGTAAGAGAAGCAATATCTCTAGGAAAAGCCATATGAATACAAAATGTGTTCCTTATAGTGCTAATTTTACTGCAATACTGCAGCAAAATGAAACTGGTAACAGGTCATGAGGAAAGATTTGAAAAATCTAAATCAGTTTTTTCTCTAATATTCACCATTTTAGAAGAAATTGTTATGTTTCTATTAAGCATTTGGCAACATCACGGCTGCTACTATAACCCTAGATCATATGTGTAACAGATAACTCATCGCTGTGTTAAAATCGACAGCACTTACAAGAGAACAACCGCCAGGATCGCCACCCGTCCGCCGTAAACGAACACGAGACGGCAGTACAGTTGCTAATGCAATTCAAATGGGAATTATGACGTGACTCCTTATGTAACAACTAGATGGCAGCGTAGTAAACCTGACAAAAGTTGTTAACCTCAAAGCCTATACGGCCAACCTATCTGGGTATATATGATCTAGCCTATAACTCTAAGCAAGCCTGGCCTGCACTTCTTACCTTCCCGTCCCCCTCTGCTGTATTCAGTTTGTACTACGCGACGTGCGGTGAGTTCAAGGTTTATTTCAACGATTTTCGCTATTATTCAGTCTAAATTCTTGGCTAAACGGTTTTATTTGGAAAAAAAAAAATTAGAGACATTAACTGTTCAGATTATTTTTATCTATCTGTTTGTATTGCAATCAGCCATTTTTCTCGGCTCATACCGCAATAGAACGTTGCAAACATTGGGCAAAGATTCCCCCCCCCCCTCTTAACGGTGCTTCAGTGAAGGAAAAGTATAATAAAAGTTTTGTTATATTTAACATGTAGAATCATCTCTTAAACGTTGATCCACTCTGTATAATAGGCCATGTATTATGTAAGAAAATGACAGTCTTTTGTTTCTATGGTACCAAGAGTTATGTCAGAGTTTACAGAAATATCTTTCATACCAAAACGTCAAGTCTTTCCTTACAGGCCGAGTACGGACATTTCACGTAAAAAAATTAATTGAAATTATATATTTCACGCTCGAAATACTGTTTCTCATTATCTTATTTTGCATTTATAATTACTTTAACTCCTAGGTAATATCGTGATTATCTGTAGTTTACTGTTTGGAATGTGCTTTTGCACTGTGTCTACCATTTCGTGGTAACTGTGGTTCAATTCGGCATTAACCTTTATTTAACTGAAAATTAGTTGCATTAGTCGGCACCGAGGATCGAATTTGGCACCTCAATGCATTATTATGTGCATACGTAAAGGTATGAAATATTTTAGACTAACGATTTAATAACGTTTGGCAGGATATGTGTCTCCCGAATGGGTTACCAACGCTTTCTGGCCGACCACGGAAACGATGGAGAGAACAATAAAATTCCTACTTTCTTGAGGCTGAAAAACAGCTCTGGCAGCTTACACCTTGAAGAAGAAGAAAAAGAAGAACAAGAAGAAGATGATGGTGGTGAGAAAAAAGGAGGAGGAGGATGCTAACAATAGGAAACATGTCTATGATACAAGGCTTTTGTAAAAATCAGCAAGTAAATTATTTCATCATATTACTTTCACTAGACTTAATATGACGAGAAAGTAAAAGCTTTCATGTCACACCATGAGAGAAAGAGAAATATATCATAAAAATATAGTTAAATCTGACAGATGAATTCTCTAAAAGTAGTTTTTACGTTCATTTAGGACAGTAAAAGATAAAATTACTACATTCTGACGAAGAAGAAATGTACTGTATTTATAAGCAAGAAAATAAATCATGCATTATTCTTGGGACTACTAACGACTACAGGGCACGTAATACATAGTCGATTAGGAATAATAAAAATAAAAGTTAAAGCTATACCATAAACTATAAAATCACCATTAAACCCCGAGTTTTTCTGGAAGAAAAAGTTGTACTTAATTACTATATTTCTTTATACATGCTTATTACCTATAACTCCCTAGTAATATGAAAACCGGGGCCTCATTAATGCAAAGACAAAGCCATTTTCGTTTCTTCCTCCATCTATTCTATACAACTTAACTAGACTTGTGTCGACATCTTCCCAGATGGAGTTATTGGCTAGCGCTTAACGGAAATGTTACAGTGCTGCAGAAACGTTTATGCTCGTGCAAGAAGTATCTTATTCCTTACATACAGCGTGAATCTAAATTCAACCAAACAATTAGAGATAAGAAACGAATGGTCAGAAACAAACTGTTGACAAGATACAGAGTGTTAATTTTTTTTTTAATTAATTAATATTTTTTCACCTTAGTTTTAACTTTACTTGTAACACAATCGTAATTATTTTAATAAACCATAATAAGTTAACAAAAAATCAAGTTAATACTGCAGAATATTGCACATAGAAGAAAGCAAAAATTAAGCATATGGCCGTTAATCGTGAAAACTTTGTAACTAATTCAACAGTTCATAGCATAAATACGCGTCAAAAATAACTTTCATACTCCATCAGCAAGTCTATCGTGCTATCAAAAAGGTTGTAAGTTATGTGTGCATAATTTTACAATTTACAACTTGAAAAATCATGATGTCTTACGTTACTGGTTCAACGAAACGCAGGCAGAACTGGTGGCATCGGTTTTCGCCAGTTGTGTCATAGATGCATTGACTGACTGCATAAAAGAAAATCCTTTGCCAGTCATTATGTACTCTGATGGATGTACATACTAAAATAGAAATGCTCTCATGTCTAATGCCCTCCTTGGCCTAGCAATTTCTACAGGTGTGTTGATTACCCTAAAATATCTAGAGAAGGTTCACACTCAGATGGAGTGTGACTCAGTTCACAATGCAATTGAATGCAAGTTAAAATATAGAGACATAATGCTGCCCAGCGAGTATGTTTCAATAACAAGAGAAGCAATCCCACTCTAACTGATCTGAGCGCAATACAATATCGTCCTGACAATTTTTTTTCAAGTTTCGTTTCACTGAAGACTGGCAAGAAATGTCAAGGCATCCCAGAAAACAAAGTACAAAAGTGACCTACAAGAAATAAGATTCTCAACCACTGAGAATTAAAAAGGCAACGTGGAATCATTTGCAGCAACTAAAAAGTGTTTTGCCAAAGGACTGTCATGCATTTTATGATAACATTGGTTATGTGTAATTTTGTTTATAACCAAGATGTATTTCGTTAGGTCATAAATGACAATCTTAAAAACAACACTGTAATTCATTAACACGTCTCACAAAATAATACACATAATTATAATTGCATCTTATTAATTTTTTTCAAGGAGATTGTTTTACAGGAAACCTTTCCAAATATTGTTTAAAAAGTACAATATTTTTCTGTAAAAAACTTAAGTAATATTAAAAATAAAACGAAGAGTAAAAAAACATCGCCTATGTCTTTTAATTGCAACACTCCTTCATTTTAAAAACTGTCTATCATTGAAAATTAAGTGAAAACTAATATAGTGCAATACTGCGTAACTGACATAAATCTTCAAAGCTAGCCTTCTAATGCCATATAACTTACTTACTTACTTACATGTGGCTTTTAAGGAACCCGAAGGTTCATTGCCGCCCTCACATAAGCCCGCCAGCAGTCCCTATCCTGTGCAAGATTAATCCAGTCTCTATCATCATACCCCACCTCCCTCAAATCCATTTTAATATTATCCTCCCATCTACGTCTCGGCCTCCCTAAAGGTCTTTTTCCCTCCGGTCTCCCAACTAACACTCTATATGCATTTCTGGATTCGCCCATACGTGCTACATGCCCTGCCCATCTCAAACGTCTGGATTTAATGTTCCTAATTATGTCAGGTGAAGAATACAATGCGTGCAGTTCTGTGTTGTGTAACTTTCTCCATTCTCCTGTAACTTCATCCCGCTTAGCCCCAAATATTTTCCTTAGCACCTTATTCTCAAACACCCTGAACCTATGTTCCTCTCTCAGAGTGATTCTTTTATGAACAAAGAATCCTGTTCCTAATTGGTGATTATTGTTTCCTTCCCCATAATACAACAAGTAATCTCCTATTTGTGATATGCCATTCCCATCTAACCTAACCTCTTGTACTCCTACGAAGTCTATTCTATATCTAGCTAGTTCTTTTGCTACTAATGTTACCCCTCCTGTTCTATAAAAACTAGTAACGTTCCAAGTGCCAAATCTCAAATCCTTATTCCTTTGCTGTGGTCGTGCCAGAGAATCAGTCCTATTCCGAGGCTTATTATAGGGATACGTAACAAGCTGTTTTTTAAGGTGCGTTGTTAGCCCTTCGCCCAACCCCCAAGCTGGAGGATCACCCCTTATCGGCTGTCCAAGACTGCTTATTCAATATATTCGCAGCTACCCTCCATATCTGGAGGTCGTCTCCTCTATCCGCAACCTGAGGACGCGCCATGCCGTGGTGATAGGGACCCACAATACATGGAATGCCATATAACTAACATAAATAACTTAAAATCGCAATATAATTTTATTTTCGAATATTGTGCACATTTTTAGCGTTATTTACTAATACCATGCCGAATTTCATTTTACGGAAGTGATTATTTAAAAAAAAATAGGTTTTGTTTGCCCTGTAAAATTTGCATTTTGTTAGTTACGCGGTATTGTTTCTTCATCGACATCTTACATAAGCCTCCAATTAAGAGGGAGTATTAGACAAGATGGAGATTAGAGAAGTGGAAAAATACAGATATAAGTAATTGGCGTCTTGTGGTTTTCAAACCGATACTATTTGAATCCCATAGTTAATGCAAACTGGTGCAGGCATTCCAGTAAACAATAAGCTAAATACATTTAAAATTATTGTTTTATTGTCTCATTCCTATGATATGAGATCATAACATCGATAATATCGGACAAATCTCAATCCAGTAAATTATAAAGCGGAAGTTGAAGTTGGATTTCGGGAAAGAAACCATTCAAATTTCCGACATAACCCTTAATGGAATAATAATAATAATAATAATAATAATAATAATAATAATAATAATAATAATAATAATAATATTGGGTTGATGCAAAATTTCTTTGCGTTATTTCGCTGTGACAGAAGTTTTTATTTTAGACGAATATAAGACATAAATTAATCAGTAATAAATATTCTACAATATCTATGACTCTCTGCCAACGCTATGATAAACTTTCGATTCCGCGTCTAAAGAAATCTGCTGGTTTAGTTAAAGAAGTCATCAAAGGAATTCCCTTCAAGATTGTTGGATAGAGAACGGAAAGGATGGAATCTGAGAGCGAAAGATCGGGAGAATATGGGGGATGTGAAATCACCTCCCAACCAAGTTCCTGGATAGCTGCTTTCGTCATGTTAGCGGAGTGTGGGCGTGCAGCTGCACTTGATGTCGTCTTCCAGTCGTTTTTCTTCAATTTCAGCCACAAGTGTCTGATTCGTTGGTAATATTTTTTTTTATTTTAATGGGTTATTTTACGACGCTTTATCAACATCTTGGGTTATTTAGCGTCTGAATGAGATGAAGGTGATAATTCCGGTGAAATGAGTCCGGGGTCCAACACCGAAAGTTACCCAGCATTTGCTCATATTGGGTTGAGGGAAAACCCCTGAAAAAACTTCAACCAGGTAACTTGTTCCAACCGGGAATCGAACCCGGGCCACTTGGTTTCGCGGCTAGACGCGCTAACCGTTACTCCACAGGTGTGGACTTGGTAATAAATGTCAGCAGTTTGGTTACATTCCTGGGAAACAATTAGTAGTACACGACGTCTTCTTTATCCCACGGGACGCATAACATAATCATCAGTGGATGGTTACTAACTTGTGAACAGGGTGTTGTGTTGAAACGACAGAACCATTTCCTTGCAGTGCTTTCGCCGATGGCATTCTCCCCGTACATTGCACAAATGTTTCGAACCGCCTCCTTTGCCTCTGCTCTATTTCTTTACTTGGTTAATTAACGACGCTATATGGGTTATTTAACGTCGATGACATTGCTGATAACGAGATCGTATTTGGCGATATGAGGCCATTTATTACCTGACATTCGCCTTATGGTTGGGAAAACCTCGGAAAAATCCAACCAGGTTTTCATCCCAAGCGGGAATGGAACCCACGCGCGAGCGCAATCCCGGATCAGCAGACAAACGCTCTACCGACTGAATTATGCCGGTGGCTCTTGATCCTCTATTGAACTCATACAGAAGAATATGTTGGAAGTGTTCGTTTCTTTCCACTTGACACTCCATCCCCTTTAGCCCTCAAATAGCACGAACTTTCTTCAAGTCCGCAAGATTCAAGGTGTATAAATACACCTTGTAAACTAATGAGCTAAACACTCCAAATTAAAAAAAAAAAATGACAAATGACAAACAATCCCCTAACAACGAAATGTTCTGTTGAACAAAAACTCTACGAACTTACGCATGAGAATAATAATAATAATAATAATAATAA
This sequence comes from Periplaneta americana, assembly GCF_040183065.1. NCBI lineage: Eukaryota > Metazoa > Arthropoda > Insecta > Blattodea > Blattidae > Periplaneta > Periplaneta americana. Next base: position 36,029,694 of record NC_091125.1, read on the forward strand.
TAATAATAATAATAATAATAATAATAATAATAAATGAACTTAATTGTTTACATAGTAGGCGTAATATGGAAGTAGCTACTAAGCCTATACAAGACAGTATTGGTAACTCCAAATAGTCCGTAAAAATATTGCGAGTAGTAGGCATAATCGTAATGATAATGTTGAAGATGATTGTGGTACTAGTTCGTTAGAAGCATTTTATTATTATTATTATTATTATTATTATTATTATTATTATTATTATTATTATTATTATTAGCGGGTTATTTAGCGACAATGTTAGGTCGTTTAGCATGGGATTGGTGATCGCGAGACGGCATTTGACGAGATGAGGCCATAGGTTACCTGACATTTGCCTTACGGTTGGGGAAAACCTCGGAAATAACCCAACGAAATATTCAGCCCAAGCGAGAATCGAACCCACGCCCGAGCGGAACTCCGGATCGGCACGCAAGTGTCTCAGCCGACTGAAGCATCCCGGTGACTTTTATTATTATTATTATTATTATTATTATTATTATTATTACTACTACTACTAGTATTAAACTGCAGAATTTTGGGGTAATTTTTAAAAGGAAAACAACAGATATCCCACATAGACCACAAAATATAGCAAGAAGAAATATATAATAATAATAATAATAATAATAATAATAATAATAATAATAATAATAATAATAATAATAATAATAATAATAATAATAATAACGAAGAATGGGTTGCGTAGGACGTAATGGAATGCGGAACGACAACCGTGAACTTTTAAAAGTGTGACCATATTAACCCACCAAAGTAGGTCATGCATGAAGCCACAAAGATGTAAAAAATACCTGTGTATGTATGTTTGGTTAAGGAATACCAATTCGTGACCAGACAGACATGAGACCGAAGAAGAGTAGCCACGGTTATCTTGGAGCAGCGTACGTTAAACATGCATCAAAGTGGAACAAGGAATGCGTACGCTTGTACTGTTCATACTACCTACATTGATTGCTGTATGAAGTTTCAGCCATGGCAGTAAATTGTGATTGATGACTTTAGGGGTGAGAGTTTGTGACTTCGTTGACATTGAAACCAACTCCATAGACTTGACACTGACCTCTGCCTTCACTTCCACGAAAACTCTACAATAGAAGACGATCTTAAGACATGACTATCAATGAACGAATAACATTTTTATTAACAAAAAGAGAAAAATAAGTATTATGCATAAGGGTAATCGTTCACAGTAAAATCTAGTGTCAATTCTGGGAATGTATCTTGATTGACGTAATGTCCATTTGAACTCCATTAATTGTAGCATTAAATGGAGTGTGAAGGTTATGATCGGAAAGTTTACGGTGTAGTGGGAGAGTGAACCAACACACATAAGCAGTTTCAAGATACCATCAAGCTTATCAGAGTCTCATGACAATAAACATGTATTGTTGTAATGTAATGACACTTTAATAGTAGTTTTATTGCATACGGTATCTAAAATCGTATGTGTGAAAGAGTGAACTAATACGAGTATGCGGTGGTGATTTTCCGCAATTTTGTACCACCACAGTCTAGTACAGGGACATCATTTTATTTTTACTTCAATTTTTATTGTACCTGAGTTTTCGAATGTACTTCACTCCCACCCCTTCTACTAATGAAGTTCAACTGTCCTCCACATAGATCCAAGACCTTAATACAGTCATAGTAGCCTTACGGTCATAGTAAACAGTACGTTCCAAAAATATGTTCGCGTTTTCCAGTGGCGAAAGAGCTTTCAATATTGAATCATTTTCGCACAGGTACTGTCGTCCATTTGCCTACGTCGTAGCCCGGTTTCCCCCACCAGCTTTTATTCGCCAGCTAGTGACTGGGCTGTCTTAGCTCTTTTCTGAGAACATTAATTTCTGTTAGGAATTGGACGTCTACGTAATATAATTATACAACTCTTTAAAATAACTTAAATAAAGGGCCTCGTTAAGTAATTAACTGTCACGTGATTTCCTCCCTTTCCTAACCACTTGGACGGACAGTAGATAGTATGTCTGAGTAATTTTATCTTTTCGGATCGGGCAGAAGTGAAGATTGAATTTACAGTACATAAGGTCTCTTTTATAGAGTAGGTACAGAATTATTTCAACATGAGTTACTAGTACAAAGAACGAAACTGGTAATTGGGATTAGGTACTATAGTCTATAGTGCGATAATATGCACATTAGGACTGAAGCCTGTATCGAAATGAACGGCCATCATTTTAAAAATGTGTTTAAATATCCATATTATGATTATTTTTCAATTTAACTTCATTCTGTATATTCTACGACAATGTATTAGAGACAGTATAACATACACTGCATAATGAATACATCCACATGGACAGCTCAGTTCGTGATCATTTTCATTAGGTTAATTAAACAAGAACCTAATGAAAATTATCAAACTCAAAAGCGCAATATTTCCTTGTTTACGTAAATGGTTGAACTACTTTTCTTCCCTCCTATACCTAGTAAAGTGATTTGTTTGTATATTACGCCAGTATCATCGAACTCCAGTCGTGGAAGGGGGTAGCAAACGGCGTTGATCCAGAGGTATAGGCAAGTTAATATCAAAATTTTAGTAAAAATAAAATGATGTCCCTGTATATAGTCACGAAGCTTGAGTTGTGAGGGTACTAGAAACAATAGACTGTACCGATACTATTCCACATTGTCTGTAATAAGGCGATAGTAGCGATCCTAGTGGTTAGCAACTATCTATGGATGCATATTCCCTAAGTATTGAGCTTCGTGACTGTAATACTAGACTATGGTACCACTGTCAATTTCAATGGGAAAATGGAAGGAGTAGCATTTTGATGTTGGAAATCGAAGTGCTATTCGCCAAATTTGAAGCTTAAAATACTTTTTCATATATTTCAACGAAGAAATTGTGTAAGGTAAAAGCTCGGTTTTGGATAAGTGCCAGTTGTGGACATTTTCCGTCTAGACACGTCCATTTTCAATATTTTTTTCCGACAGAATCAAGCACTCTGCAAAACTTTAAAAGACAGATTATTGCGATGTACCGAAGTACATTTGATATTTATGTGCAGGAATTCTGCGTTATCATATGATGAAGAATCTGTGGAGCGGAGAAAAATTCTCTCCGGCACCGGAATTCGAACCCGGGTTTTCAGCTCTACGTGCTGACGCTCTATCCACTAAGTCACACCGGATTCCAACTCCGATGCCGAATTGAATCCTCTCAGTTTAAGCTCCACCTCTTAGTTTCCCTTTCAGTGGCCAACCCTCATGCACTGTGTCACAGATGTGTGACAGTGGCACAGTGTTCAACATACCAATGTGCAAAGGTGCACTCATTACGAGTGACTAAATGGCCGGGACTGAGAGGATTCAATCCGGCATGGGAATTGGAATCCGGTGTGACTTAGTGGATAGAGCGTCAGCACGTAGAGTTGAAAACCCGGGTTCTAATCCCGGTGTCAGGGAGAATTTTTCTCCACTCCACCGATCCTTCATCATTTGAAAAGACGGAGTTTGTATGAAATGCAAAACGTTGAAAGTTGTTATAAATTGATCCTTTCTATAAAAAAAAAATCGCCACACGTCACGCCTATTTTTAAAAAGTCAGTTCTTGGACCTTCATGTTTCCGATTATTGAATTTATGTGCAAGAAACTTAAGGTTATATTGTCAATTTTTTTTTTTTTAATATTTAATCATCTCACAAGGAAACATTCTCATGGGGGCAGATAAAAAAGTTATTTTTTTCTTCCATCATGTAAATAATGTTAAAACAAGTGCTTGTACAAATTTTGACCACTCGAACGCAATTGCGAGTGCCGTAAAAAAATAAGTATACCTGGGGCCGTTTATAAAAAGAAAACACAATTTTATTGACAAAAATTATTGGAACATATACAACAAATTTTGAGCTATTTTTCAACATATTCCCCACTGGAATTGACACATTTGTCATACCATGAGTTGCAGACAGAGGCTGTCACACACTGGTTCCGATCCCAGACGGCACACTTCTACGACACAGGGCTACGAAAGTTGATCTAACGGTATGGCAAATGTCTCAGTTCTAGTGGGGAATGTGTTGAAAAATATTTCAACAACTGCTGTATCTGTTCAAATAAATCTCTCCATAAAATTCTGTTTACTTTCTATAAACTGCCCCAGGAAAACTTATTTTTACAGCCCTCGTAATTGCGTTCGAGTTGCCAAAATTTGTACAAGCACTTGTTTTGGCATTATTAACATGGTGAAAGAAAAACAAAATAACTTTTGTATCTGCCTCCATGAGAATGTTTGTTTGTTAGTTATCGAATTTTGGGCACCCGTGCCCGGTTTTGGATAATATTATGATTTTTCAACAAATTATTGAAGAGCACACTTTAATTCTTAAAATTTCCTTATTTTTTTAACAAACGATGTTGACCTTTTAGAAGTGATTTGCACAAAAAAGAAAATTTTGTAAGCTTATTAAAACTCAATCAATTTATAGGCTACTCACTGAAGAATCCAAGACCAGGCTTTTACCTAATCTGTTTCTTTACACATTTCCTCAATATAAATTAAACAGTAATTTTAAGGAAATATTCCCTACTTCAAACTATTTGTATAGCATCGTGACGTACTTGGAGAGTTACGATAGGTAGCGAAATATGGTTACGAAAGCCAGCTATAACGGCTGGGAGGATCATCGTGCTAGACCACTCGATACCTCCATTCTGGTTAGATGATCGTCCACCTCTGTTTCGTCATGTGGACGAGGCCAGCAGCCTGCCGGTCGGTCTCACCCTTAAAGGACTGTAGTGCAACGGATAAAAAAATGTAAGACAACGTTAGGAGAGAAATTTGTCGCATAAGTTGTCAAGAACTCCGTCATGTAAATCCTTAGAATTTTAAGGAAGTGGCAATCACGCTGAAGTGCAGGCGGAGAACACTTCCAGTAACTGCTATGAAATTGCTGAGTTGTCTTGTTAACATCCGCCTACCAATAAAATTCGGCTTAGGGGTACACCGAAGTGAAATTTCAGTTTTCTAAAGTAAAACAGTAGAGCGTCTCATTTAGGCATGGTGAGAACGTAACAAAAGTGCAGGTAACGTGTGGGGGAGGACGAGCCATACAATAAACACGAGGGATGCACAAGGTTTTAATTACAACATTTATGGCGGAGCATTAATTGAAATTATATTTTCCGAAAACACACAAAACAAAAGAACACAAATTGCATAACGTTATCATATACACATTTCAACAAACAAGCAGTAAAATTGTGACGTTGAAATAATTCAATACAACAAATCAAATTTTGCTACTTATATGATGTTGCTTTCAAGCAGCATTCTTTTACGGTCATGAATTTTATTCTCTGTATGACTAACATAATATCACCGTGTTATGTGGCCAAATTAACAAAACTACAGTATATTGGTCTGAAGTGACAATACTATTCCTAAACATAATTATCCCTTCTCAAAGTTAAATTAATTCAGCTATACCTTGAGAAGGGATAATTATGTTTAGGAAACAGTGTTGTCACTTCAGATCAATATACTGTAATTCTGTTAATTCGGCCACAGAAGACGGTGATGTTATGTTAGTCCTACAGAGAATAAAATTCATGACGTAGGAAATGGTGCTTGAAAGCAACATCATTTAAGTAAAAAAAAAAATTGAATTATTTCAATATTACAATTTTATTGCTTGTTTGTTAAAATGTATATATGATAACGTTATGTAATTTGTCTTCTTTTGTTTTGTTTTGTTTTTTGGAAAATATAATTTCAATTAATGCTCTGTCATAAATGTTGTAAGTAAAACTTTGTGCATCCCTCGTGTTTATCGTACGGCTCGTTCTCTCCTCACACGTTACCTGCACTTTGTTTACGTTTTCCCTGTGCCTAAACGAGACGCTCTACTGTAAAGGTAAAAGTCTTGAATTATCCCTAATAACACTTAGTGAGATAAGCCGCAAGTGATCCGTCAGAGACGTGGAGTAGACGAAGCGTGCTGGTATGCTGGAATGATCAAGATCTGGTGACTTACAGTTGTGGAATCGTTTAAACCGTCCTTGTGGTATCAACAGGTTGAAAATCCACACATCAGCTTCACTCAATCATACATTAGTTGCAGTGAAGGAAGATTTCTTTCTTCTTTTTCGACAGATGAAAAATAAAATAAGTGACTGCTGACAACCCAGTTATAAACATAGCAGCCATTTAGCTCAAAGATTAAGTTTCCCGGCATTAATGTAGAAATGAATATGAATACAAACAAGTTTATTCTTTACTAGCCGTACCCGTGCGCTCCGCTACACCCGTTAGAAATAAGTATAAAGTAATTACATAATTAAAATAGGACATTTGATCCAGGGAAGATTCGTGTTTAGTAGAAGGATAAATCCTTTAATATGTTACTTAATTTAAATTGTATTTAAATAATTAAAATGCGATCATTTTGGTCCAGAGACCACTCATTTGGTGCAATGACAATTCCTTTAACATGTTTCTTAATTGTTATTACATGCAACCATAGTTTACTGAAGATTGACATCATTTAGATTTAATGTGTGTACTTTATTTTACTTGCTATATGTTTCCATTGAATTATGATAACTTAATTTTAACCCTTGTTTTCTACGTATTCAGTAAATGGCGCTTGGGCCACTATGGTTCTGAACCCTTCAAATAACTTAAATAACTTAAATTATATTACATTACATTATATTATATTATATTATATTATATTATATTATATTATATTATATTATATTATATTATATTATATTATATTATATTATATAAAAATGTGTTGATAACGGATGTAGGCTACACCCATAAGTAAGTTTTTAATTTGTTAAGAGGATTCTTGAATCTCAGGAGGAACAAATTTTATTTTACAACAGCGCAATATAATCTGCTTGGCTCATTACCCAATTTTTTTGCATTGCATTTAATGCATATGCATTTTATGTATTTAACACGATTCAATTGAGCATAGTTAAAATTTGGATTATAAAATAATGGAATGCTAAGCTAACATATTATTACTGCATACTAAATCAATACACTCTTGTGGTTCGTTAATTCTCTGAGATAAACATTATTTTAAGAAATACAGGAAACGAATACACAGAATAGCCAATCAAGTTGTTTGTGCATAAGAAGCTATTTTAATCTTACCTATCCTCAATTCACTCCAAAGTTACTGTAATAACATTATAGCATTATGTCCATATAGAGAAACTACACTTTCCAATGGTGAAATAATAATTAATCACACAAATCGGTTAATTTAGCTTCCGATATTACTTCATACAAACACAGAAACATTCTCTGTGGGCTATGATTCATAGCTTTCGATTGTTGTTGACCAAGGCCCCTTATAGACGAATTCATTTGTTTATTTCATTACACCGCCTTAGATGGCAGTTATTTTAATTTTGAAACTCATTTATCTCATGAAATATCAGTCTTATCAAAATTGTTCAAAGAATAAAACTTATTGGAAATGACTTTTAAAGAAAGTTTTATTACGTAACTTTTTCACAAAAATTAATAATAAGCGAAATATTTTGATTTATTTAATTCAGACCCCTTATAACTCCCCTTTTAAATAATGTATTTTGAATGCCATATAGCCTAAAATCTAAGTTACAACGAACTTAATTTACATTCCAATTTTCATATAAATCGGTTCAGCCATTATCGCGTGAAAAGGTAACAAACATACAGACAGACAGACATACAAACAAAAATTAAAAAAAAAAAACGATTTTCGGCTTCAGGGTGGTTAATTATATATGTTAGGACCAATTATTTTTGGAAAATCCGAAATTACCAGAAAAATTTCGACTACAGATTTATTATTAGTATAGATCTTTGGCATGACAATACGATATCGCGAAAACGGTTAACTCAGTGTAAACATATGTCATATTAGATACCGGTACCGCCAACCAGTTCTGCTTTAACTCTCCGAGTTACAGACCGATTATTTAGTCCTGACAGCTCAGCGACGCGAAAGAGGGGAAGTAGGTAGTTATTTTACGACGCTTTATGAACATCTTAGGTTATTTAGCGTCTGAATGAGATGTAGCTGATAATGCCGGTGAAAGTAAGTCCGGGATCCAACACCGAAAGTTACCCAGCATTTACTCATATTGGGTTGAGGGAAAACCCCGGAAAAACCTCAATCAGGTAACTTACCCCGACCGGGAATCGAACCCGGACCACCTGGTTTCGCAGCTAGACGCGCTAACCCTTTACTCCACAGGTGTGGACAAGACGGGAAGTAATAGAAGTAGTGGGGAGAGCTCCGGAGTAGAGATAAGGACGAGCGGTCGGTGAACGAATGCAGTGCAGCTTAACTGTACTGGAAACATACCGCTCTACCACACGCATGACATCCGATCGCTCCGACGGCAAGCGAGTGACTAACTCAAACAACCCTTGGCGTAACTAAAAGGACTCGCCTGACCCAGGCGCACATCTCCGGCGACTGACAGGACTAAACAATCGTACTTTACTATGACAGTTTTCGTGGCTACTTTGACACTATGCTTTCCAAATGTATAAATTATTATTTGTTATTGCAGTATATGCTTAACATAACTAACAATCATTAAACATATGTTTCATTATATCAACGTAACTTACAAAAGCAGCATTTAATAAACTCTCAAAACAATGTCAAAGTTACTTTACATTGACTGTGTTCATAAGCATTGATATTTCCATCTATATGTACGTAACTATTCAACTGCAAATTTATTTGTTTATCTATCCGACTGTCTGTCTGCACATTTTCTGTAGGTATATTCTTCTACGTGTCTCCTACTCAGACACGTATTTATTGAGTTTTCTAACCCTTAATGTAGTTGAATCCTAAGTTAAATTTCCTTTATGGGAGAGTATATGAATACACACTGACGTTACCATAGCCTGGAATCAGCATTACGAATCTTCACCTAAGACAACAGCAATCTCATTGAGAATTAATATGTATTTATATTCTGTGTGGGATTCGGGCCCACGTCTGTGGCCTCCACGTAGCATCAAAGGCCTTCCTACACACCGCTGCATATTCTGGTACTTTTTATCAGCACAAAAAGGACACTAATGAAAAGTGTGAAATTTCTTGACTCAGCATCTACTTTCCGTGGTTACTCACCTTTAATTTACGCGACAGAGCCTGTTGACCGGAAGTGCAATTTCTCACAGTGTGGACAAGAAAAACTTCTCCTATGTTCAAAGCATGAAGACCTGTGAAGTGGAACGCTATTAGGTCCTTAAATTTCAGAGTGAACTAAGGTTCATTTATTCTGGAGCCCAACTAGACTACTCATGAGACTCGAAGTCTTCTGATGACCATAGTAAGCAACAATATGGGACAGTTAGCACAATAATAGGCCTACATTACGCTGTAACGCAAATGGGTTCTGGATAAGAGAGATCCACTTGTGTGATACACGGCGCGAGCAGCTGAGGCAATTATTCTCCTCCATGAAATGCCGTAATTTTTGGCAGCATGCCTGATACAAATTCAACAAGTGGAATAGTTACGGTCATTAACGAATCATTCCGTAAGCATGAATGTATGAAAGAAGACCATTAACATAATCCTCCACGGCTGTTGGAACAGATGGTCTGTTTCGGTAAAAGAAAAATGAAACCTGTTTGTTAAACGTTTAGTCTTTCTCCTCCACTTTTCCATGTCGGCCAATGAATTTTTACAAAATGTCTCATCCTACGATGCTCATACTTATTAATTTTGTTGAGAGTAAATGGGACTTCTTTGTGATGAAATAAATAGTAGGTTATTCTACTCCCTTCTGGGAAATCTCATTTCTGTTCCATTTAATTTCGTGTTTCCTGAAGTCCAAAATCCTTATCTACCACAGAATATTGTTGGAACTGCTGCAACAGTTGTAAAATATCTTATACCTATCTGTATTAACGTCAAAATGTCATTTTATATCGTTAATATATTTTATAATTCGCTTATACCGGTCAGAAAATCCCGGATGCGATATATGGACCCTAAACTGCCCTTGTAAATTTAATGTTATATTATTGGTTAAGACCGCACCGTACACGAGCCTGGCTCTTACAGTAGTGGCTAGAAATATTTTTGTTTTATAATTTTAATTTGTACTCACTAGATAAATAGACAGACAGACAGACGGACGGACGGACGGGAGGGAGGGCAGGCAGGCAAGACAGACGGGCGGGCGGGCGGGCGGACGGACGGACAGACAGACAGACAGACGGACAGACGGACAGACAGACAGACAGACAGACAGACAGACAGACAGACAGACAGACAGACGGACGGACGGACGGACGGACGGACGGACGGACGGACGGACGGACGGACAGACGGACGGACAGACAGACAGACAGACAGACAGACAGACAGACAGACAGACAGACAGACAGACAGACAGACAGACAGACAGACAGACAGACAGACAGACAGACAGATAGATAGATAGATAGATAGATAGATAGATAGATAGATAGATAGATAGATAGATAGATAGATAGATAGAGTAGTTTAATATCAAAGACGGACATCTGTCGTCTCCATAGTTTTGATCTAGAGGCAATTTTTTGTTTCAAAGTGTTCTTTGTAATATTTAACATAATTTATTTTATAAATATAGTATTAGAGTTTGCATATGGTGTCACTGTAACTAGAAAGAGCACGAAAAATTGTATAAAAATCCACAGCTATCTAAATTTCGATCTGAGGTCAGATGTCCGCCTTTGATATTAAGCTACTCAATTATACAAGGACTAAGACGCGCAACTTTAATATTGCTGAAAAGCCACAATTGTAGGTTCGAACTGTAATTTCAGAATGGATGTTCGTTCGTTACTAATGTTATGTTCCGTGTTCTCTCAGGTGTCGTGTTGACTCAACCTATATGACTTCCGCCATACGTCCTAATATCAGGTATAAAGACCTCAAGAGTATCGGTTGAGACTAAACCTCGAATTATGATGTACCGAAGTACGTATGATATTTCAGTGCAGGAATTCCGCATTACCATAGGATGAAGGATGGGTGCAGCGGTAATGCAGAATTCCTGTGCTGAAATATCATACGTACTACTTCGGTACATCAAAATAATATGATATGAGTAAATAATCATTTAGTGATTTAAGACGGTGTTCATTCCGTCGGATCCCGACCACTTAGTCACTCGTAATGAGTGCACCTCTGCACATAGTGTGTTGGACATTGTGCCACTGACACACATCTGTGACACAGTGCATGAGGGTTGGCCGCTAAAGGTAAACTAAGAAGTGGAACTTAAACTGAGAGGATTCAATCCGGCATCGGAACTGGAATCCGGTGTGGCTTAGTGGATAAAACGTCAGCACGTGGAGCTGAAAACCCCGGGTTGAGCCCCGGTGCCGAAGATAATTTTTCTCCGCTCCACCCATTCTTCATCATATTAAATACAATAAATTACTTTCTACGCACTCAAATAAGATAGCTATATTTTCGTTTTCTGAATTTAACAAAGTCCTTTATAACTTAAACAAGTAACAACAACAACTGTTTCATTACTTAATGAAATTACTAATAGATGGTAATTATACACAGCATTTAAAGGGTGTAAATGATATGTTGTTATTGAAGTGTTGTATCAGTGAAGAATTATGTTGTGTCAGTGAAGTGTGTTGTATCAGTGAAGAAGTATGTCGTGTCAGTGAAGTGTCCTGTGTAAGTGAAACGTGTTCCTGTCAGTGACAGTGGCAGTGCAAAGAATTTGAACAGTGAAATGTTTTTGAAGTGTTAGTGAAATCAGGATAGAATCAGTGAAATGTGTCGTAGTTCCAGTGCAGTGAGTGAGTTGACAGCGAAATGAGTGTAATGTTGAAAGGTACTTGTGCAGATATGAACATATACTCGTGGGTTTTAGTTCGATCTTAGTTTTAAGATAGAAATTAGAATATTTCAAATGTTATTTTAAGTGATCGTTTCATTTAATTTAGTATATTCCCTGTTGTTATTATTATTATTATTATTATTATTATTATTATTATTAGTAGTAGTATTAATTATTAGTATTATTATGAATTGTATTTTTAATTAATAAGTTTATTATTGTCATTATTGAGTGTAATTAGTTACCACTGCCACCGGGTATATACCCATTGCAGTGTGAATAAATAAATACATACATACATACATACATACATACATACATACATACATACATACATACATACATACATACATACATACATACATACATACATACATACATACGTACATACATACATACATACATACATTACTTCTACGCGCACCGTTCTCCGATGAAGTGACTCGTATGTACTAAATATAAACAAAGTCCGTCAATGGTTCAGAAATGCCGTTCGACATACAAGAGACAGACGGAGTGCTCAAAATCACTTTTAGATATAGGAAATGATGAAAATGTGTATCTAAGAACGAATTTCTATTTCACCATCGTGCTATTATCAACACATCATCTCTCGAAGTTCACGAGAGTCATTAAATATTTCTCGTTCATAAGAGTAAATATAAGACTCCGAGTGAATAATGTCCATTGGAGTTTAACTCTGCAGAACTGCATTTACTGAGCGCATCATCAGGAGAATGCTTTCGATGTTAATATTACATATCATTATTACCGGATCAGGTAGAGTATGCCAGTCCGTTGGCTTCTAATATGCCCATGGGTACATATCATGTAATTAATTATACGCTTCCCAAAAATTTTAAAGGCGTTGTACAAGTCTTCAGGACATTAGGAAAATAATTACATATGTATTTTCTGTATTCATAAACCACCGAAATGTCATGTCTGCAGAAATAGCCATCTTCCGAGCAAGGGGAGCTATTTGAGAGAGGTAATGTTGTCTGAATGAATGAATGAAAATGACTGATAGGGGAAATGGGAGGAGATTTCTTTGCTTCCAACAGTAATTTCAACATCGAGTCGAAAATCTCAATTTGCATTCGACTTATGTAAAGCTTTTCTTGCTGCCGAAATCCTTTTGTGGAAAGTGCAAGGTTGTGGGTCTAGTGCAAGGTTTTTGTAGTTGCCTTTTATTGCGTATTTTAGCTATAAATAATGCCTTTTTGCCTGCCTATTTTAGCTATTTATGATGCCTTTTTGCCTGCCTATTTTAGCTGTTTAAAATGCCTTTTTGCCTGCCTATTTTAATGATACATAATGCCTAAACTTCCGGTCTCTGCTTATGACGCACATAACTTAGTCACATGTAATTGTTTCGAATGAAACCGATATTATGGCATGTGATTGATTCGAAAACCAATTATGTTTTTCAATATAGAATAACAGCCAAAGGGTCGCATTAATGTACTAGAGTCAATTAGTAATTTAGACAACCCTTGTTGCTTACAATGCCACATATTAATGGCATATAGTTCTTGAGGCAAACTATATTCGAATGAATGATATTTGCGTGTAAATAACAATGTCCATTAAGCATTCATTAAAATAAACATTACGCAAAATTCATGTTTAACCAGTGATGTCCTGGAGGCACAATAAGTTTTACTTGCATGTAGGCGATGTTATATACTTCAATATTGACCATCGCCATTTATTACTTCCAGCTATGCACCCCTATGGTTTGCTTTACAAATAAAGAGCACGCGCACAAACGAGGGCTCCAGGATTTAGAACTTACTAAAATTAAACGAAATTAAAAATATATATTTTAACTGAAGAGCAATAATTTGGAGACAACCATATTTTGGAACTAGAAATAATTACTTTAAAATTATATTTTTTGGTGTCTCGACAAAACTGTGCCTTATAATATCTCAGAATTTAATTTAATAATATGGAAGAAAAGCTGAGGAAATTACATTGCATATAGCAATGGTGAGAATGGGCGTCAACTTAACCTTTATTTAATTAGAAAATGTGAAAAAAATGCGATATTTTCTGCAGAATTATATTTTTTATTGTATGCAGGCCTACGAGTTTATAATTTTCACAGGTGTGATTTTCAACGGTAATCTCATTAGATTTTTCTAGAGAAAATCAAAACTCGAGTGAGATTTAGTGAATATTACACGATTAGAAAAAAGCATATACAGATTAGAAGAAATAAAGTACTGTAATACAATGAAATATTAAATAACTTACTAAAATTATATTTCACTAATGTTAGCTACACCAAAACGTTTGAACGGAGCCGCTATTTTCAGTTGACTATGCGGTAAACAAATGACGACCGCAAAGCATGTTTTATAGTACCGTAAAAAATTTGAGAGTGGAATGAAAGAGCAGTCCAAGAAAATATTTCCAACTTTCTCTTTAACTACAAATTTAATTTTAAAGGTGCTTCGTAACTTATAGGCAACGAAGAACCGACGCAGTACCCTTTCGACTATATGTGCGCAAACACTAAAACATGTCTTATACTGGGTGTTCATTTCAAAGTGTGTCATGACGTCACTGTTGTTGGGTCACCGATTTGAAGCGAGTTTCAGTTTATATGTTAGAGAAGTTGCCTATTATTTAAGGCGTTCTTCAATCTGAACTTGAGAACGTGTACGGTATAACTTGAATGTCGTAGCAACAGATGGCGGTCTGTACGGTCTGTGTGCTACCATAACCTCTTTCGAACTGTGTTTTGCGCCGGCGAGTCGTACGCAGGGTATTTGTTATCATCGGTTGCGTACGGTAACATTCCACAACACAAATCAAATGCTCCGTGTCCATGTTGACCGTCGAAGTTAATGTCAACAAATACGTAAGTAATCGTCTTAACCCTCTCCCCATATCCCGACAGTACGTATTTCCAAACAGTTCACATTCCTGCCACTACCGGCGTTACCGTACGTATCGGCACGTACTCTTCAGAATGAACGCCGTACTTGCTAGCCAACTTCTCTGCCTCTTAGATTATACACCTGAGCTGCGGAAGTGTAGGAAGATTGAATTCTCTAGGCTCATCAGCTAGCCACATTACGGCATACAGCGAGCCAAGACACATTTTGTACTGAACACCCAGTATACTCAGTCAGGAATAAAACCAATTCGAATTCTTTTTCAAATATAAGATAAATGTTTTAGATCGTTATTGTTTTATCCGGTATTAATCCCTCCACAGTTCTCAGGAAAGCAAGAAACTAAGTACATCGCATGTATTAGCTTACATGGGAATCTTCGGCATCTTCAGCTCGAAAAAAAACTTTCTGAAAATCTATACTGGTAAATAATGTAGAATAAAATTTACCTATAAAATGTAGCTGTCAATACTGACTTGTAAAACATAAACGTTAGAGGTTTCAAATACATATAGCATAACATTTTTATTTCTACTATCATTTGAATAATTTTCCTGCTTAACACTACCGAAGACAAACCAGATGCATCACAGCTTACACTTCAGCAGAGGCAGACTACGGACTTTGAAATCACAAATTATAATATATTAACTATCACTACTGTACTGTCAGTACTAACTTTGAATATCTGCAAGTACAGGTCAAGCATTTTGTCAAGACACTCGCGATGTGCAGTACGTGAACAACGTTTCTGTGGAGGGGGCAGAATAGAATGGAAGGTCGGGCGTGTGTGTACCTAGTACAAGGCAAAGGCTAACCCATTCCCCTATAATTCGTAAGTAGACTCATCCGATCTTGTGCGCAGCTCCGTAGGAAGAGTGGGGGAGTGTCTGGACATAATGCATGCGCTGAAATTCCCAACTCCCTCTGTCAAAATAAACCCAGCATGATGAAGGTCGAAATGAAGTGCTTATATTTGGTCATACATCTACGAATGGGGGAAGAGTCTTGTTAAGGACTTGTGCTCTAACAGCTTACTCAAAATCATGTTTCGAAATACCTTATTTGAGGCGTGTAGTTGTAAAATCAGATACATGACTTTTTTTTTTTTTTTCGAAAATGAGTTAATGTTATATTTCATATCTTCATATGATTCTACAACTGTTATAGCACTGTTATGCTCCAAAGCCAGATACATCACATGGATTTGTATGATGAAAGAATAGCACTGGTTGCAAATCCTTGGTTCCTTGCAAACGTTTTTCCTTCATACTGAAAAATTATGTTTTAGTGATGTATCTGATTTTGCAACTAAACGTCTCATTTGAAAGCTATCTCTTTAGTCTTACAATGGGCCTTATTTTATATTAAATGTAATCTTTCCCCTAAGATGTTATGTGTGTAAGTCTGCTGAATGAAGTTACGACTTTGTAATTCTGGGAGATTTACACTTTAGTAGGATGACTCGCGATCTATCAGAAGATACATTTAACAATGCTACTTTAGAGACCGAGAAAACCCACAGGTAGGGAATACATTCTCATTTATTACTCTCTTGTTCTCAATGTGAACACACATAACTTTGTCTATTGTAATGGTTACACCGTGTTTTATTTCACATTTTTCATTTTATCCGGTGAAAATTCATGCAAGATATGGACGTGCAACATTTTATTTTCTCTCCTACTGTCCTTACTTTCCGTATCAAAGGAGACAAGAGCAGAACCGCAAGAGACGTCTGATTTACGGGACAATCTGCATAGCAGGAATTGAGATTTCCAACAGCGTTAATCAACATCAGGCTGTGATGTTGATATATTGAGTGAGCGGGATTGCAATACATCTTATTAACGCTTGCATTCAAGTCTTCATTTTTTTTCCATGCCGTTCCACAAGACATTTGCGATATTTAGAAAATATATAACTTCATGACAAATCGCACAATCTTATGCATATACACATTTATTAAAAATATCTTATCGACACGTGTATGCATTATATATTACAGCCTCACAAAGACGACAGGAAGGCTTAAGAAAACCAGAGTTCAAGATCTCTCCGCTTTTCTACTTTTCATTTTGTATTTATTTATTTATTTTATATATTATCTTTCTATCATAATCATCATCATCTCCATGGATTGGTCTTATTAACAGATCGTTCCGTTTTTAAGAATTCCTACAACTATAGGATCCATCGTCTTTGTGAACGTCCACGGTCTCCTCAGTCTACGGCCTATATCATTTTTTGTCCATTTCCCTTCAATTTCGCATAACTTATTTCTTGCCATTATTTCTTCACAGAAGTCATTTCAAAATTAACGACATAGAAGCTGATTAAATTAACCTTCTTACACTGATGCGATTAGCTTTTAATTTGGTATTTTCGATCCACTATTGCCGCAAGAGTTTGTTCAATAGCGGTACAAACAATATGTTTAAAAATCTGTAGAATTTACTCTGTGGTAAGTGTACATGTTTGTAAATATTTAAATACGTAAAATATATTACATTATATACAGCAGTACATTTATTGTCAGACTTTAGGGTCCGGGATACTTTAGCAACCAATATATGCACAATTTGACTATAGAGTTCCTTGAACATAGTATGCAGACATACTGTGTAAACGTAAACAACGACATCAATGTGCTGCGTTATATTCTGTTAATAATACAATCTAGTGACGGTGTAAAATGAAGGCGGATACACACCTCACAAGTTTTCATGTCCCTCGGCGACGTTGATGGCGTTAGTGTTACAATGCACAACCATGTACATACTTGCAACTAGTTCGAAAAAAACTCTTCACTATTAACTGAAAATGCATTGTGATGGCCTGAGTTCGTTTCGTAGGGAGAGACGGAAGAATACTGTACCTCTGATCACGAACCGGATTGTACACTAACTCACAGGTAAACAAAACTCAACGCTCTACCTCACTCCATCTGTACTCCGTTGCAGTGTAACAACTTCTTTCTTAAGTTGTCTCGAATTCTAAGCCTGTTTATTGAATGTATGTATGTATGTATGTATGTATGTATGTATGTATGTATGTATGTATGTATGTATGTATGTATGTATGTATGTATGTATGTATGTATGTATTTATGTATGTATGTATGTATGCATGCATGTATTTATGTATGTATGTATGTATGTATTTTAGTAGGTTATTTTACAACGCTTTATCAACAGCTTAGGTTATTTAGCGTCTGAATGAGATGAAGGTGATAATGCCGGTGAAATGAGTCCGGGGTCCAACACCGAAAGTTATCCAGCATTTGCTCATATAAATTATATATTAAATCAAATAATTTTGCATCATTATATTGACATTTGGCACTATATTAACTGTAATATTATATTCTAGCATCTATTACCATTATGTATTTTCTTTCTTTCGTTTGTGTTGTTTGTTTTTTCTCTCTTATTATGTATTTTGTGTATACATCTATGTAAGCCACCTGTAATTGGAAGCCTGCTTCTGTTGGTGGTGGATTTAAAATAAATAAAATAAATTAAAATATTAGGTTGAGGGAAAACCCCGGAAAAAACCTCAACCAGGTAACTTGCCCCGACCGGGAATCGAACCCGGGCCACCTAGTTTCGCGGCTAGATGCGCTAACCGTTACTCCACAGGTGTGGACAGTATGTATGTATGTATGTATGTATGTATGTATGTATGTATGTGTGTAAATATTACAAAGCATGTTTATATGTAAAAAACACTTTCTTTTATACAAGTTTGTTGCATTATATCATTATGTTGGGTCTTTATTGTAGTCATACTTCTCAGATTACGCGAGCTGCTTGTGATAGGCTAGGCCTATAGTACTGTAGGTGTACAGTATACCTCACGTTCACGGGTCCGAAAGTGCCAGCCCTAGTTCTGACAATATGGTCTTAAATGGTTACCCATGAATTTTATATTTGCAGGAGGCTGGTATGTATTTACAGTATCTGGTGTTATGGTAACATTATTTGAATGCACACATGCAGCAGAATCCAGTTGTTCGCGTACGAATTATCTTGCCGAAATAGCAAAATAGCTTTTACCGGCAAATTAATTTTGCTTTTAAAATTCGCATTTCTTTCCAAGAGGCAATTAATTCGCGATCTGCGGTCTCGGAATAATTATCACGAAAAGAAACATTTGCTAAGCTCAATTAAATTGCCGGAAAATTATCAGCACTTATGATAGGCTATTACTGTTTACAATAAATTGATAGCGTATAGACGGGGAAACGAGAGTATGTAAGAAAAGTTGTCTTAAGTAGTCTTTGTCCATCATAAAATGCACTTGGAATCTCAGATTGTGAACTTGGGAATGGCAAACTGAAGCTGTATCTCACCAATTTTAAAATCAAAACCTACTATTTATTATCCTGCATCATTTCATCGAGCCACCGATCGGCATGATTTAAGACAAGTGATCGAGTCGTGCTCTGAGGATGTGTTCAGGCCTCGACTCAGTTTCCGCCTGCGTAGATTGCCTGGTTGGGTTTTTCAGAGTTTTATTCTAACCGTGAGGCGAATATCAGGTAATATCATGGCGAATCTATGGACTCGTGTCACAAAAGAGAATTTCGCTGTCATCAATTTCATAGATGTCAGAACACTGCGCAAGTTGATATAGGCCAAAACCGCTAAGGGGAGAGGATGGTATCTTTTTATATTTTGGTTTTGCCTAATTGATGTACAATTTTCATCTTTTTTATTTAGAAATATTATTGCTCCAACAACGTAAATTCGAGATTAGTTTTGAAAAAAATATTGGGACACATTTTTGTAAAATCTACAGGGTTTTCCCTCAGGTAATATCAGGTAACTTTATCAGGCGACTGAAACCCCACTCATCTTCGCCACTTCCTTTCCTCCCCTATCATCCTTTCATTCATCATCCCGTTACTTCTTCTGGTTTTCAGATCGCTCTACAAGCGGCCCTCCGAAGCTGCTGGCTCTCTCTACCGGCCTCCGTGGATTGTATTCATGCGATGATGGATAGCTTCTGCAACGGAACCCGGGGCAGACCTTCTCGGGGGAGGACTTCCGCCTCGGACCGTTAAGGGAGCCTTGATGGGGGTGCCGAAGGAGGGGTGTTACATGGACTCTGTTGGCTGTAGAGACCGGTCGTTAAGGGAGTCAAGTGGTTAGGTCGGTGCGCATAGAGCAGTAGTGTCAGAGTTGTAAGCTCCAAAACCGGTTGTGGAGCTAGAGTCGGAGCTTGAACTTGCTTATGTCTGTGCAAACACCGGAGCACGCAACGAGTCTAGTGGAGCCCTCCGCTCCGTTTAGTCTCTGTCTGACAACGCTGGCATAGAGGATCGGTGGTCACGCAACTCATCCCATATATTGGGGGGGGGGTGTACAGTAGACTTTAGGTCGTAGTGCGTGGGATGTTCCCTCCCTCCCTCATAACAAGTAAAAAAAAAAGTCTAGGGTTCCAGCAATTCACTGAAAGGGATATGCAATATCTCAGTCATTTTCAAAGATAAATTCAAAATATCTACGACGCTTTACTTTTAAAAGCACGTTCTTTAAAATGTCTGTAGCACAATTTTGATATTGGCTCTGAAAATGTTACAATTAATGATTGAATTTAAGATTTATTTTTAGAACTACCTTTATAGAAATATGGAGACATATTTTTCAAATGCAATAAAATAACAAATTTCTATTATAGATAAAAGTTTCATAATAACCTAAAGATTATGTATTCCAATATCACGCATGTAACGTAAAGAGTTCCGAAAATATATAACTTTTTATAAGAGTATAAAGCAAAAAGTACGGTAAGAGTTACGGGAAATTGCAAATTAACTTGTGTCATTTAGAATCTTTATGCACCAGAGCATTAGAAACGTTGTTACAACAGCTAACAAGGCCAAAAATGCGTTTTATTTTTTTATGTAATATACTTTTCACACATCCGAGATTATTTTAATGCAAAAAAATAATAATAAAATAACTGGTTTTCCACTTTATTTAATCAACTTTTCCTTTGCAAACGCCGTGCACTGGAGCTTTAAAAATAGCGCAGTAATTGCCAAGAACATAAATGAGTATTAAATTTTTCGTACAAACCAATTCTTCTTCTTCTTCTTTTTTAAATCCACTGGTTTTCCACCATATTAAAACTATCCTTTTCCCTTAAATAACCGACGATGATGTTAGAGGTCTAGTTAAATAATATAATAAAAAATGATAATCACTATCATCACTGACCCTGGCTCTGCGGTATCAACACGTACCTTGAATAAGAGGCAACTTGATCACGTCTGCCTACAGTGTAAATGGGTCTCGAGCCGTAACCGTATAAGCAGAAGCATTTATCAGAATAACGCCGTCAGACACTCGCTACGTAGTGTGCAGCTGCTGTAATATCCATACAGAGTGCGTTCTCTAGAATTATCATTAGATTTTTCTCACACATACACCATGATTCCTGCTGGGAATGTATCCAGGCGATAAGAACACAGCCCAGGCCTCCATCCGTAGGAGTCTCACGCCATAGCTCTCTCTTGCCTTAATGGCCAGTTAGTGTCACTGCCCGCTTCCAAACGCATTCACCAAAATGCAGAGAAGCTAGTCGCACTCAAAGTAGCGTACCCGTTCCGACATTAACACAAAATACAGCGTTCGTTTCTTATATTACCAAGACTAGTCAAATACCTACCCAGTCAGTCAGTCAGTCATATCAATAAGATCCGTCAATAAATCCAGTCGAACAATCACGTCTGATAAGGATGTAGGCCACTCCTTTCTTTTTCATTTTCTTTTTTTAATTGTTCTTTTTTCGGAGTTAAAAAAGCGATGAATTCCTCAGAATATCTACCTCCGGGAGGAGGTCCACTGTCCAATAGGTAGGTCCAATGTCGTACATTTTCGGTAAGTAGAAAAACCCTGTTCCCGATGGAGGACTCCAGGTAAAATTATTCGGCCACTTCTTGTTCTCGTTGAATTTCTATGTGAGGAAATGAAGAGGAAGGCAGAAAATAGGAAAGATTGGAGAAAATTAAGTTTGCAGTGAAAGACCTGCCCTTGGGCAGAACTCTGAATGAATGAATGAATGGTTTAATTAATTAATTAATTAATTAACTACCATTGCTACCACCACCACCACCACCACCACCACCACCACTACTACTAGGCCTACTACATATACAACATACAGGATGTAACCAAAAAAGGTGGAAAAACTTCAGGTATGGATTCCTCATATACAAAATGGAAATGAAATAGCCTTGCAGATTTCCAGAGCGAATAGCTCATGTTGTATGTAACAAAAACTATAATATCATAGCGGTGGAAAGTTCATAGTTTTTTTTTTCAGAAAAAAAAAGTCCCCCCCCCCAAATGTTTAACAATCTCTTAATCTGTAATTATTGCGAGTAGGATCGTGATTTATATCCATATCGATAGGAAATATAATAAAGAATAACTTATCCCTCTGGCGTATTTCAATAGCGTGTACGATTTTCGTATAAATGTAATTTTAAAACCCCTAAATTCAAACCATTGGACGAAGCGAACGCGTGGCAACGTCTTGGCAGCTTGGCAGCTTACGTACGGAGACTCACCGAGTACGGTGACCTCTTACATCTGTATACGAATACAGTGTTTTAGCGACGATGTTGCCGGACTACTGAAACTTCAAACTTAATTTTCTAATTAACCGTGCATTAAATTACAGAAATGTAATATAGGTTTTCTATTCATTTACGTGTACCCTATCGTCTCTTTCAATCTGTAAAGTTATTTCACTTCCATCTTGTACAGTATTTGGAATAAAAAATAATTACATTAACATGGGTCCGGAAATCCTTGAATTCTGAGTAGGGTTGCAATCATGACCATAGTGCACTCCAGTACATTTTGATGTATACTATTTACATTTGCTTGGATGAACTGTACAAAATATCAACCTCGTGCCTGAATACAGGCCACAGATCGTCATCTCATCGAGATACGGACGTGATCCCAATTTTTTGGTAGGCCTATAGTTCTTACAGTATATGAGTCTTGCAGATTCCGCTGATGGACAGTTTCTTCATTATCTACAGAAGTCTAATATCCCGACTTTAAGTGTCCCTACAGAAAGAAGTGCAATGGAGTGAGATGTGATGAGCGTGAAGTTCAAGCATGTTCGGATCTCGACGAGACGACGGGTTATGGCCTGTATTTAGGCAGGAGGTAGACTTTGTACACTTCATCTAAGGAGTTGTAAACAGAATGCATAATAATAATTCCAGCAAACATTGGAGTGCACTATAATAATACTTCCAAACCCTATTCAGAAACCAAACATTTTTGGTTCCATGTTGATACATTTTTTCTTCACGTGTCATGTTGGATGCATTTTGAAGAAGTTTCGGGGGGGGGGGGAAGGGTAAAAGTCGCGTATAATTAAGGTTTATTTTCTTTTACGTGTACTGTAATATTTACGTCATAAGATGTCCTGCTGTTAATGGACACTACAGTTCTGCTATTAAATAAAGATAATTAAGGGTAGGCCTTGTATTGAATTGAAACTACATTAAATGTTGCTAATAAGCTACAAAACTATTTTATGACCTTCATACCAGACCACACATTAAGCTTCCACCGAATCAGGGTATGATGGTCACGGACCCAACGAAGATTGTGGTCTGCCCGGCAAACCATCGTAAAATAACGCACTAAAAAATCCCATCTGGGGCATAATATCATATTCTGTGGATAGACACTAACTTCTGTACAGTGTGTTGTGTGTTGAAACGACAGAACCATTTTTTTGCAGTGCTTTCTCCGATGACATTCTCCCAGTACACGGCACAAATGAATCGAGCCACCTCCGATGCCTTTTGCTCCTTTATTAAATAATAATAATAATAATAATAATAATAATAATAATAATAATAATGGCTCTTTATTTAACCTGGCAGAGTTAAGGCCGTAAGGCCTTCTCTTACACTCAACCAGGATTAAAACTTGCTTACACAGTTGAACATAAAACTGGATCGGAATTAAGTAATTAAATACTGATACAATTTAGGTACATAATGAGATCAAAAGAGGTAGTTACATAAAATTTATCTCTTAAAATAAAAATAAACATAGTGGAATACATATTAATGTTGTTAGAATCAAATACGAATCACATAAAAACAGACGTCAATAATTCAATAAAAAATGTACACAGTAAAAATAAAAATAAACACATTAGTATACATATTAGTATTAGATTACAATTAAGTAGGATTTATATAATTAAACCAGAAACCGACATTTGAATAAAACGTACACAAAAAATAGATTAGTAATAAAAAACAAAAAAACACCACAGTGGGATATATATTGGCGTTAAGTGATATTTAGATAATAAAAATAAGAAAATAAATAAATAAATAAATTAATAAATAAATAAATAAATAAATAAATAAATAAATAAATAAATAAATAAATAAATAAATAAATAAATAAATAAATAAATAAATAAATAAATAAATAAATAAATAAATAAATAAATAAATAAATAAATACAGTGGAAACATGCCATTAAATATTTGCAACGCGTTAGGTCTGGCAACTCATCATAATATATTTTTCTAATTTACATTTAAAGGAAATTAAAGTTCACACAAACAGAAAAATATGTAGGAAGTGTTTGTTTCTTTCACTTGACACTCTATATTCTTCAGCTCACAAATAAGACAAACTTTCTTCAAATCTGCAAAATTCAAGGCGTATTTACATGTTGTACAACACTTCAAACAACAAATGATAAAAAAAACATACGATAACCTCCTAACTAAGCAGTGATGCGATCACTGACGACCAACATAAAAGCTACAAATTTATGTATCAACCTAATATATCGTCGTTATTTTATGAAACCACCTTTGTGACAGTACACAACATATTTTTTCAGTAGGAAGAAAAATTTAATTAAAAATCACTGGACCTACATAAGAATATGACGTAATTCAGTAGAAAATGTTGGTGAATATGATAAACATATATGGTATCACCGAGGATCAGTGTAGGCCTATTGATGTTTACTTTTTTTTTTCCTCCTGAAAAATTATTTTCTGTACTATCACATAGGAGTAAAATAAAAATAAAACACCGACATACAGTATAAGATTCTTGGCTCTTGCACTATGGATACCAGAGTCGATTCTCGTAAAAAAAGTGGAGACATTATAGGCATTATTCTTCTATAAAGATTAATGTAGATCCCTTGTGTTGTGTCCTGTATTCTCTCAAGCTGACCACAGAATCCGGAAATCTCTCTCCTCTACTTGTAGGTTTTAGTTTATTGATCTTAATTATTTTTAAATATGAAACATTAGCTACGTAGTGTATTGAATTAATTTTGTCTCTTACGCACGCAAGAATAACAAAGTTGACCTTGCATTACACATATCGTCGTTTTTATGAAACCTTCTATTTATTAATTCTGGTCAAATTTCTTAGAAATGGCCTTCATATTCATAATTTCTCTGACAATGACATTTTGGACTTAGATTTTTCCTGATTTTCTAGTTGATTTTCTTGAGTCAATATGACTATGTGTATGTGAGTGTATAAGAAAATATTTCATAAGAAGAGTAATCAAGCAGTTTGAAAGATTCAAACCACTGATATGAATTACTTTTTTTTTACTTTGTTTCTCTAACAGATAACATTTTACCTTCTAACGTCTGTGACATTTCAGGGTGAGAACTTAGTATAAATTCCCGATGGAGGAGTCGGAATGGAGAACAGCATCAACTTGTCGCATGAATAGGAAACCAAGATAGGGATCGATTCTTTATGCACGGGGTCACGAATGACGAAATTAGTCTGTCCAAAACTGGTTTCTATCGTACTCAGCATTGGTTGAAAGGTTTCTCCGTATGAGAGGCAATATACTCTGTACCCCATCTGATTTTAATTGTGGAACACTGGTTTAGTTCTATTTTTACTTGAATCCAGAAAACAACTTCCTAAGTACATTATACAAATAAGTTATTTTACTTCTGTTCTAATAGTATTTTATAACATTTATGACACGTGTGTATGATTTTAAGCTCATGTATCACAATGTTTCCTTAGCTTGCGTACATAAAATCGATTTAGTAAGAATTACACATATTTTTACATGTAGTAGGAAACAGTTAAAATTTATAGATTAGTGTTATTTTCAATATTTTTGTTAACCCACGTAATAAATTTTAAAATAAATCATTAAATTACTTACTTACAATTGTCTTAAGCAATCCGGAGGTTCACTGCAGCCCTCATATAAGTCCGCCATCGATCCTTATCCTCAGCAAAATTAATCCAGTCTCTATCATCATATCCCACCTCCTTCAAATCCATTTTTATATTACCTTCCCATCTACATTTCGACGTCCCCAAAGGTCTTTTTCCCTACGACCTCCCAACTAACACTCTACATGCATTACTGTATTCGCTCATACGTGCTACATCCATGTCCATCTCAAAAGTCTGGACTTAATATTCCTAATTTTGTCAGGTGAAGAATACAATGCGTTCAGTTCTGCGTTGTGCGATTTTCTCCATTCGCCTATAACTTCATTCCTCTTTGCCTCAAATATTTTCCTAAGCACCTTATTCTCGAACATCCTAAATCACTGTTCCTCTTCAAAATGAGAGTCCAAGTTTCACAACCATGCAGAACAACCGGTAGTATAACTGTTTTATAAATTATAACTTTCAGTTTTTTTTTCAGAACAGTCTGGATGACAAAAGCTTCTCAACCGAATAATAACACGCATTTCCCATATTAATTCTACGTTTAATTTCATCCCGAGTGTCGTTTATATTTGAAGAGTCCACTGCAAGAATGATGGATGTCACTTTCTTGTCGAAAAATGAACCAAGACTGTCAATGCATAGCTTAAGACATATAGAATGTACATAGAGAGTTATATGGCATTAACACTGATAGTCATTGTCCAGTAATGATCGGAAAATCACAGTTAAGCTTTGAGAGCTAAGCATTTCAAACTGTGAATTGCTTCTCCTGCAAAATGTATTCCAAATGACATCCATCATTCTTGCAGTGGACTCTTCATTTATTACTGTTGCTCCAAGATATTTGAACTTGTCTACCTTTTCAAGGGATAAATTTCCAACTTTTGTAGTTCCATTTCATACAATGTTCTGGTCACCAGATATAATCATATAATTTTTTAACTATTTTCATTACATATTTTTTATTCATAAATATTAACATTTCACTAATCCTTATAATTATTCTTTTAAAAATGCAAAAATTACATTTAGCATCAAATTTGTGGAGTTTGGTTCGAAATAAAAAAAATTAGCCGCATAACTGAAGAACTATGTGTAGAAATTCAACTTACTCCTCATGCATAATAAGTACGAGATATTTTCTGCTATCACACGAAAGTAACATTATGACGTTCAAAGTAAGCAGTAAAGTCGAGACAGATACTGTTAAAGTATTCCCGGAATTCTATGCAAACCAAACGAAGATCATAGTTATAGAAAGAAAAAAAAAGGTAAACATGGGAATTCGAAATGAGACAGTGGAACAAGTGGACAGCTTCAAATATTTGGGTTGTACTATAGGCTAAGTAGTATCATGAGCTGCTGCCAGGAAGTCAAAAGGAAGATAGCAATGGCAAAGAAAGCTTTTAATAGAAAAAGGAGCATCTTCTGCGGATCTCTGAAAAAATAACTAAGGAAAAGACTGGTGAAGTGTTTCGTGTGGAGTGTGACAATGTATGGGACAGAAACATGAACATTACGACGAAATGAAGAGAAAGGGGTAGATGGATCATTGCTGAGAAGAAATTGCCTACCACTGAAAGATGCACTGAAACGAATGGGAACGGAGAAATAAGTTCGGGACAGAAGAAGATATCAGATGACATACAACGTTAAGATATATGGATCATATGTGGAGATAAAGAGGAAGGTGGGAAATAGGGAAGATTGGACAATGCTGGGTTTGTAGTGAAACAAAACACACCAAACTACTGCTACATAAGAATTTAAAAGCCAACCTGTGAAAGCCGGATCAAAACGAAACTTAAATATAGAGTGGATAGATTTTGGATACATTGTCCGGTGTTTTAAATATACAGAAATAGCACAAATCTTAATTATTTTGTATTATTATAATGCTGGAATGATAAACGCGATAATAATAAAATATGATCATTAAATGATTAGAACCAAAAAGTATACAAAACGCGGCTTTGAAAATACTCTTGTCCTTACTCATTTCTTTTATTTTGTAAAACACCTTACATTACCTACTTTGCTACAGGGTGAGATAATGTAGTGAGTGAGCGGATTATCTATGAAACGTGAGCCCGTCATGGGGTTCAAGGGATGCAGAGTGTATGCTCCCGGCCGGCAACAAGATTTCGCGGTTAAACTCCTGGTACTAGAGTGACTGTATAACAAAAAACTATCTATTGCATTTTTTTTATTTTTAGACACTTGTGTACTTATCAATGTCTTGCAAGAAGATGATGGAACTATCTACCTTCATTATCACAAATTTCTAGCATATGCTTAGAAGATTGCGCATCACTTTTCTTAGTTCTTCTTGAGAAATTGAATTAATCTCTCGACGGGTGTTACTCTTTAGTTCTTCTAAGGTGTGTGGATTTGTCCTGTATAGTTTATCTTTTAATGTTACCAGAGATAATAATCACAGGAGATTAGGTCGGGAGATTGAGGGGACCATATGTTATTAGTCATGAATCTTATCATCGAATAATTCACTAATTTTCGGTAAATAAACATAAGCTATATTTACAAAAAAGAGTTGCAAAATGTATTACACATATCGTAATCATTTCTTTTAAAAAAGTGGGCCTATTATTCTGTATTCTGTTACTACTAAGAGCGCGCCATATTCCAATTTATTTCACTGAATAGGGGTTCCTCAGGGAGCAGATTAAGTTTTTCGATACTCCAGTATCGATAGTTTTCGTATTAACGTAGGTGCAACTAAGCTTAGCCTGAAAACAAAATGATATTAGCACCAATTTCTCCCCCGTGCACTTTACTCAAAATCCACTTACAAAATCTACTCCTAAGTACTGGTTCACTGGGGTTAAGTTCTTGTACTGTAATAATTAAGTAACCACGTAGCCTCTTATATGGAGGTGTAAAATTTTCCGTTTATGAGAAATACGCCGAAGATATTTTTGTGGAAATTTTCTAGCCAATGGATGTCCAATATCATCCAGAATTTCTTCTGTTAGGACAGCACGTCGTTTCCGTTTCTCGCCTTGAACACTTCCCGCTCGACGAAATTTATTAACCAAGTTATGAATCGTACTAAGAGCTGGAACTCGAAAATCTGCGGATTTCTCTTCAAATAATCCCCTGAGAGCACGAGAGGATTCACTATGAACTTAAATGTATCATAAATGAACACTCTTGAGGAATAGAAACATTAGGCCTAGTCTACTAATTTCCTTTCACCTTTCCTTTCCTAGCAGACCGCATACAATCACCAACAAACACGTGGGTTTAGTAACCACACTCGTATGAGACTGTCACCTCACTGCCCCTTAATATCCGTTAGGGTTAACTTCTCTCCACTCCAAATGTCATCTAAGACCAAGCTAACTTTTCGCTGCAGTTCCACCGTGACAATGACACCAATAGGCCCACGCAAGTCTTTTTTTTTTCTTCCATATTTCCAGCCATTAATATTGGCGAGTTCAATAAATAACGTTTTTAAGAAGCTTGTGGCAATTTTATTATTTCATAAACTGACATATAATGTATCCGATCATGACTTATGGCCCACTCTGTACATATCAGCCAAAAACTCAATCAAAGTTAAAGTAACAATGAAAGTAGGAAATTCAGAATGGAAAACTTCAAGACAAGGTCTATCACAATTTCGTTATCCTACAATTTATTATTATTTCCACACTAATCTGAACAAACACAAGACGTATATAATTAGGGGGACTCTATGATCGAGTGGTCAGAAAAACGGAAGGCTAAGGCATAAGGTGACAGAGAATAAAGGTAAAACAACGAACACGCTGATTTTTTCAGGAAGACAAATTTCCTTTTTCCTGTAGGGCAGTCATGTCAACTGATGCCCATAGGCGCAAGCGCGCGCTTTAGAGCTCAGGAGAGCCAGAGCGCTTTACACCGGAAAGGAGACAGACGAAAGAGGTAGTATATGCCACTTACAATGGCCAGCACTGATTAAATGGATGAAGGGAATATAATTTATTAAAACCGTATCCATGTTAATTCTTATATTTTGTCTGAGAAGTATAAGTGCATTATAAGAATGTAAGTTTTAATTTTCATACTCATTTTTCACAAATTTGCTTTTTTATTCAAAAGCAATAATTTCTCAACTTTTTATAAACAAGTGAAATTCTCAGATATGTTTATTTAGTAGCCTTACAGGTACTGAAACAATGTTTTCGTACATCTAATATATCGTATATAAGTATTACTGAAGATAGTATATTACAAATTTTGAAAATATTCGCATGGAAAATGTTTGTAAGGAAATGAATTAACATAGCAACTACTGTTACATCATAAACAAAAGATATGTGCCCAAGTGTTCTAGAAATATCAGCTCTATAGCTTCAGTAGAAAACAGTAATATGCGTTACAAGAGCGGTATGTTGAAGTTTTCGTGTTGGAGGAAAGTTTGAAAAAGCGAAACGTAGTTGAGCTTTTTTTTAATTTCCGAAGAATTGAAAGAAAACATACCGCTCGTGTACTTATTACATACCTGAAAGAGGAATTTCTAATTAGTTGCAATGAAATCTCCATCTTGGTTTCTGTTCAATGACGGCAAATTTGCAAAACAAAAATATCTATCTTCAACATTGTTCCTTTAAAATGTTTTCTGTGTTTACTATACTCCAGCAGGCTGTGATATACGTCTGTCTTTTTTCCCCTAGTCTATAAATGCGAACTTAAAACAAGCGGCTTCCTTAATGTTACATGCATCACGAATGCAGTAACTTTAGTGGAGTTGTAGAGTTCACTTAATTTTTGCAAATATTTAAAAACAATAATTAACAGTGCAATTTAGGTGAAATTGCAGTGGTAAGTTTCCAATTTATAATTATTACTACATTGAACGTCTCTAAAA
This sequence comes from Periplaneta americana, assembly GCF_040183065.1. Classification (NCBI taxonomy): domain Eukaryota; kingdom Metazoa; phylum Arthropoda; class Insecta; order Blattodea; family Blattidae; genus Periplaneta; species Periplaneta americana. Next base: position 36,060,618 of record NC_091125.1, read on the forward strand.
ATAATATGCTAAAAGCCTAAAGCAGTAAAATCAATACGACACTTAAGCGGTAAGAAGAGAGAAATTGTTATGTGTGTTAGGTTAGGAATACTGAATGTGGAATTTTATACTTACGGCGGATTGGTTTTTTGCGGAAACCAAGCAAATACGCACGATCTCGCACAAAATAATTTAATATTCTGATGATAGGAAGCTGCGCACCAATATCACCTTAAAAGCATAATGCGTTAAGAGTTTTGTTATGTAATATTAGTTACACTTAAAACATATACAGTACCTAGGTAACATTGCTTTGTACTGTAATATTGTTTTGATTAGTTCATTGATTACTTTTATAAGGCTAAAGATACCATCAATATCAATTCCAACTTACCATGTCATATTCAATCTCTTTCTTTGGGTTATAATTTCTTTATAAATGGTATATTTCATTCACTTAGTACAGTATAGTTGTACTACTATGGAAATTATGTGAATATTCCTTCTTAACTCTTTATTCTGTTATTAACGTTTAAAACAAAACAGCAATATTAAGAAATTGGTGTTAGTATTTTGTTTTACAGACAATAGGCTATAGAAAATATCAAACAGAAAAAAGCCATATAAAAATAACGACTTAAAATTTCACGTACCGTTCGAAGATTTTGCACCACTGTTTTCTTAATCCAACAGGGTGCTTATTCATATACATAATCCTTCCTCCTTTCATACCTAGCGCTTGATGCCCGCGCACGACGTCAAGGTCAGAAAAATGCGCTTGCTGTGACATCACTGCTGCAGGGAATCGAACCCTTCTCCCCTTCACTTGTAGCTAAAAACGTTTCAATCACGGTAATGAACGATAGAGTCCTAGATGAGAGATGAGAAACAATGGACTAGTGAGCATGTTCCGGTGGTGCAATAGAAGTTCCCCAGTGCCAGGCTAGATATAGGCCTACAGCCGCTAGCCATCTTGAACACTTGCAGAAATCCCGCGACGGGAGTCCAACAACAAACTAAGTTTGCATAATAATTACGAGTGGAGGCAGGAATGATACTATTCTTCAGCACGTCTATTCTTGTTTACTCTACAACATTTGGAGTCCAATTTAGGAAACAGACGAGCCAGCCTCGGATTCAATTAAATGGAGCGAACTATGTTATCACCCTAATTTAATATAATTCCGGCATGAGTTAATTACTGTAGTTTCCATTGAAGTGGCAGGAAGAAAGACGCTGCGAGGGTGGCGGAGAACGCAAGCCTAGCAGAACTTTATCCCAGCCTGCGTATGTTTACATATGTGTTCGCATAGTTTCACTTCTTTGAATAGAGTTAAAAGTAAATAGCCTACATGAAAATCATTGTAATTAAGATAACACACAGTTTCCCACTAATACATTTACTTGAACTGCAACATTTCTATTTTAAACAGTTCCTATACCGTGATGTTGGTATTTTCCTGCAGCATCATTTATAAAAATATATAATTTATTTCCAAAAAAAATAATCTGCCCAGGCATCCTGAGTTGCCAAAAACACAGAATAATATTATGCATATGAGAATAATAACTGATTGCAGTAAATAGATAAGTCAAATTTACGTGAACATAGAATATGAATTTTAGAAATAATATAAATTATACATACAGTATATGTATTACAATCACACACTAACGAAAAAAGAAAAGGGGGAGGAAGTTATAATATTCGGTATAAATGGTGTTTCAGGTTTGTCACAGACCCCTTAATGGTTGAAGTGATTATTTTAGGAATGATGTCATGGATTCCAAATATTTTAAGAGTGTTCACAGTTAATTGTTGGATGGTGCCCCTCGCTCCGATCATTAAACCATGCACTTTCCAGGTGCCTTTCATCTGATGTTTTTCTCAAAAAATACGGAATTGTAAGCTCATAAATTTGTTGTTTCTCTTTGTTGACCTCAGATGGTTGGGTCTGACTCATCTCAAATCTAACAGTTCGGTCCAGTAAAAAACCTATATTATTAGTCTTGTCCAGAGCCACGATGTCTGCTCTTCTAATTCCGCTGCCTTCAGACGCAACCCAGAGCACCTCTTTATTGACCTCAAAGGATCTTTTCTAAGGGCCTGTGCTATTAGTTTTCGGATGTTATGATGGCGTGAATTTCTCAGGAGTTCTCCATGTTGCCAGGATCCTAGGACATGTGCTAAGGTTTCAACTTCGTTATAGTATCTGCAACGGAAACCGTCCATAAATTAAATCATTTTCTATACTCAGAAAAGAATATAAATGAGGTTGAAAGCAATGGTAAACTGTTCTTAAGAGGTAGAAATTGGACCAGATTGGAAATTAAAAGGAAATCACAACGTTTCTAAGCTTGCCTCTATCTTCGTCTTCAGGTGGACAAAAAATTGCGGTGAGCAGGGTTTTCTATTCGTTTGGATCATTACAAACAGCTACATCTTGCTTGATTCACCAACGATAATTGGCAATAAATATGAATAGAAACAATTAAAAGATATGGGACCGCAAGTCCTTGCAAAGGAAGTATCTATATGAGCTCCAAAACTGTTGACCACTTGTTTCTTTCCGATTTTTAATTGTCTGTTCGAAGGAACTAAAGTCAATTTTTAACGGGAAAAGCCGAAAATGAACTAACGACGTAACATAACACATAAGGGGAGGTTAAAATGTCACCAGCACAATCAGAAGCACGGCAAAGCCCCGAAGATGTTACAAGATAGGGCAGAGATATTGTTAAGCGTGGGGAGCCCCTGTCCTCGTTAGACAAGGATCCGAGCCGTTGCACTAGGTGAGTGTTACAATTGAGTAAGCTCGCCGAAGGCGACAAGTGGTTTTTGAAAACTTAAATTGGAAAATTCAACGATACTTTGTAGAGTGCGGTGTTATATAGGCAAGGAACTACAATCACAATGAGCGTTCCATGACAAGTCATGTGAATAAAATAAACGTTAGGTAGGCTATGTTGCAACAAACAGTTCAGAACGCGTTCTGATCTAATACCGAACTTTTTTCGACGAATGCGCCAATTGTGTACGGTGTCAGAAATAGTTCGGGATTTTACGTGTTTGGAACGTTTCTTGAACTCTTTTTTCACGGCCTTCGGAGTTTCTTCTCATATTAAAATTATATTTATACTCTGAACTTAATTCTTCGTAAAATATATCGCTATCACCTTCCAAATCACTCATGATGGACTATTTTTTTTTTTTTTTTTTTTTTTTTTTTCCCCCAACCTTGCTAGTCTCGAAGCATTTTAACCACAACTTCAGATTAAACAACCTGAGCATGCGTCAGCAGTTAAGAATTTCCAGATCCTGCTCTTAATCGAGAACAAATTTCACTCGTTTGCAAGGAGTTCTAAAGTACGTTGGAACAGAAAACTGGGAGTTCAGTATCGGTTCGGAATCAGTTCTAGTCCTGTTGGAACGCACATTGAGCTACTGCAGGCAGTTCAGAATCTTTTTCTGAACCATGCTGGAACAAACCTATAGAATTGATAATTTTATTATGGAATACGGTAAGACAGTACAATGAATAAAATTCCAATGTATATTTTCACTGAAAAAAGCAGTGTAAAGTAAATCTGTCAAAAATATATGTATATAAGTTACGTCACAAATTCAATAGAATAAGTACTGGCATCTAGTTGCGGAAGATGGATTTAAGAAACCTAAAGACTTAGCCGGAGGAGGGGTTAATTTTCCGACTGCCGAAACAGGTCTCATGAATCACTATAGCTCCCCAAATTTATCGCGATATTAGGTAGATACCGGCCCTATAAACTGGCAGAAATATATATTTTTTACTTTGTTATTCAACGACGCTATTATCAATTACAAGGTTATTTAGCGTCAATGGGATTGGTGACAGCAATATGGTATTTGGCGAGATGAGGCCGAGTATTTGCCATAAATTACCTGGAATTCGCCTTACGGTTAGGGAAAACCTCGGAAAAAACGCAACCAGGCAATCAGGCCAAGCGGGAATCGAACCCACGCCCGGGCGCAACTCCGCATCGGCAGGTAAGAACCTTAGGCGACTGAGCTACGCCGATGGCTCCGAAATATAATGAGAAAATTCCTTCTGTTATGAGGAATGGAAACAACGCTTATTCTGATGTAATAGTATTTCGAATATTATATTTATGTAAAAACATAATTGTTTATTTAGGAAAATGGATATTTAAAAGTGACAAAAATTACAAAATATATTACTGGGTTATAATAAGGTCCTAAGTATATTTTATTTCTTTCAAATTCAGCAACACTGTCATTCAGGAGACTTTTGTAACATTAATTCCTTGTGTGGAGATTCACCCACTTGTAACAAGAAGGATTTATAACTACAGACCGTTAAGCCTTTAGGAAGGGATCCTTCCCTTACTATATAGTCGTCTGTCCGGAGAAAATAAAAGATAGTAAAATCGAAACGTAAAGTACAAATACTTATGTACCTACATATAATTAAGTCCTGCGAAGAAATAAATGAAGACATTACTACAAAAACAGTCCTAATCATTTTTAATGAAATTGAGTTAAGGACACATTTTCTACTATTTGAAATGTTTATAGACTCCAAAAAACTCCATTTCAAGTGCAATAGCCAAGGATAAACACCAATTACACGAATACAGCTAACATGTGTAGTTCTTTTTATGTTTTCTTGTTCTCTTGAAAACAGAAATTTTTACAAGGACTGTTTTTGTACTGTCTTCACTTGTGTATACAATTCACCTGCTAGTTTATTCTACATAGCACAAAAAACAGAGAAGAAAATTGTTACTTTTACTTGAATTAAATCACTATTATAAGCATTTTATTTCATTAACTTCTTTCAAGAATTATATTTGTATTTCACTTGTAGTCGTTAGGTACTGAAAATGAACAAAATCCGTCAAATACTTTAAGGGCAATCGTTCGACACAGACAGACAATATGTTCAAAACTACTTTGTCGGTGTAACTGATGCTGTGTTTACATGAAAATTTCAAAATTAAAATTTTTAGCATTACAACAAATTTCTCTTTATAGACCTGCTTGTTATTGTGACAAAGTAAAAATAGCTATTATTATGTGACACACATTTTCTCAAACACAGGGTGTTTCCGGGCTGGTGTTACAAACTTTCAGGATTGATGGGGAAGGGCGCAAGTATCAATTTGAGATAAGGAACCCTGGTCCGGAAATGACTGAATCGAAAGTTATAAGCAAAAATAGTTGTGTGGAAATGGAATTGTGATTTCGCACCACGTGCCCTCCTTCCCTTAACCTTTGGAACAGTCGTGGAAAGATGGTATGATCCGGATGTCTCCCACGTGGGTACTTTTTCGATACAATCTGTGAGCTTGTCTACTGTTCCCATTGGCTCATCCGTATTCGAAAATCAGGTCTGCATATTCCACTCTCGTGTACTCCTCCATTTCACTAGGAATGATCGATTGGACACTGCAACTTGTACACATACACTGCTGTCTACAGACGTGCATATCTGGACCGACCATGTCCGTTACACATTATGCTATCTGCATTGCTTTAGTGTAATTTCCTGTCCCCACCCCTCAGACAGCGCACTGAACGGAATACTGAAAGTAAACAACGTAAACAACGTCAGATAAATACAGTATGTGTAAGATGTACAGATAAATACACATAAATAAGGTGTACAGAGGAATAAAATTATTTCATTTCCACAGAACTATTTTTTCTTGTAATTTTCGACTCAGTCATTTCCGGACCAGGGTTCCTATCTCAAATTGATGCATGTGCCCTTCCCCATCATCTCTGAACGTTTGTAACACCAGCCCGGAAACATCCTGTATAGCACGCAATTTTACAATAATTATTTACAAGTTCATGAATCGGTTGATTATCAAACCACATATAATTTCCAGTTTTGAAGAAAAGGAACTAATTCCAGTCATATCTTCCTTACGAAAGAAAATTGATATCAATGCTTGACAAAACAGTGGAAACAATAGCTTAGTTTTTATGCCAACGTGACATAGATAGTGACAGACAAAGGCAGGAGGTGAAGTCAAGTAGCTCATATGAGATTTCTGAGAATTGTAGCTTGAGTAAAATGCAGGATTATATTAAAAATGAAATCATAAGGAATAACATAGGGGAAAAACGCTTCAAAATATTGCCAACTATCGTTCCAACAGGCTACTCAATAGTAAAAGGATAAATGATCATTGAACTATTCCAAAGTACAGCCTGCATTTACGACTATGAAGACCATGAAGAAAAGAAAACGTGAAGGAAAGATCAGTATTGGTAGGCTAGTCCCAAGGAGCTCGAAACGTAATACTTGAAGAAGAAGAAGAAGAAGAAGAAGAAGAAGAAGAAGAAGAAGAAGAAGAAGAAGGAGGAGTAAAACTTTTTCAAATCATTAATAATATAATTCTAGCAAATGTTTTCCTTTACATTCACAACCCACATACTGCTGGGTCTCTCTGCCTCCCCTGCAATGAAAAGTGACACTCTCAAGCATTAACACATGTCATCAACCTTCATCCATAAGTGTATTAATGTGACAAAGTAGAGATATGATAAACTTCTTTATTAACAGGGATGGAAGTATTCTCGATCTAATATTTCTGGGGACACATGAGAACCAACACTGTTTTATTCGGCAGCAAGAATCGATAATAAAATTGGAACCACCCATTATGAGCATATTGACGTTTTGTAATCTTGCCTTAAGGCTTTCAAGAGACCCAAAATTATTTCCAGAGCAAAAATATGTATATTCGATTTGTATATATTAAATTGACTTGTGTCTATTAAGTATGGATGAAACAAAATTCGATGAACAGCTTAGGAGAAAAACATTCTATATAGGCGAAAAGACAGAAATGCTGAAATCCACCATTTCCATATCAGGATTACCGAAAACATATTTCTCTGAATATCTCTAAATTGATATTTTGTAAGTTTGCACTTCGAATAATTAGTACACTGTACCCGCATTTCGTATTTTCGATTTTTTAAAAATAAAATAAAGTGTCCATGAATCCGCAATTCTGATTAATTTTACCTTAACGTTTTTCCTCTTTCAGGATAAATTAACATTACAGAACACGCAGGAATGTGTTAGAACGCCCCCGGGACAGCACAGAACATTACAATTACAACACACAAACATCATGTCCTAGGCCAAGGCTGGGCTTCGGGAGCGCATCCAGACTCTAAACGGGGACGCTTAATATTAATCATTTACGCAATCAACGCTGCGCGGTGTTGGGCGGGGAAGAAAGGGGATGAAGAGAAATACAATGGCTCCCCGTGAGAGAGTAGAATCCGCTCTTGCTTCCCAGCCCTGCCCTAGGCAGAACTCGAAACCACACTCTAAGTCTAAACGCAACGTCAAAGCAGCGATTTTACTGCTATATACAAGTACCACAGTCTTCATAATTAATATGAATATTTTAGTTGATTATTTAACGACGCTATATCAACTACTAGGTTATCTAGCGTCGATTGGATTGGTGATAACGAGATGACAATAGGCGATATGAGGTCGATTCGCCTTACCATTAGGGAAAACCTCAGAAAAAAACAGTTAATAGCCCAAAAGAGAATCGAACCCGCGCCCGAGCGCAATTCAGGTCGTCAGGCAAGCATCTTAGCCGACTAAGCGACGCCGGTGACTAATACGAATATTAATGAACCAAATAACAATACTGCATTTTTAAGTTGGCATAAGTATTCTAAATGCTGATCACTGGAACGGTTTAGTCATGTTGCGTGCAACTCTGAAAAAAATTAAACTAATGAGACTAAATTCAAACCAAGTTCTATAATCAACCATAAAAAACTCAGTATGAAAATTAAAACTAGATAAAGACTAAAAGAGACAGAAATATAGCTGAAAATTCATTAGACGTGACAGGTTTAGTACTCGTAGTAACAAGAGATTAAAATTAAAAATGAAGTGATCTAGTCCAGTCTAAATATTTATGGTAGAATATGGAATAGACCATTGCTGCATAACTAACTATAAAACAAAAAGCATAAGAAGTACTGGGTCATCATTTGAAAGTTCACAAAGCCAGTGAATGGGGTCATAAGAGACTCAAAAACTAATACTTGCAAGAAGGAACAGTTTATATGCATGCTGGTTTGTAGTCTGTCCTCGTTTTTCTTACAGTGTCAAGTTATTGGGTACCGCGCAAAAAAGTTAAGAGTATTAAATCGAAATCAGATCACACAATTCATAAAAGATTCGTCTGATGATAAGTACCTATTTAAAAAAGCTGTTCTTACATTTGGGATATGTGTGCTGGTAAAGTCGAGGAAAATTTGGATTATGATACTGTCGACTGAACAAAAAGTAAAATAGTTTGTGTGAAGAAAATACTAATATCAGAAAAAATGTACTTTCGTCAAATGCTGTACCTACTGCAAACATTCAGAATTGTATTAATTGTACCATTACAATAAGTTTCAATTGACATTTTGCCTGACATTAAAGTGTATTTTACGTTTTAAAAAGGTATTTTACGTTTTTAAAATATGTTTTATCTTTTAAAAGGTGTGTTTAAATTTTAAGAAGGTGTGTTTTATGTTTAAAAAAAGGAGTTTTTTACGTTTTGAAAAGGTGTGTTTTACCTTTTGAAAAAGTTTGTTTTACATTTTAAAAGGGTGTTCTTTACATTTTAAAAAAGGCGCGTTTTATGTTTCAAAAAGGTGTTTTATGTTTTAAAAATATGTGTTTCACCTTTTAAAAAATTGTGTTTTACATTTTAAAAAGGTGTGTTTTACATTTTAAAAAGGTGTGTTTTACGTTTTAAGAAAAGTGTGTTTTACGTTTTAGAAAAGGTGTGTTTCACGTTTAAAAAAGGTGTGTTTTACGTTTTAAAAATATGTTTTGCGTTTTAAAAAGGTGTGTTTAAAGTATATTTTACGCTTTAAAAAAGTTATGTTGTACGTTTTAAAAAGACGTGTTTTACATTTTATATGTGTTTTATGTTTTAAATGGATATAAAGATTCGCTTCTGTTACTGGAAACAATGAATAAGTCTTCACCTTTGTAACAGTAGTATTAAGAGAATATACTTTCTGCATATAAAATAATGTCTTGGACAACTAATTCAACACAACGTTACTTAAAAGACATAATAAATTACCGAGTAATATATACTATATTGAGAAAGTATGTGCCATTTCAGAAAGCAATCTTTGCTGATCGAACTTCAAAAAGAGTAAACTTCGTACAAAACAGAAAACTGAATTATAAACAAAAATGAATCTCAGTCGCTGACTAAAGTACCCTCACTCTGCTAAACACTTCATTCCGGTAAAGCTCATGCCGCTGCATACAGTGCCAATGGTTTGGCTGCTTTCCCGACACTTACAGAGACTGCAATGGGATTTGCAACAAGAAGCAACCCTTTCATCACAGTGCCATCGATAGCCATAGGATTTACATGTAAATTGCATATTTTGTTTGCATGTGCGCGTAGGGGAGAATAATAAAGGAATGCATTCAGAGTTGTCGTTAATTAAACTGTGAAATTTTACACCGCATATATATGCGCATTTATCTTTTTTAGAACATGGACAACAGAATTCTGCTCGTGTCATGCATATTTTAAAACGTTTTTTGTTTAAATTGTGAGAATTTTGAATAAATTTATGTCGATTTTGTTCCTTGATGAAACAGTTCAACCTGATAACTAAAAAATTTGCATTGATAGATTAATTAATAAAGCAATTTAGTTAACGAAAGCGAAGTCGAGATTAATAACTATTGTCTCGTATGAGTTTGGAACTACTGAGTATTTAAATATCGAACTAATAGCTCTAAACATTTAGATATTTATGTTTACACGTCTATTTCTGTAGACATAAACGTTTTTCTGTCTACACCTATGGTCCAACAGTTTAATTGCCTCACTCTGTTGTGCGCTTTAAGGTATGGACAATAAACCAATAGAATGATTGTAATATAAGTTAAAGTAATAACGAGCAGTATTATACGAAAGCTATACAAATTTATAATTTAAAATTACAATAGCAATATTTCAACTTAGTATTTGTATATCATTATGTTTTAAAAGTTTTTGAATATTCTGAGTAATATCCAGCTTTGAGAAAATTGCTGCAATCGATGATGATGATGATGATGATGATGATAATGATGATGATGATGATGATGATATCTTCAAAGTGGTATAGCCTACTTCAGAATGGTATGTTCAAGAACTCGGAATTAGAAATGAGTTCAGAACTCAAGGAAATAGAATACTGCTTTGAACGAGATTTAAACATTGGGATTACGAACAGACTGGGCAAACATACAGAAATCAGGAGCAGTCCAGAGTCACCTTTATCTGGTTCACAAGAGCTCACGTGTAGGAGCACAAACTGGAGCAGGAATACACAGTATAGCCTATCTCCAAAAATAAATCTCAGCTTCAGTCTAGCTAGATACTATACTGTCTTTCAGGCAGATATATTTGCAATCTTGAACTGTGCTCAAAGATAGGTTGAAGAGGACTACAAAGGTAAGCGTATCCTCATTCTCCCAGATAGTCAAGCTGCCGTTAATGCACTTGACTCAATGGAATTCAAGTCCAAAATAGTATGGGAATGCCTTCAAACCCTGCAGGAACTGTCACAGATTATTTTATGTATCATTCCAATGCATTTTAATACATATAACGAAAATTATAATAGTAAAATCGAGAGAACCTATTTTGAGTAAATCGCCATTTTGCGTTCATTTTCAAATAGACGTCCACTAATTTGAGTGAAATTTATGTTATTTTATTCCTTAAACTACAGATAGATTATTTTTTACTTTTAATTAATTATATCCATGTGCATCACTCCGGTATGAATTGACTTGTAGATATGAATACACACAAAATCTAATAACTTAGGACAAATCTCCATATAAATAGAAAAATAAACGCCAGGCACAACTATTTTCTCGATAGGGCGTGTATAAAACGCCAATTTCTGTAAAAATAATGTTAGCACAGCTTCTTTTTCTTTCATCCACTTCGTCTTCCTTTTAAGTTTCGCAATGTTTTTTTTTTTATACTTTGTATAATAAGAAAATAAAAAGATAGACTATTCTGCCATTCTAAGTAGGCGATACTAAGAACATCTAAGACTGCACATATTTCTTCAAAGGAATACGTGGGAAGGAAGTGTTGCCTGCAGCTTTGGGAATTATGAGGAAATTGAATTTTATAAATTCCACACAAGAAAGAACAAACAAAGAAAACTGAATATTAGAAACGCCTTTGCACAGACTTAATATAACATCAATAGAATATTAAATGAACTGGAGTATTCATACCATCTTATTATTACAAATTCCACAGCGCTGTTCCACAGTTGATTACCTTTCAGAAACGCTCGAAATCATATTACAGTAACAAAATACAGCTTCTATGTTGTAATACAATCATGTATTTGGTTTAGACTAAAGCGTTAAGCATAAAAAGCACCAAGCGAGTGAATTTATATTTTAAGTGAGAAATATGTGGTATTTTTATAATGAATAAAAATGTTACCTCACCTAATATTAATCAAACTCTATAAACATGACATTAGTAAGATTATTTTTCCAAATATACTATATTTATACTGTAACACAAATATTGTCTTACAGTTCTATCTTCCTCCGTAGTCTTGTGGTTAATTTACCAGCTTCTGGACCAATTTCAAGATGGTGGATTTCCAAGTACAAAGAAAATTGTAATTAAGAATTCCATCGGTAGAGGAAATAAGCGATCGGCCCTGTTTAATAGATATATTGCACGCAAAATATTTCTTTGTTAATAAAAAAATATATAAATAAATGCAAAATTTTACTTCTTATGTTAGGCTATATGATGAATTGAGTTATGTGCCGATTGTGCTTCACGACTAAAGACTGGTCCACAATTAACCCGGAATGAGAACCAGAACGAGAATGGGAAGCAAAGAAGGTGAATGTAAAGATTTTTGATTCACAAAAAATCAAGAACGGAATCGGCTATGCATATCGATATGTATGTCAATAACGATATGTAAAGTCGATTTTACGCATTCTGATGTTATTTATGTATAATAAATTGACCAATGGCATTTTCTCACGAGTACAAGCCAGCCATAGTAAACACAAGTTCACCAACTTCGAAATTTAAGACACGAAATATTTAACAAGTAACTTCACGTTACTCTGGTCACATATACTGTACATGTAACATATTATTATATGGAAAGTGATTCTACTGCGTTAGTTACAAGCAATGAATGGACAATAAATTATGTCACGGCATCCTTGCTACAAAATATACGACAACCAAGTAGCTTTATGACGACAATAGAATGAATCTAGTGGGCTGTGATCGGAAACGAGAAAGGCAAAGTTAAAGATTGGCCAACTCTAAATTCCTGTCTCCAGGTTCCAACAAGCTTCTCGTTAATTGTGAATGCTCACATTTACATACATTTATTTTAAAATTGTTTCCGTTTTCATTCTCGTTGTTTCCGGTTTATTGTGAACTAGCCTTTAGATGGCTCCAACATTTACCATGCTATTCATTTCTCTGCAGCCATAAAACTATACTATTTATTTACTTTCAAAGTCCGTGTGACTGACATTTAATGTCAACTCTCTCCTCAGGTGAAGATGGTTCTCTACAAATTTCTCTGAAATGTCATTTCGAATACCGTTTTACAAAATACTGTTTGCAGAGGAAGTTATAGCTTTCTGTTTAAATTAAATACGATCTCTGCACCACGATTAGTAATAGAGTTATGGACGAAAAAGGGCTGTGTGACTGACTGACCTCGTTTTGTGACTGACATCTCTGAATTTTATTTTAAATTCTATATTATGAAACCGCAAGTAGCCTATTACAAAGTAATATTAAACTTGATAAGTAGTAACATAAAGATGTCCACGCTCTGGAGTAAAGGTTAGCATGTCTGATCGTGTAACGAGGAACAAAGGGTTCAATCTTGGTTGGGACAAGTAACCTGCTTGAGATTTATTCTGGAGTTTTCTCTCAATCCATTACGGCGAGGCGCTATTGCAATTTGGTCATTTTGGTCATATTTCTCTATTTTTAAACTTTGCCACCCAAAAATCTACGGTTTTATGAAGAATCACGTAGTGAAAGTTTAATTTCGATATCTCACTTTTAAGTAATATTTCTGGCCATTTTTAAAAATGCTTGCACGCAGTCGGGGCATTTAAATGTCAGGTGGGTGTGGTACTAGTGCTCCGTCGGTATTACACTTTTCAGAAAGAATTTGATTATTCACAAACCAAAGCTTGAGCACCGTACTTCAGTTTACGCTTTTCTCGATGGAGAACTCTGCAAATCAATGTGAGAACTTGTTTCGTACATGTTTTGCTTGATCAGTTGGCTTGGTTTCTTACTCCCCTTTTCTCCCTACCCTAGTTCCTTAAAAACGCTTAGGTGTGGACAGTATAATCATTATCAGTGGTGGAATCGTGACTTATCAAATCAGTAAAACCTACTGTACATATATATAGTTGGTTATTTAACGACGCTGCATCAACTACGAGGTTATTTAGCGTCGATGAGATTGGTGATAGCGAGATGGTATTTGGCGAGATGAGGCCGAGGACTCGCCATAGATTACCTGGCATTCACCTTACGGTTGGGGAAAACCTCGGAAAAAAACCTAACCAGGTAATCAGCCCAAGCGGGGATCGAACCCGCCCCCGAGCGCAACTTCAGATCGGCAGGCAAGCGCCTTAACAGACTATATATATAATGTGTAATATTGTGAGGGATAGTTCTTTTGCTGTTCAGACGGGGAGAATGTATACTGTACATGTTATCTTATGCTCCAAAGTTCTATTAGGCACAAATAACTTAAATTTACTATACCACATTACTCCTTATGCCATAAATAATTATGCTGAATTAACATGTATGAGAAATTAAATGTTGTTTTACGCATCCTACTACATTTGAAGGAAATTTATCAACACAAAATTTATGTAGAATATTAAATATGATTATTTAAAATTACTCTCAGGTCCAGAACGTGCAGATATATTAAGTAACCTTAAGAAACGCCAGAATATTCAAGACAATAGATATAAATAACATTATGGAATATTATTGGCTAGTTATGCAGTTTTCTCTGGAACTTGCCCACGATCTGAAAGAGTTCAGTGACGAAGAAACGATAAAAAGATGTATGATTAAAGTTAACAAATTAATCTGTCCAAGTGAAATAAACTTCGAGAGTATTAGGCCTATATTATCCAGGAGCATTTCAAACAATCCGCCACTGACCATCTTAGCGATTACGATATGGTGACGCAGGTCACAATTTATATTTCACATAATGCCTATGACTGTTATATACGTTCACAATAACTGTCTGTTCTCCTTCCTATACTCTTTTCGACTTGTCCAAATTGTGATATAAAAATGTTTCCTTATATTTTTTATGTTTGGAATATGACAAGATCTGCAGCAAGTTACAGACTAAAAGAAGTATTTGAAACATTATTTAACGGAATAAGGAAACTTAAACTATAGAGAAACATTTTTCTTCAACAAAAACCTTCCCACATTAATTAAAAAAAAATTCATCTCGATGTGATATTCTCATGGAATCGCTTATGCATAAATCATCATGGCCAGGTCAGGCAAGGAAGATTCTGAAAAACTCTGGTGCCTTTCATATAGATCTATGAACAGTCTAAAATCCACAACCACCATGTACGAACCATTGAACAAATCGTAGAGAACACCCACCAAGGCGGACGATCGATTCTGTGACACGATAACACAGGTCTTTCAGTCATTTATACTAAATGACATCAATGACTAGTACATCAATTTCAATTTACAAAATCACTTCCATTTATTCGTTTCGATTAATTCTTTCAATGACTTTAAGTAATTCATTCATTAATTGATTTCTATTCGTTACTTTACGCTTATTCATGAATTAATTTTACTTATCGATTCATTACGTTCTTTCATTTCTATATATTTAATTAATTAATTAATTAAATCATTCACGCATTCAATTTTCAATGTATGAATTAATTACATTTATTAATTATCTAATCTACTTCCATTCATTCCTTTTTTTTTTTTTTTCAAATGTTCCTTTTTTCTCATTCATGCGTTGCTTGCTCTTTTTCTTTCCATTCTCTTCCATTCATTCAATGATTTCCACTTTTATTCACGCATTAATTTCTATTTATTCGTTACTAATATCAATTCCCATTACTTCATACGTTAATTTGACCAATGAACATTCGCATTTGAACAACCAGATTAGCCCCATTACCGTAAGTCTTCTATGCTTCGCCGTGTAACACGCAAAAACGCGTCTGGCCTTTCTCGCTTGTCTAGTACTTGTTAGTCTTCGCACAATTATTGCATCTAGCAGTGAGACCGACGTACAAGAGTAGTGTGTAACAATAAAACAACATAGATTGATTATCATTTATATTACACTTAAGGTGAGATGCACGGCACTGTGCAAAAGGAATTCAAAGTATCATGTCGCCTTCGTAATTTGAACAGTAACTTGATACATTTATAGGCAAAACATTCCAAGAACGATTAAGAGTGAAACTTAATTGTTAGGAATCTCCTTTATTCAAGTAAATGCACAATTAACTAACAGTAATGAAAACGAAGTTCAGCAAACTCCTCATTAGTATTTAAGTGCACAAAATAAATATACAAATATATGTACAGCAAACTCATTAGTTGTCCAAGTACATATGTAAATGAATAAATGTGTACTGCAACATATTATATAATATATCACACACGCGTATGTATAATAAATAGTGCAACCTAAAAGCATAAAAAGCATAACAGGACTTTAGACATGATTTTGGTCTCGATGAAACAAATGTTAGAAGCACAATAAAGCATATTTTTTATAAATAAAGCATAAAAGCATAATATTTAAAATAGAGCATAATTCTTAGGAAATGAACTGCCTGCTTCAATGCACTATTTATAACAATTATTGTGACCAACAATTAATATTAAAACTACTCACATTAACAATGAGAAGCTAGTTTTTCAACAATGGAAATTTCAAACGTAAGATATGTTATATTTTAAATTCTTAACTATAGTTATATTTTTGTAGTTCTGTAAGGAACAGGACAACAAATAAAATAACATTACAGAGTACAAGTTTAACGGTTTTATAGCCAGTTCACACTCTGAATCAGAAGAGTTCACATCTATTTGATACCAGATTGCCGAAAACATCTGTAACTGCGATACAAAGGGTTCGCGAGTTTCCTACAGACAATTTTGTGGCTGAAAAGGGGAAACTTTTGCGTACCTTATGTTCAAAATGTATTAATTTCGAAAAAAAATCCAATGTACAGAAACATGTGGAAAGTTTTAAGCATATAGATCTCGGAAACAGAGTGATGGACAAGGTTCAACTTCAGGTGGTCCTAGCAGAATATGTGCCAGTACGATACCTCATGTATAGCAGCTTATGGAAAAATCCAAGGATAATATTATGAAAAATCTTGTGGAAACATTAACTTCTGCTGGTATTCCACTGCATGTCTTTCGTAACCAAAGATTTCGTCAGTGAACAGCAACAGCTACATGTATGCAGCCGGCTCCCAGTGAAACCACTCTAAGAAGGTATCTTGCAAAGTGTGCTGAAGACCACTTTCAGGAAACTAAGTCAAAATGTGAAGTGAATTCTGTTTATGTAGTGGTTGATGAAACAACAGATATAAAGAATCGTAAAGTGATGAATGTTCTTGTTGTTCCATTGGGTGTTGTGAATGAAAAATTCCGTGTTGTGTAAACCAAAATTGTTGAACATTGCAATGCCGATGTTATAGTAAATTTAATACTTGATACACTAGATCTTATTAGTGTTCATAGAAGTAATTTTATTGTTTTAATATCAGACAGTGCACCGTATGCTTTCTGCTGGCAGACGACTGGCTGAAGTTGTACCTTAGCTTTTACATTCTAAATGTTGGGCTCACGTATTGCATCTTTGTGCTTAAGGGATTCGATTTTCACTAAAAATTGCTGATGAATTCATTGCAGCTGTTAAGGCTGCTTTAGTGAAAACTCCAGCTAGAAGGGAGAGATTTCTGGACTGCCTAAAAGAAGCAGGAACATTTGTTCTACCTCCAGTACCTGTAATAACTCGCTGGGATACATGGCTGAAGGCAGGAACATATTATTGCATCAATTTCAATGCAGTCAAACACTGGATTGATTTGGAAGATGGTGAAGGCAGTGCTGCTGTAACAAACGTAAAGCGACTGGTTGAAAATTAAGAACTTATACTTCAACTCAGAGCTATATCTAAAATTTCTGATGGACTCTGCAAATAAATACAGGTTTTGGAATCAGATAATTAAGATGCAACAAAGGTCTGACTTCTTCTATCATCATTTCTTCAGATGGTTCAAAGTTCAGGTGCAACGTATAAAACAGCAGGATATATGAATGAACGTCATCCTGCTCTAAATTTCTGGAAGGAAGTTCAGAATTTAGATCCAACATTAGCTGTTCCTGGAGAAGATTTCTTCGGTTTTTACTTAGTGAACTGAAACGTTTCTCTGCCATTGATGTTCCAGTGGAAGAAATATCAATATATGGAGCAATGGTACATGGAGAAAATTTGTCTTCAACTTCTGCCTTCTCCTTCTGGCAGAAACATTCTACCAAGATGACTATCCTAAGTAAGCTGGCAATGAAGGTAATTATGGTTCCTCCATTATCTGCTTCAGTTGAGAGAAGCTTTTCTACTCTCAATTGGATTTTTAACTCTAAACGGTCATGT
This sequence comes from Periplaneta americana, assembly GCF_040183065.1. Lineage (NCBI taxonomy): Eukaryota > Metazoa > Arthropoda > Insecta > Blattodea > Blattidae > Periplaneta > Periplaneta americana. The sequence continues at coordinate 36,078,400 of NC_091125.1, forward strand.
CTGACAGAAGAAAATCTACAGTCTCACTTACAACTTGCAATTAATCAGAATCAACTTCAAGAGGTGTTGTTCATCTGGAGAGTGCGAGTGACAGTGACAAGAATGACTAGATTTTCATTCATTTCATGACTAGATTCCTTACAATGTATTCTTTTATGAACTTAATACCTTTCCTGCAAACTATCATTAGTGACAAAAAAAAATCGTTTGATGTTATACATAAACAGTATTTGACTTAAGTTTATTGGATAATAGACATTAATACTTATTATTTATGTTAAAAGAAATTTAAAATAAAGCATAATTTGAAAAGATAAAGCATAATTATCAAGAAAATAAAGGATAATGTGGATTGCTCTAATAATAAATAATTGTATATTCAGAATATATGTTTTCGTTAGAAGTACACATTTAGTTCGTACTAGAGTCTAGTGGCAATGGATCACAATAATCAAGTGATTACATTTAGCAATCCTGCTACTTGTGAGAGTTCAGTATGCCTAGTTCATAGGAACTTCAAAACAAAATATACTTTTTTTTTATTATCCAATTTAATAAACCCTATTTCACCCTGAGGTATATTAGGGTTATACTTGGCATCAAAAATATACTTTAAGCTGCGAAAACCCGCACTTACTCGAATACGTAAAATAATAATAATAATAATAATAATAATAATAATAATAATAATAATAATAATAGAGTAAATATAGGTTATTATGCGAGGCTTTACAAAAAGATTTTCGTAATGTGCCATAGATACAGAAATTTCCAACGTTACGGAATGCAGAAAACAGAAAAACTGTTGACGTACAGTAACGGATCCAACAGATAGTGTCTCTTTCCATTGCCTTTCTCCATATGTAGATGCGAAACGTTGGATGTTCTACTTCTACGGAATGGTATAAATCTGACTTCTTGTTTTCCCCTATGGCGAGTACTTGACTTAGCGTCATTTATAAGCGAGGCGACGAAGCTGTGGTTCTTCATTAGGCTGCATAAATTCACGTAGAACTACGTGTGGATGGTGCGAGGGACAACACAAGGACAATGCAAGGATAACGGGAGGACAAGAACAAGGAGAATAAGGGAAAAAGAGGGAGAACATGTGGAAAACAAGGACACAAGGGGATTGTAAGGAGAAAAGGGGAAGACAAGGAGAAAGTGCAAAGAAAAGGAGAACAAGGGGAAGACTATGAGGATAAGAGAAACATACGGACAAGGGGAAAACAAGGAGAACAATGGAGTACATAAGAACAAGGGGAACACAAAGTGAACAAGGGGAAGGCAAGGAGAACAAGGGGAGTACAAAGGGAATACAAAGAGAACAACGGGAACAGAAAGTGAACATGGGAAAGACAAGAAGAACAAAAGGAACACAAAGGGAATACAAGGAAAACAAGGGCAAAATGAACAACGGAAATTAAAGGAATAAAAGAAGAACACAAGGAGAATAGGCCTAAGGGGAATACAATGAGAAAAAAAGAATAGAAGGAGAACAAGGATAACAAAGAAGGGGGTTGAATTTTTATGTAATTGTCAATTCCCATGTTACCTCCCCTACCAAGTGAGGAGAAAGACATAGTTCTATGCCAAAAGAAGAAACTAACACTTTTCGCCAAGAACCCCATTATGTGGCAACAAGAAAGCTAAAAATATTAATTTCCATTAGTGTTTCTGATTTGATTTTGCGTCTACGTAATGTACTTACAATTAATATATATTTGTTATTCTCATTTCATTCGCTTCCTTTTTGTAACCTGTATTGCAAAATTCTATTTTAAGATTTTTACGAATGTACTCATACCTGGCTTGAGGAACGGCATCGTTTAGTCTACCGTCAACGGGGGTAACATTGCCCCATTAAGGATAACTTTGGCCCAACAGAGATTACATATTTGAATTGTTATATCTCTCACAAAATACTGGAAGGAGCTGCTATCTATACAGTACAGTTGAAGCTATTAAGATATACCACACTTTGTGGGAGACATAAAAATTCAAATATGTGTTCTCTATTGGGCCAATGTTACCCTTAATGGGCCAATGTTACCCCCCTTGACGGTATCTTTTGTGTCTCTTTATAACAATTTTTGCCAATCCTTTTATGCAATTAAGTTTGTACTCGTATGTACAAGTCATGCGGAAATGGTGCAAATGAAATATTAGTTTCATTAAAAGCAACTCACCGATCTTTGAAAAAATGGAAAATGACCATTTATTCAACAATGAAATATATGCAGGGTGTTTAAAAAATACGGGGCATAATTTCAGGTATGTATTTCCCACATGTAGACAATCAAAATAGTTCATTACAACATGTGTCCGGAAATGCTTTATTTCCGAGTTATGGCCTTCACAACATTGAAATTCACCGGAACGTTTTTCTTTCCGCAGGTCGTTGCCGTCAAAGGAGACATTAAGAGGGCACTCTGACAGTTCATTCCGAGGCGAAGGTTACATTCAGTGTTGTGTAGGCGTTAGACAGTGGGACATGTATTCATATCAAGAGCTGGCAGAGATACAATTCATGTACGGTAAGGCGGACGGCAATGCTGCGCTGGCTCGTCGTTTGTACCAGGAGAGGCACCCACAGCGACAATGTCCAGATCGGAAGACATTTGTACGTCTCCATTACCGTCTGTGCGAGTATGGAAAATTTAACTCTCCTGGTTTGGGAAGGGGACGACCAAGATCTACAACTCCAGAAGTACAGGAGGAGATTCTGGAGGCTGTGAACATGACTCCTCCTATCAGCACACGAAGGGTAGCGTTGCAAGTCAATGTTCCTCATACGACTGTCTGGAGACTGTTGAATTGTATCCTTATCATTTGCAACGTGTACAGGCTCTGTCACCAGCAGATTACCCTGCACGAGTTAGGTTCTGTCAGTTGTTCTTCCAGCAGTGTGGTGTAAATCCGAACTTTCCTGCCTTAGTATTATTTACAGATGACGCACAGTTCACACAAGATGGCATAACAAATTTCCACAATCAGCATGTATGGGCATATGAAAACCCACGTGCAACTGTTCCATCTCATCACCAGGTGCGGTTCTCCCTCAACATGTGGGCCGGTATCATTGGTGATCGATTAGTTGGACCCCATGTACTTGTAAACAGACTTACGGGGCAGGCGTACACAAACTTCCTGGAAAACGCCATACCTCATGTCTTAGAAAACACTCCACTGATCAATCGTCAACACATTCACTTCTTGTATGATGGCGCTCCTGCACACTTAAGTCGTACAGCTCGCCGGTATTTGGATCGAAGGTTTCCTGATCGGTGGATAGGTAGAGGTGGCCCAATTGCTTGGCCTCCACGCTCACCTGATCTGAACCCTCTCGATTTCTACTTGTGGGGCCATTTAAAATCATTGGTTTATTCGTCTCCGGTGCCTGATTTGGAATCCCTTCGGAATCGAATTGTGGCATGTTCTGAGGACATACGCAATACTCCTGGACTTTGGGATCGTGTTCGCAGGTCAATGAGACATCGATGTGAGGTCTGTATTCAAGCAGGAGGTGGGAATTTTGAACATATTCTGTAATGACAACGACCTGCGAAAGAAAAACGTTCCGGTGAATTTCAATGTTGTGAAGGCCATAACTCGGAAATGAAGCATTTCCGGACATATGAACTATTTTGATTGTCTACATGTGGGAAATACGTACCTGAAATTATGCCCCGTATTTTTTAAACATACTGTATAATGTATGTATGTATGTATGTATGTATGTATGTATGTATGTATGTATGTATGTATGTATGTATGTATGTATGTATGTGTTAAAAGTAAACACAACCTTAAACCGAATGGAATGGAATTTCTGGAGAGGGCAATACGACTCACCACTGCGATATTTCACGATCTATTGCGCTAACCTTCAAACTAGGAACATTCCTAAACCCACACCGGCTGACTATAGTAAGGTTCGCTGTGTCCAATTTTCGAACAGGCAACCCCACTCGTCCCTAGGCCTGCCCCCTTCGTGCGTCGCCAGCCGACGTTCGCGGAATGCTATGAAATGATAACGAAATGACGGAATGATGTAGATGCCTAATATGGGGAAACAGGAGAACCCCGAGAAACCCCAACTGCGACCTTGTCCGCCACAAGTGTCACTATAAATTTTTCAATGAAAAATTTCAGGCCTGACTGCGACTCGAAACCGAACCGCCTGCGTGACAGGTTGAAGGTCTGACCACTCAGTCACAGTGGGTCTACATCAAATCAAACTCTTTCAATTTCCTCATACTTTTTCTTCAGATTTATTTCTCATGTATTGTACTTGCTTTAGTGGAAAGTAGAAGAACAATCATAGGACCAACACAATCACTTACTCAAAGTCAGTCGATTGTAGTCGTTACGAAATCATAACAAAATTGTATGCATGCACATGAATTGTACGAACTACAGCAAACAGGAGTAAACTATCAAGTACTATTCATAATACTGACACATAGTGAAATAAAATATGTGAACTGGAGAGCACAATAAAATTACATACAAAAGGATCGTGTTAAATAACACATTTGATCATCAAATTTTGCGCAGTTAATTTTCCGCAAGTTTTATCTGATAAACTGTTCACAAGCAAGTTGTGCCAATCCCTTTATGATAGAAGAATTTTAATGAAGTGGACACCATATTACACCTTGCCATTCTATTTCATCTATCTCACCAATAACAGCAGCAAAAATTACAATATTTATTGTAGAGTAAGGGATGGGATTGTCGGATAGGTCTGGTAAAGTCGGATAATCTCAGATAACATATTTCTTTTCCATCGAATGGTGCAATCTGATGTGAAAATAATGCATTACGTTCTCTACAAGTAGACGAACATCTGCATGAATAGCCATCACTGTGTGTGAATAGCGTGTTTTCAAAGTTTCTGCAAAAAAAAAAAAAAAAAAAAAAAAAAAAAAAAATTTGAGGGTAAGTAATGTGATTTATTCGTTACAAGTTATTCTTATATTTACACAACATGGTATGCACTGTTTGATATACCATAGATAAGGCTTCTTAATTCTCTAATTGCAAAAATGCTATCGACAACATGTTTCATGCAGCTGGCTTGTTTTACTGTTTGTGAAGAGTCGGCCAATGTCGGATACTAGCTGAGGGCAATGTCGGATACTAGCCGAGGGCAATGTCGGATACTAGCCGAGAGCATTGTCGGCTGTCTTTCAATGCTGCTCGCTACATAAAAGCTGCCTTAAACCCATTTATATGTTTTCTATAACAAACCACTACATTTTTACTCATGGGTATTTTTAATTAATGTAAGTAATTAATTTTCTAATTAATCGAATATTATGAAGTAACGAATTGTTTCTTCTTCTGATATTTTTAGATGCCTAAAGTAAAAGAAAAAAGATATTGTGTAAAAAAATGGAAGTCTGAAGATATGGTAAATGCCATTGTCGCAGTACGGGAGAAAATAATGGGCTATCTTGCTGCTTCCAAAAGATTCAATGTACCTCGATCAACATTATTTGATTATGTACGGTCCAACTCTGAGCCCACCAAAGCCGTTAAATCGAAACTTGGACGAAAACCAATACTCCCAGCTTCACTTGAAGAGAAGCTAGTTGACTATGTATTAATGATGGAGAGAAAATATTTTGTATGAACCAGAAATGATGTTAAAAGGCTTGCATATCAGTTGGCTAAACAGAACACTATTGTAATAGTTTCTGATATGCAATATATTATTTTAAATGCATTATCATACCTCTTACATAATAATGTCTAATGTATCCGACATTAGCTTCCCATTCTGTCAGTGATGATATTATTTCTGTTTTCTCTTTGCAAGTTATACAGCAAATGCATATTATGTAAATTACCTAATACTTATGTACAATCTGCAGGAACCCCAAGAGGTTATTATAATACTAAGTAATTCCAGTTCTAACTTTTTTCAATTACCTTTATTTTGAAACATCAAAATGGTATCCGACAATACCCTCCCTTACTCTAGTTTTTATTTATTTAGAGTTGAAGAAAAATCTATCTCAGTTTTCAGCCGCGAGAACTTCTTCGTGCTTTGGTATGATTTAAGAATCGTGACTCTTATTACATTTCGAAGGCACATCCTCTATTCAACCCCCGTTACACTGGAGCCAATTGAGTTGTAGTGTCTACCCTGGTACTTACTTTTTCCTGCTTCGTCCGTCTTCTATAGTCTCATAAAAGACTTTGTCCAGTTACGAGATTTGCAGTCTAAATCGAGACTTTCGGCCCGGTCACAAAGTAGTAATAGGGACGATTTGCTAAAGTCGGACCGTAGACTTTCAATGAGAGAGTTAGCTTATCTCGTGAAAGGTGTCCTTCTCAATTTCTATTTTTTTGTGTGTTCTGAGTACAGCATGCGTTTGAAAGCCGACAAAAAGAGCCTAATCCAACAGGGATGAAGTCCACTTCATGACTAACCACTGAGCTCTTCATAATCATGGAGACCGAACGAAATATCCGCGGAAATGTTGAAGGTAAGAGACTCATGATTTCGTATCTAATGCGCTTATTCAATATATTAATAAATAAGTAAATGATTGCGCATGATTGGAAATAGCTACAGTTGTACCTATATGTAAAAATGGGGATAAAATAGAGGTCAGTAATTGCAGACCAGTTAGTATCACGTCTGTCGTCTGCAATACAATGGAGCACTTATTAGAGCAATATAGTCATCAGGTCTTAAATAATACGGATTGGTTTTATAAACGTCAACATGACTTTAGGAAAGATTTTACAAGTGACAGCCAAATTATCTCACTTTTTTAAGACATTGCAGATGAGATAGATACAGAGGGAAGAATTGGTGCTGTTGTAATTGATATCTCTAAAGCTTTTGACTTGGTTCCATATGGAATATTATTTAAAAATTAAGAAGTCTAGGAATTGATAGAAGTGTTTCGTAGTACTCTGAATTCAATTTTTTTGTAATGACAGGTCGCAGAGGCATGAAAGTCAGAATTTGGAAATGTGACATCAGGAGTACCATATGGAAGCGTCCTCAGTCCGTTACTTGGCACGCACGCACACACACACAGAATGTTTCCGAGGTGGTGTTACAAACTTTCAGGGATGATGGCGAAGGCCACATGTATCAATTTGAGATTAGGAACTCTGGTCCGGAGATGACCGAGTCGAAAGTTACAAGCAAAAATAGTTGTGTAGAAATGAAATAATTTTATTCCTCTGTACACCTTATTTATGTGCATTTATCTGTACATCTTACACATACTGTATTCATCTGACGTTGTTTATGTTGTCTACTTACAGTATTCCATTCAGTGCGCTGTCTGAGGGATGGAGACAGGAAACTACACTAAAGCAATGAAGATAGCGTAATGTGTAACGGACATGGTCGGTCCTGATATTCACGTCTGTAGACAGCAGTGTATGTGTACAAGTTGCAGTGTCCAGTCGATCAGTCCTAGTGAAATGGAGGAGTACACGAGAGCGGAATAAGCAGACATGATTTTCGAATACGGATGAGCCAATGGGAACAGTAGACAAGCTCACAGATTGTATCGGAACAAGTACCCACGTAGGAGACATCCGACCCATACCATCTTTCCACGACTGTTCCAAAGGTTAAGGAGAGAAGGGCACGTGGTGCCAAATTACAATTCCATGCCATCATCGCTGAAAGTTTTTAACACCACCTCGGAAACACCCTGTATATATATATATATATATATATATATATATATATATATATATACACACATACATATACAATATGTACCAATATCACATAGTAAGTAAGTTTATTTGCTAACGACTTCATCATTTATAGGAAAATTCGCGATGCTTCAGATGTTGAGGTGATTCAAAGTGATCTTGATAAAATTGTAAAATACTGTAGGCAATAAGTGAGATTTTAAAAGCATGTTGAGTCCGATAAGTATGGTAGCAAACAAATAGTATAGGTTTTTTCCGTCAAATCACTTATCATAGGTACATATGTTGAACCTTTATGTTAATACATGAAGTGGTATTTACAAGTTTAGACGAACGTTTTCACCATTAACTATGGCATCTTCAGGTCACAATAAAAGAATATAAGAAACACATAATGAACACTTAAAATTCAGATAATCACAATCGTTAAAAAGATAATTTTTTTTTAAACAGGTCTGGTATGCAATAATTCTAATGGCATATGTTTGATTGCATACCAGACCTGTTTAAAAAAATTATCTTTTTAACGGTTGTGATTATCTGAATTTTAAGTGTTCATTATGTTTTTTTTTTTATATTCTTTTATTGTGACCTGAAGATGCCATAGTTAATGGTGAAAACGTTCGTCTAAACTTGTAAATACCACTTCATGTATTAACATAAAGGTTCAACATATGTACCTATGATAAATTATTTGACGGAAAAAACCTATATTATTTGTTTAATAAGTAAGATGAAAATCAACGGGTATAAAAGTAAATCAATAACTTTTTGTAAAATTTAGAGAGGAATTTCGTCTTAATTACAAAAAATCGATCGGGTTCTAGTTCCGCAACATGATTGCTGTAAATATTTAGGAATTCATTTTAGCTCAAATTTCACATGGGAAAACCAAATAGACAATGCTACGAGAAAAGCGTTGAAGACGTTGCATTTTGTAATGAGAATCCTTAGAAAAGGGTATTCAAAAGTCAAAATAAGTAACGTACCTGGCGCTAGTACGTCCTATAATGGAATATGAGGCAGCATGTTGAGACTCTTGTAGAATAAACCAAATTAAGTCATTAAAAAGTGTCCAGCGCAGATTGGCCAAATTTGTTAAAGCGAAAAGAATAGAAACTATGCGAAGGCGAGCTAGGTCATGACCATCATAAGGGCCTTATGGATCAAGTAGTATGATATACATATCACCACGAATTGAAAAGCCACCTTTTATGGTAGGTGATCATGATTTTAAAATCAAAACAGAATAGATGTTAGTAAATTTTCAATCCTACATAGAACTGTAAAGAATTTGATATATAGGGTCAATAAGTGTGTTTTTGACAGAGGAAGGAAGAACTGTGAAGGTCACGTAAGAAATTAAAAAAATAACAAGAATTTGACTGTTCAAAATTACGATATACTTTTGGTAAACTTAGAAGATTTCACAAGTTCTCGTCGTCTATAACAGGAATTAGAATGAGCTGCCTGCAGTGAATTTTGAGGCCCATAATAATATTTAAAGTATCATGCGAATTAGCTACCGGTAATTAAGTTGATATGTAACAAATTCAGTATGTACGTAATTAATTAATCCGATAAATTAAGTCAATATATAATTATTTCCTCCGATTGAAGTTCAGGCTAATAATATGTAGTCCTAATATCAGGCAATACATCTAACTTTACGATATGTGTCAGAAGAAAAACAATAAAATTGTTTGTATGGATCTGAAGTCTGATTAGTGTAATATGTAGCTAATCGGCAATGTATGCAATGGAGGGGAAGGTGACTTGTCACAATACCCCATTATCTTGCCTCATGACTGTAGACATCGGATTTTTAGGCACTAAAAATTGCAGTTTTAGGCGCCTAAAATAAGCTCAAAATTTGTAAAATTAGGCTCTATTTTAATGAAAATAGGCATTTTAGGCACATCAAGGTATCATACTTATTTCTTTCACTGAAATGTTTAGTTATACACTAAAATACGCACAAAAAGTATGTTTAAACATTAAAAAAGAATACTATATTATATTTATAAACAGAGCTGCACAAATTTAATATATTGAAACTAATGAAATAATGATTATTGATATCAAGATTACTCATTTTAAGTTATTGAAATTCAGTTCCATGCTCAGACTTTATTATAATTATCTGCACAGTACACCACCAGAATTTTTTCTAAATTCTCCACAGTTAACCTTTGCCTTTTGTCACTGAGAATCATTTTGAAAGCAGAAAAACTTCTATCAACCGAAACTGATGTGAGAGGCGCAAATTTTAAATTAGGTACAATAGAAACATCAATACTTACTGGAACATTTACACTTTCCCCCGATATCACTCTTGATACTTTTTCCAACAATGAAAATCCTACATTCTTATTTAATACGTTGTCCCACTTATTTTTATCTTTTTTCCCAGTTTCGCCCAAAGCAGAATGTATGTTCACTTGAGCTTCCTTTACTATTGCTATTTGGCTACAAAGAGATTGTTTTTCACGTTCTAATTGTTCAATGCTTGCAGGTATGAAAGAAAAGTTTGATGTTATGTAGGCAATATCGTTTTTCACTCGTGAGTCATTCAGACAATCTTTCACTGCTTTCACACACGCTGCACTATCAGTTTCAGGTAATTTATTAATAACTGTGACCACTTCTTTAAAATACTTAGAATAATACACCACTGACTGAATCCAGGTTCCCCATCGTGTAACAACCGGCTGAGGTGGGAGTGGGATATCTGGAAAGTTCTCTCTGAATATTGAAATCTTGGATGGGGCTTTACAAAAACATTTTTTTGTGTTAGAAATAAACGAATTGACAAGAGGAAATTCATTCCGGATTGTTTCAGAAACCCTGTGAAGGCCATGTGCTAGACAGGTTACATGCGGAGGTGAGGATAAAATGTTTTAAGAAGTGGAGCTGCAGCAACCATGTATGAGGCAGCATCAGTACAAAACAACAGAACTTTAGAATCGTCTATATTACCTGAGTATAAAGACTGTAGGCCTTTATTTACAAAATAAGCAATGGCTTGGCTATTCACTTTCGAAAGTTCCTTAACACATACGAGGTGTGGAATCGAAGGTCCATCAGGACTAAGTTTTCCTACTACCATATTTCCTATATACCTATTCATAGGATCTGAGGTTTCATCCACAGAGACCCATATGTAAGAATCACCTATATCCTCCCGAATGGAAGCTAAAGTTTCATTGTATATTCTGTCTAAGTAATTTTTTCTTAGGGTCGACTCAGATGGGATATTTTGTTTGCAGTATTTTTGTAAATACTGTCTTAAAACAGGATTTTCAATTGCATTCCAGGAAATGTTAGCAGCAACAAACGCTCTGGTTAAATCAGCATAGAAATTGCTGCTGAGATTGGATGAAGTAGGCTGTGTTAGTAAGTTTGTTGCAGTTGATTTTTCTGCTGAGCTTTAGCCTTATGAGCCGCTCCTTGCACATGCTGCTTTAGGTGGCACTTCTTTTCTTGCGAAATCTAAAAATGTAAAGTAAACTGAATTAAAATAAAATCCTAATTGTTGTATTGCCCTATTTCTATCACAAAGTTAGTGAGTTCGAACAATCAAAATTTTAATGACCTGCAAATACTTTAACTATCGGAATTTAAAAGGTTAAAGTGTAGTGGTCTTAAAAAGAATTATACCTCAGGATAGCTCAGTCAATGTATAAATATTATAGGCATACTCATTAAAATTAATAGAATTTATATATTTCAACTATTGTTACATACCTGTTTGCTACAAATCTTGCAGAATATTATTTTTCCATCATAAGTGAATTCTGAATATTCTGTTAGCCATTGCCGGATCAATGTAGATTTTGCACTTATATTTTTCGGCATTATCGCGTTAAACTTCACAGGAAAACGTCCTACCGCTCAAAACTTCTCAACGCAAATAAGGTGAGGGAAAGAGCAACTGTTAACGAGCATTCAAATGAACCGTTGTTATTGAGATTCAATTGGACAAAAATACAAAGTTCCACTTATTGTTGCATTTCCTGGTAGTGTTAACACTAGGAGGGCCATTCTTTTAAATATTTTGTAACGGTTTACCCTACTAATTCGAAGTTTTACGACTTTTCATAAATATTTCAAAAACACTCTTTCTCCAAAAATTGTGATTTTATGACACTCTGAAGGGCAATACAGCTAATCGGTTTCAGACCGAAAACAGTCACTTTTATAGTATAGTATATCTCTGAATCGGTAGCAGCACATGTTGTGATTGTTGCCTGCTTCAAAACTAAGGTTGGTTCTTTGTCGGCATTTATGCCTCCAAACATGTTAAATTCGGTGAAATCTATTGCGAGTGTCGTGAGATTCAAAACATTTTGTTTCCTTTATCAATGGTTTCATGGCCGGTGTGAAGCAAACTTTCCACTTTTTAAATGCCTTAAATTTCGCAGTGAATGCATGTATAAATTATAAAAAGCAAGAGTAAAATGCGAAACTTTACAGTGAGTTAGGCATTTTTAGGCGAATATTAACAAATTACGCTCTAATAACCGTTTTAGGGCATTTTAGGGCACTATAAAACTCTTTGAATACCTTTCAATTTCCATGAAACACAAATATTAATAATTATTTTTACTTTTCTCCTAAAGAAACAAAATAGGCATTTGCCCTAGAATCCGATGTCTGCTCATGAGTGATTCATTATTGGTATCACTTATGAGGTTCAGATCTGTCTTCGGACAGTTGACTAAACAACAACATATTTTGATATGTAATTAATTATGCTAACAAGCAAACATTCTGATGGGAGCAGATAAAAAGTTTTTTTTTCTTCCACCATGATAATATGTTAAAAGAAGTGCTTATACAAATTTTGACCACTCGACCACAATTACGAAGCAGTCCAGAAAGTGATTATCCTTGGGGCCCTTTACAAAAAAAAAGCACAATTGCATGGAAAGATTTATTGAAACAGATACAGCAATAGTTGCGCTATTTGTCAACATATTCTCCACTGGAACTGAGACATAATTTCATCCATAGGATCAATTTTTGTATCCTTGTGTCGTAGAAGTCAGCCGCCTGGAATCGGAACCAGCGTTTGACAGCAGTCTGCACCTCTCTGTCGATCCCATCATATGACAAATATATCAATTTCGGTGGGGAATATGTTGTAAAATAGCTCAACAATTGCTCTGTTCCAATAAGTTTTTCCAATGAAATTGTGTTTTCTTTCTGTAATCCACCCCTGACGACTAATTGCGGTCGAGTTGCCAAAATTTGTAAAAACACTTTTTTTGACATTATTAACATGGTGGGAAAAAAAAATTTAACTTTTTCATCTGCCCCCAATCAGAATGTTTGCGTGTAAGATACAATTAGTTAAGATAATATAAAATTACGCAGGCTAAATTCTTCTCTTTCTTAATATTGCATTTTTTATATTTCATTGTAGCTCTTACTTTATATTAGTGTCTAGTTTATTCTTCTTCATATCATAATTAAAATGTTTTTGGAACTACAAGCGAACACGAGCACTGCTCATTCGGTCCGCAAATCTATAACGCTGTCAAAATTACTATAATATACATTATTGGATAATTTAGAATATTTCTTAACGTCTAGATTGGAAGAATTGCTGATTAAAAATGGACAAGAATGGTCCAACGTTGTAAAGTCAGCAGCAATGAGAATACATAGTTTAACAATTCTTCACTATACCGTGATTATGATTATGATTATTATTATTATTATTATTATTATTATTATTATTATTATTATTATTATTATTATTACTACTTACAAATGGCTTTTAAGGAACCCGAAGGTTCATTGCCGCCCTCACATAAGCCCGCCAGCGGTCCCTATCCTGTGCAAGATTAATCCAGTCTCTATCATCATATCCCACCTCCCTCAAATACATTTTAATATTATCCTCCCATCTACGTCTCGGCCTCCCTAAAGGTCTTTTTCCCTCCGGTCTCCCAACTAACACTCTATATGCATTTCTGGATTCGCCCATACGTGCTACAAGCCCTGCCCATCTCAAACGTCTGGATTGAATGTTTCTAATTATGTCAGGTGAAGAATACAGTGCGTGCAGTTCTGTGTTGTGTAACTTTCTCCATTCTCCTGTAACTTCATCCCGCTTAGCCCCAAATATTTTCCTAAGCACCTTATTCTCAAACACCCTTAACCTATGGGGAGTCCGGTGGTTCAGGACTACAATACGAGTTTTCACTCACCCACAACCGCAACTTACTAAAAATCATCTCTACTACGACCCAACAAGTAATTGTGTCATGTTAAAAAGCAGAGTTGTAATATTCCTGTGTTAGTTAATGCTAGGGCTTCTCCTTTTTTAGGTTAAACCTCCCACCAGTAAGGTGTTTGAAACAAGTTCAACTAAATTGTAAATGCTCTGATGTTTCTAGTAATGAACACAGTAACTTCACTATTTTTCATCAAAATATTAGGGGATTAAAACAAAAAACTGATGAATTGATCACTTCTTTAGCAACTCAAAAGCATAAACCTCAGATATTATGTATAACTGAACATCATATGAAGCAACAGCAAATACTACAACTGTCTTTACATGGATATGTATTAGGATCTCATTTCTGTAGACATGTCTTCCAAAAAGGGGGTGCCTGTATTTTTATCAGAGGGGATCTATTATTTAGTAAAATTGATATATCTGATTTTTGCCTTGAACAAGATATTGAAATCTGTGGAATACAAACTGGTTATGAGATATCAAATTTAATTATCTTATGTGTTTATAGGGCGCCAATGGGAGATTATAAGAAATTTACAACTAACTTAGATTCATTATTGAAAAGACTTTATAAACCACATACCGAATTTGTAATCTGTGGTGACATAAACATAGATTATCTATCAGAAAGCTCAAGTAAAAGAAAATTAAACTCACTTCTTGAAACTTATAATCTTAGTCACACAGTAAGTTTTCCAACCAGAACACAAGCTGGAAGTAGTACTGCCATTGATAATATATTTATAGATAAAAGTAGATTGAATTCCTATTCAACAGTACCATTAGTCAATGGCCTGTCTGATCACGATGCACAAATTCTAAGTGTTTTCAATATGAGTGAAAAATTCCAAAGTGTTAATCTAAAAATAAAAAAAGGATTATAAATGCTGAATCTCTTCATCATTTAAATACATGTCTACAAAATGAATCTTGGGAAAATGTATATAGTACCGATACCATTGATATTAATACTAAATTTAATGCATTTTTCATTACATTTACGAATTATTTCAATGTTCAAAGGTTGTGAAAAAATGTAAAAGTAAAAACATGTGGATAACTCAGGGAATTAAAATAGCATGTGCTAGAAAAAGGAATCTATATTTAATGAGTAGGAATAGTGATGATCCTCATGTTCTTAATTACTACAAGAATTACTGTAAAACTTTGACAAAAGTTATAAAAGATGCAAAGAAAATGTATCTGAATGAAAAAATACAAAATTCAGATAATAAGATTAAAACTATTTGGGATATTATTAAAAATGAAACTAATCGATATTCAAAGAGTGAAAACATTACTTGCATTAAAATCAATGATAGTAAAATAGATAACCCAAAATCAATTGCAAATCATTTTAACGACTTCTATATAAATATTATTCAGAACTTAAACATTCAAGATTGTGCAGAAGATGCTGCACTTGGTTACCTAACTGATGCATTTAACACTGAGTTTTTAGGTCTCAAATTTATTCCCACTACCGCAGCAGAAATCATGCATGTGATAAAACAACTAAAAACAAAATATTCCTCTGGATATGATGAAATTCCAAGTAAAGTTCTGAAAGCTTGTTCTGAAATATTATCCCCTCCGTTAAGCTATCTATGCAATTTGTCAATGCAATGTGGTATTTTTCCAGAAAGACTCAAATATTCAATAGTAAAACCAATATACAAAAAGGGAGATAAATGTACTATTGCTAATTACAGATCCATATCATTATTAACAACATTTTCAAAAGTGTTTGAGAAAGTTATGTATAATAGATTATATCATTACCTGGAGTCCAACAATATATTAGTTTTAGAACAGTTTGGATTTAGAAAACAAAAATCGACAGAGAATGCTGCTTTTAGTTTGGTGGAAGTTTTATGGTATTAAAGATGAGATGTTGGGTTGGTTTACATCGTACTTATCAAATAGAAAACAAAAAGTAGAAATAAATGTACCAAATAGTCATAAAGTTACTTATTCAGAATTTAAAAATATTAAACATGGTGTTCCGCAGGGGTCAATTTTAGGTCCATTGTTGTTTCTAGTTTATATTAATGATTTAGCCTTGACCATAAACAATTCATCCCATGTAATTTTATTTGCAGATGATACAAGTGTAATTATTTCAAGCAAACAATACGATCATTTTATAAACACTTCTAATACAGTGCTGAATCTAATGAATGAATGGTTCCATGCAAATAAACTAGCACTTAATGTTGATAAAACCAGTGCAGTCAAATTTAGTACACACAATAGTGCTCAGGTTTCCTACAGTATTCGATTAAATGGAACTCATCTCAAAGAATCTATAAGCACAAAGCTTCTTGGTTTAGAATTGGATAATCACTTGAACTGGAAAACGCATATAGAATGTATTACTCGTAAATTGAGCTCTGCCTGTTATGCATTAAGATCCTTATCTACTATTGGTGATATAAACTTACTTAAAATGTCATACTTTGCATATTTTCACTCTGTAATGAAATATGGATTAATATTCTGGGGTAACTCGTCTGAAGCTAAACACGTTTTTGTTTTACAAAAGAAAGCTATAAGAATAATGGCCGGTGTGCATAGAAGGACCTCATGTAAAAATATTTTCCGAAACTTAGAAATCTTGACTTTGCCTTGTCAATACATTCTTTCCCTAATGATGCTGTATATTAAGAACCAAGATAAATTCAGTACTAATCAAGACATTCATCATTTTAATACAAGACATAAATCAGATCTTCATTTACCCTCTGTTAGTCTAAGCTGTTTTAAAAAAGGAGTTCGCTATTCATGTATAACAGTCTTCAATGCACTGCCTAATTATCTTAAAGATTTGAAGAACAACGAGAAAAGGTTCAGAAAAGAATTAACCAAATTTCTACATACTCATACCTTCTACACAATTGATGAATTGTTTATGCTTGTGAATTGAATTATTCTACTTAAATGACATGTACAATTTTATATAGCTCAACTAAAATATGTTTTTATATTGACTTAATCTGTTTACTATGTATTGTATTTTTTGTTTAGCATAACTGATGAATTGTATGTACTGTAAATTGAATAGTATACTGTATAGGTCAACTGATGAATTGTTTAAGCTTGTAAATTGAATTAATCTACTTCATATGAATTGTATAGCTTAACGAAAATAAGTTTGTAAATTGAACTAATTTGATTGTATATGTTTGTATAGTTTGGCTGATGAATTGTATATGTTCTTAAAATGATTACTAGTCTGTGTAGCTCTACTGATGAATTGTATATAGACCTACTGTAAATTGAATGGTAATATGTATAGCTCAACTGATGAATTGTTTATGATTATAAATTGAATTAATCTACTTGATATTAATTGCACAAATTTGTATAGCTTAATGAAAGTATGCTACTTTGTATTGTATATATTTGTATAATTTTGGCCGATGAATTGTATATGCTTTAAATTGAATAGTAATCTATATAGCTCTACTGATAAATTGTTTGTGTTTGTAATTTGAAGTAGTTTGCATGATATGTATTATCAATTTCTGTATATCACAACTGGTTGAATTGTTTATGCCTTAAATTTAATTAAATTGTTTTGTATTATAATATAGCTCAACTTATGAATGATCGTTTGCGTTTGTAAATTTAATAATCTGATTGGCTATGTATTGTATACTTTTAGTAGAGCCATCGATGTAGATCAGTCGACAGACTCGCTGGGCTGCTGATCCGGAGCTGCGTTCGGGCTTGGGTTGGATCCCCCTTTGGACTTTGGTTTCTTCGGAGGTTTTCCCCAGCCGTGGGACTGAAGCCGGATGGTCTATGGCGAGTCCTTGGCATCAACCCCTTTGATTTGATTACCTGGTTGGGTTTTTCCGAGGTTTCCCCCACCGAAAAGGCAAATGCCGGGTAATATTTTGGCGAATCCTCGGACCTCATCTCATCTCACTACATCTCGCCAAAATGTAAAAAAATTGTACAAAATTGTAAAAAAATTGTAGAAAATTACTAAATTGTAAAACTATAAAAATTTGTAAAAATTGTAATTGTAATATTGTAAAATGTTGACATGTTCCACATCTTAAAGCTTCATTGCTCATGTAAGATCTATGGAATAAAATAAATGAATGAAATGAATGAATGAACCTCTCAGAGTGAGAGTCCAAGTTTCACAACCATAAAGAACAACCTGTAATATAACTGTTTTATAAATTCTAACTTTCAGATTTTTGGACAGCAGACTGGATGATAAGAGCTTCTCAACCGAATAATAACACGCATTTCCCATATTTATTCTGCGTTTAATTTCCTCCCGAGTGTCATTTATATTATTATTATTATTATTATTATTATTATTATTATTATTATTATTATTATTATACTGATAATAATAGTAATGGGAGTAGTAGTAGTATTAATAATAATAATAATAATAATAATAATAATAATAATAATAATAACAACAACAACAAAGTATACTAACATCTTAAGTTTGAAAGTGAGGTTTTCTGAAGCCCTGAAACATGCACCAAAGCCATTTCAGTGTATCGTCATATAATTTTGTTCTCGTTGGCAGATTGACACTGATCGTACAGTGACACTAGTAAATACGTTAATGTAAACCCTAATTCTAATATAAAAACAGAACACCTGTCTCATGTTAATATACAACGCACTCACACCTTCTACAGTAAAGGATGACGTAAAACAACTAAACTATAAAGGCCTTGCAACCAAGATGAGCAAAATTCTGAAGTTGAAACTGAGACTGCACCAAACGTAATTAGATTAATTGATCATGTGCCACAAAGCTCGGCATAAAACCTCCTAGGGCCACTACAACAATCAAAATCTGATAAATATAAACCAATTTAACATAATATAATACTGAGATTCTTGAAGAGCATCGCTCCGGTCATGACAATGTAGCAAACATCTTACAGATTGTGGACAACCATGCTAAATCTCGGAGGTAAGCTACAGCGCCGGGAATGCTGCTCGGAGAAATAAATAAAAAAGAAGATAAAATATTGAACTTTGAAATGAATGCAGAAGTTATGTGTGACTTTTTCCTTACCTCAATGTGTTCTAATAAATTACCGCCAGTCCGGAGACTATGATTTCATAGAAACTACAGGAAACCATAATTCTTCAGATATCCTGCATTGTGAAGAAAGGTTTTGCTGCAGCAGATTGAAATAATTTCTGTTCTTGGATATAACTGACAATCAAATATCATTATTGTAAATACTCGTAACTACTGTAACGTAGTACTGTAGCAATAAATAAAATTAAATAGGCTTAACAATGATAACAATAATACTGACAATTGCAGTATAAATAGGATTTTTTTTTAATTTATTTATGCTATGACGCTTTAACTTGGGAAGTCATATCGCGACAATACATTAACAATTTTCACAGTTTACAAAAAGTTTAGAAATATATAATTGTAATGCAGTAAATTTTGATAACTTTCAGAAATTTAATTAAGTTTGAATTCAATGATCGGTTGTTTAGAATTGTTGATAAGTCATATAAGTTGTGTCTCCGCAAAAAAACATGCCTGAGGTTGTTCGGGATAAGTGAAATTAGCTGTGTAGGAAGCTACCTGTATTGTTGCTGGAATATATATATATATATATATATGAAAAAGCATGAAAAATTGTATAAAAAACCACAGCTATCTAGATTTCGATTGAGATCAGATGTCCGTCTTTGATATTAAGCTACTCATATATATATATATATATATATATATACATTTTTTTTTTATATTCATTCGTACTGCTTTTACTCCATTGTAAACCGGAAGCAAGTATTACGTACTCGAAATTTCATTTCGAATGTCTTGAATGGTACCGTATTTATTCAGAATAGTCTGTAAAACTGAGTTCGGAATTTCTGGGGGGAGAAGAATACTCGAACTATAACACTAGGTGAATCCATCCATCCATCCACCCACCCACCCACCCACCCACCCACCCACCCACCCACCCACCCACCCACCCACCCACCCACCCACCCACCCACCCACCCACCCACCCACCCACCCACCCACCCACCCACCCACCCACCCACCCACCCACCCACCCACCCACCCACCCACCTATCTATCTATCTATCTATCTATCTATCTATCTATCTATCTATCTATCTATCTATCTATCTATCTATCTATCTATCTATCTATCTATCTATCTATCTATCTATCTATCTATCTCTCTCTTTTTTAGGGGCGGGCCTATGCAGTTGTAGTGTGTTCACTTGATCTGTGTTGATTACCATTTTCTTTAAAATCCACCGATGAATTTCCTGTGCTGATGCTCTAATAGCAGATTGTGCAAACTGAATCTTGATCGTGTTTTTCCTGTTATAATTTTCCATTCGTTGCCTTCTGTTTATGATATCCATGTTGTTTTTAGTTTACAACAATGAAGAAATTTATATTTAAAAAGTTTGAGATAGTATTAAAAAATTAATTAATCTGAATTAATATTTATAAACTTATAGGTGTTAAATATAATTTATGTTTACTGAAATCATGATTAAAGACAATCTTAAACACTAAAAATTGAAGAACTTTTATACACACAAACGTATGTATATCACGGCCTTCTTAATTATCTTATAAATATGATTTGTTATTTATTTCACTGTAAAATCAGGGTTCTTTGTCTTTCCCTCAACGCTCGGAGTATTTTCTAAACTCAGATTAAGCCTTCAAATAATCTTCCTTGTGCTTTGGGGTAAATGCACTTCAACATGCTTCTCTTGTGAAGAACCCAGCCGCAAAATACACTGCAATAATTGCTCTTTCACGTCTCTTATCATGATGTAAGAAACATCTGGCGGCGACAAATATGCTCCTCGAAGAATGCTATATGGCTGACAAACATCTAATTGTGTAATTAAACTTCAACTATAATTCGTCAAGAAGTTGGAGCAAACAACAGCAAAAGTATTCCTTGAAAAGGTGGAGAACACAAGCTGCCAACACTGTCTCATAATACAGTCACATACTCATCCTTGTGAATACTAAACGTTTGCTTGTTTGTTCCTACTTCAAACGATCTTAGGGAGGGCATTTTACGAGGAGTAATTGTAACAAGTAGTTAGAGGAAACTTCATCAAGAAAGCCGTGAAGTGAAGCTATTCCGTCAACAACAGCTCAAGCGAACACGAAAATGAAATGTCTTGCATCAAGGGAGTTTGCAGGGGTTTATTACAACCCATAAAAGGAGTCTTCATTTAAGACAAGCACCGCCAGGTAGAAGGTAATTCAAACCATGCTTTTCCTTAATTGCCGTTGCCTTAGAAATGTTAATAGGAGTTGCTGGTTTAATTCCTCAGCAAACAAAGCATCCACGGAATTACATAGGCCGTCTATTCGTATATAGTTTGCATCTGCAGAACACACATATGTACGGATGCGTATTGCTGTAACTATCTTTTAAGACACAAATTTACAGCTATCTCTTGAAATTTATGACATGACGAAGATGAAGACACAACTTATGCTACTCGAACACGCAACAGAATAGCAGAAACTCACACGAAAATATACGAGACATGAGAATCCCTTTCAATTGCGTGCTGCAAAGCATTCAATGAAGAAGAAAGAGGCTAGGCAGAAACAGGGACAGAAGAGGGAAAGAAAGATAAGAGAAAGGTGTAAGAGAAGAAGAAAATAGGAAAACGAAAACATGGAAGAAGAATGAAAAACGTTCATTTATAAGTACATAATCTAACTTCACTAAAGAAACATAACCTTTATAGAGTGACCAAACAAGCAGTTTCGAAACGCGCTACTCCGTTTGAAAATGTTGTATTGGCCCTGTCGTCCGTTTGACATCGATTTCGTTCTAATTGAGGGGCCCGGTTGAAAAGAGGCCCATGCCACATTCCTGTTGATTTTTAGTTTCTTCGATTATCCGATAGATCTTGCCGTCTAGGACCTTTTTATGAACTTCTAGCCTTGTGGCATGTGTCTACCGAACATGGTAAGCATTTATAAATTCCTCTTCTTCACTTGAATTTCAGTGGAATAAATGCGTCTCCTAGAAAATTTAGATTTTGTGGAATGGGCCCCTTTTCCAATGAGCCCATCAATTTGAAATACCCTCCAGAGGTAACGTAAATACCGCATTTCTACGAAGATGATATCACTTCATTTAGTGAAACGAAAAACAGTACTCCAATATTAAGTGAATACATACAACTGCATAATTAAAAAAAAGAGTCACAGCACTTCATTTCCTTTCAGCGTCCATCGAACTCGTCAAAAAGTATTTTTAAGATGAGTTTTAAGTGAAGGCATGGGAAAAAATCATTATAAATTTCCTAATAATTTAAACTGTTATTACACAAAAAAAAAGGCAGCCATAATTTGATATAATTTTTACAAACTTGTAATGGATCACTTAGGAATATTACAAAGCGAGAGTGCTACATAGGTTTTCCTTGACCCATTTTACATACTTTGCGAAAAATATTCTTAAATTTGTATATACTGTACATATAACATAAAGAAATAATTTTATAAAGCTGAAATTTTGTGTAGACTTTCAGAATTTAGGTAAGCTAAAAGTAGACTATTATTATTATTATCATCATCATCATCATCATCATCAGGGAAAGGATTTATATGTAAATACATATTTACTTATAAAGCTAATATAATTTATATTTTGCATTATCTTTATGTTTCACAATGTGTAGGGTTGAAAAATCCTACTTTTATTTTCCATATTTTTCCATATTTTAGAGTTTAGTACATATTTTCGTTAATTTCCATATATTTTCCATATTTCATATAAAACAGTCCATATTATATTAGGTTTAACAATAAAACAAAACAAAATTCCATTAACTTTTAAAAATACATTTCAACAATAGAGATTTAAACACATGTTCAGTAATCCCTTTAACATCAGAGTTATTTGAAAATTAGCAGTCCTATCAACAATGGGAAAGTAAGTTACAAAACTGTATTAATTTAATTTAAAATTTTTAACAGACTTCAGTTGTGCAGCTCAACAGTTAAATGCCAGTCAGAGTACACATAGGTTCAGTTTTGTAAATCATACTATAAAGACGGTAAATATGCCAAAAGTACGTCATTCAGTCAATTTAAAATCAAAACTAACAAGTTACATTTCAGAATTTAAAGAAGATGGTTTATCAACTGACAATAAAATATTATTTTGTAATTTGTGTCAGTGTGCAGTATCATCTACACAAAAGTTCCTGGTGCAACAACACATTACAACTAGTAAACATCAGGCCAACAAACAACTAAATTCCAAGCAGAGACAATTGTTTTTAACACAACCAACAACATCGAATGTAAGATCTGAGTTTAACATCGACCTGTGCCGTTCTCTCATCTCTGCTGATATTCCTCTCTACAAACTAAAGAATAAGGTCTTCAGGGAATTCCTTGAAAAATATACTCAACATACAATCCCGGATGAGTCAACACTTAGGAAGACGTATGATCCATCCATCTACGATGAGACAATACAGAAGATAAGAGATGAAATTAAAGATAGTTCAATTTGGGTTTCCATTGATGAGACTCCCGACAAAGAAGGTAGACTTGTTGGTAATGTAGTTATCGGTTTGTTAAGTGAACAATATTCTGAACGAATTCTTTTACATTGTGATGTTCTAGAAAAGTGCAATAACAAAACTATAGTTAAACTGTTCAACGAAGCTATGGGTATCCTGTGGCCAAAGGGTATTATGTACGATAATGTGTTATTCTTTATTAGCGATGCTGCCCCTTATATGGTCAAAGCTGGACAAGCATTATCTGTTGTATATCCTAAATTGACTCATTTTACTTGTGTGGCGCATGCATTTCATCGTGTGGCAGAAGTGGTCAGAGACAATTTCCCTAAAGTAGATTTGTTGATTTCATCAGTGAAAAAAGTATTTCTCAAAGCTCCCAGTAGAGTTAACGTGTTGAAAGAAATGTACCCTGAAATTCCATTGCCACCAAAGCCAATTTTAACTAGATGGGGTACATGGCTAGAAGCAGTTGAATATTATGCCGAACATATAGACTCTATTAACAATGTTCTCCTTGCATTGGACTCTGAAGATGCAGTCTCAATTGATACTGCGAAAACAGTTACCTGTGACATAAGTGTGAAGAATGACTTAGCTCACATTCAGCATACATTTTCATGCATCATAAAAACGCTCAAAAGTCTCCAAAATAGGCACCTTTCACTATCTGAAAGTTTTGAAATTATAAATAGTACTGTGGAACAACTGAATCGTGGTAGAGGTAAAGTTGCAGATGCAGTAAGAGCTAAGGTGGACACTGTACTTTCAAAAAACCCTGGATATGAAGAACTACAAAAGGTTGTTGCTGTGATGAGTGGTGAATCAACAGTGAAGATTAACTTGGACTTATCCCCAGCAGACATTGTGAAATTGAATTATGTACCAGTTACTTCTTGTGACGTCGAACGCTCTTTTAGTCAGTATAAATCTATCCTCAGAGACAATAGAAGAAGA
The DNA here is from genome assembly GCF_040183065.1 of Periplaneta americana. Classification (NCBI taxonomy): domain Eukaryota; kingdom Metazoa; phylum Arthropoda; class Insecta; order Blattodea; family Blattidae; genus Periplaneta; species Periplaneta americana. Next base: position 36,102,869 of record NC_091125.1, read on the forward strand.
TTCACTTTTCAGCACTTGAAAGAAATGTTTGTAACCTATTGTTATGGTAACAGACAATAAAAATTGTGTTTTGTTGAAACTACATTGGAAGATAAGGTACGTCCATTATATTTTTTGTTTAGTTTGATTAAAATGTACCAATATTTAACGTACATAGTCATTTTTTTATAATTTTAAGTCCATATTTAATTCCATATTTTGGTAAAAATCCATATTTAATTCCATATTTTGGTAAAAATAACTACATATATATTTACATATTTCATATATTTTTAGTCCATATAAATCCGTTCCCTGATCATCATCATCATCATCATCATCATCATCATTATTATTATTATTATTATTATTATTATTATTATTATTATGCTGATGTAAGAATTTGAAATATTTTTAGAGCAACCAATTTCAATTAGGGTGATTTCTGACATTCGAGTAATTTTTTGAGCATACATAATCACAGAAACACTATTATAATAATCCATTTTAAATACTATTATATTATAAACTACCAGTATAATATCAAGTTCTTTATGTAGTTCGTTTCTTCTGTATGTATAGATTGATACTCATAAATGCAAATTTAAAAATACTTTGTTGGCATCATGATATGTAGTAATGCACAAAAACAAAAGTCCCCTTAAACGACAGTACCTATAGAGAGAAAGGATATCCTTAAAATTAACCGACTATGCACTCTCCTTTTCGAACTCTACAAGAGTGTGATAGATTTCTGGTTATTAAGAACAAACAATTTTAGTTGTCAGTTCATATCTGAGTCGTCTACAGTTCGTGCTGTCTGGTTGCGGAACGTCATTTATACTTTATTATTTAACGACGCTGTATCAACTACTAGATTATTTAGCATGGATGGGATTCGTGATAACGAGATATTTGGCGAGCTGAGGCCGAGGATTCGGCATAGACTATCTGACACGTGTCTTACGATTGGGGAAAAGCTCGGAAAAAAAATCCAAGCAGGTAATCAGACCAAGCGAGAATCGAACCCGCGCTCGAGCGTAACTCCGAATTGGCAGGCAAGCGCCTTAGCCGACTGGACTACGCCGGTGGCTGGAAAGTCATTTCACAGTATTTATTGAAATCATGTACGTAAATAAATTGTGTTCATTTTGAATAAATCTTCGCGGTAGAAAAGAGAGTAACTTTGCATACTGAACGATTTATCACGTCATATATCGTTTTAATTCGTTATTTAACAACGATGTATCAAATGTGAGGTTATGTGCTATCAATGTAATAATGAAAATGAAATGGTAGGCTGTTTGGTGATTTGAGAACCGAGGATTAACTATGAGGTTACTTGACATTCGCCTTACGGTTTAAGAAGGATTCGAACCCACACCAGATCACCTCAGCATGTTACTCCTGAGCCGATGGATTTTATATAACGCTACATTCCAACATTATGAATTTTATGAGCTTATTTTGAAAAGAGAAGAGGAACGAACTTCCCTGTGACAGTTTTAGAAGGAAAAACTGTGGAAATATCCTGTTTTATCTCAAAAAATTATGTTCCACTAAATTGAGACTTTAGGTATAGAGTTTTTACATTACTCTAAATTTGACGAATAACTTCACAACCTGCGAGTGATTAATATTGCAAAAATTTTTCAATTATTGTTTTTGTCTGTCAGCCAGCAACTATAATTTCCGATGCAGCTACCTGCATCCTGGATGATAACTTCGTGTATCCAAAAGAAAAAATTATAAGAAAATTTAGTGAGAATCAATGTCCTTGCTTACATTTCAAACACCGGGATTAATGAATTCTATCCTATTCTGATTTCAGAAATGGAGTTTCATTCTACCAAAAAACTGCAATTAGAAAAGAGTCTTAGTTACCAATATATGAAGGCACTGAAATCATCTAACTACGTTTTACTGTAAGTCATCTTTACAAAATTTATCTTATGAGTGTCGTCATTCTGCTATAAATTGCGAAAACTAATTAGTGAGATAGCTACAGATATAAATGATAACCAATCCTTCGTGTTTACGTTACAAAGAATCTAAAATTAATTATAGTCAAATCAGCAGTACGCATATTTAATGTAAATGACCAATTATAATAAATTATATATGTTCAATTGTATGTATATTATAAGATTAATAAAAACGTTTGAATAGGAAACAAATTGTGAACCAAATCAAGCTTTCAGGTATAACTCCCTGTCAAGTTGATTTGAATAATTTTGAGAGAAAAATTGTTCCGGGGCCGGGTATCGAACCCGGGACCTTTGGTTAAACGTACCAACGCTCTGCCAACTGAGCTACCCGGGAACTCTACCCGACACCGACGTACCAACGCTCTGCCAACTGAGCTACCCGGGAACTCTACCCGACACCAAAGGTCCCGGGTTCGATACCCGGCCCCGGAACAATTTTTCTCTCAAAATTATTCAAATCAACTTGACAGGGAGTTATACCTGAAAACTTGATTTGCATAATACACATCACTGTTCGTTAACAGAAAACCACAATTTAAGTCACACAGAGTTAGTGTGCACTCAATGTTGGTTGCTTGACGGTTGTCAGCCCACTTTGAAGTCTGTGGATATAGAGGGAAAAGTTGGATCGGTGTCGGGTAGAGTTCCCGGGTAGCTCAGTTGGCAGAGCGTTGGTACGTTTAACCAAAGGTCCCGGGTTCGATACCTGGCCCCGGAACAATTTTTCTCTCAAAATTATTCAATTGTGAACCAGTTTACAGGGAAAAATAGGCAGATATCAGGTACTATACGTTTCTTGTAAAGTGACTGGTGATGATTCCACGAACTAGCACAAACATTGATCCCCTCAATGCCCAGCGCTCCGTAATCGCTTACGATGTCTTGTATACTCGTACAACAACAGTGGGCGACATTAGCGCTCAACGGACATGTAATATGAGACGCGTAGTAACTTGGTTCTTCACACTGTTAGGTTTGGTCAATTAAGTTCTTCTTGGACACTAGTATCCTGGATCATTTTACTTTTAAGGGTGGTCAGAATTCAATATCAATGGTGATGGAATGATAGATGAAAATAATGTTTATGAGAGTCGAAATTTTGACGTAAGCAGTAAATTGCCAATATGGAGACACTCAATTAGCGACAAAGTTCATTTCATAACATACCTCGTAAATAAAGACTTCTCCGTATATGATGACACGGAACGTACAGAAAGTTTGCCTTGCACAGTGCGCCTCTCGTACGCGCCTGAGTATGCGGACATGACTTCATGTGTGGAAAATGTTCCTTCTTTGATACCCTACAACTTTTGTACAGGGACATCATTTTATTTTTACTTCAATTTTTATTGTACCTGAGTTTTTGAATGTACTTCACTCTCACCCCTTCTACTAAGGAAGTTCCAACTCCACACAGAACCAAGACCGCAGATAGTAAGCAGTACTGAGTTACTGGGTATAGTACGTTCCAGAAATATGTTCGCGTTTTCCAGTGACGAAAGAGCTTTCAATATTGAATCATATTTTCGCACAGGTACTTACTGTCCGTTTGCCTACGTCGCATCCCGATTTCCCCCACCTGCTTCTGCTCGCCCCTCTGTAAAAGCTGGGCTGTCTTAGATCTTTTCTGAAAACATTAATTTCTCTTAGGAATTGGACGTTTACGTAATATTATACAGCTGTTTAATTTAACTTAAATAAAAGGGCCTCGTTAAGTAATTAACTGTCACGTGATTTCCTCCCTTTCTACAATCCTGCGGCATAACCACTTGGACGGACAGTAGATAGCATGTCTGAGTAATTTTATATTTTCGGGTCGGGCAGAAGTGAAAATTGAATTCACAGTACGTAGAGTAGGTACAGAATTATTTCAACATGAGTTACTAGTACGAAGGACGAAACTGGCAATTGGAATTAGATGCAATAGTCTATAGTGTGATAATATGCACAAAAGAACTGAAGCCTGTATCGAAATGAACGGCCACCATTTTCAAAATTGTGTTTAAATATTCATATTATGATTATTTTTCAATTTAACTTCTTTCTCTATATTGTACGCTAATATGCTGTAGACAGTATACTCTGCATAATGAATACGTTCGCATGGATAACTCACTTCGTGAGTAAAAACACTTATTCTTAATACAGTACTGTACTTTGATTAAAGAAAAACCTAATGAAAATTATCAAACTCAAAATCGCGATATTTCCTAGTTTACGTAAATGGATGAACTACTTTTCTTCCATCCTATACCTAGTAGAGTGATTTGTGTTTTACGCCAGTATCATCGAACTCCAGTCTTGGATGGGGGAGCAAGCGGTGTTTCCGGTTCTCTAAAGGTATAGACAGGTTAATATTAAAAATGTTAGTAAAAATAAAATGATGTCCCTGTATAAATACTTGCTTGATAAAATTGTAAATAAGAAAGTTGCAAGCATTGTTCCATACTTTTTACTCACTCTGTATTGTACCTATGAACAATAATTATTATTCTTCTACATCTCGCGGCGTCAGTCACTTCGTGACTGCTGTAGGCAATGAAGGGATATTGAAACGTGGCAGCATCATACATAGGTCTAAAAGCACAAAATTATGTATAACTTATTTTGAGTCAAATTCTGAAGCAAGATATTTCTCTTGATTGTCGTTTTCCCCCATGCGAAAAAAATATTCCATATAAATGCGCCATTTCGTAGCACAGTGTCCCTGAAATAATATTCGTTCTTTACATTATGTATACACATTATATAATTTCCAGGTAATATATATATTTCTTCACTTGCTGAAAGGCTTGTATGCTTACCAGGAAATCTTGAATTATTGCATTTAACTTCGTGTGATTGGAAGGTTTAAATTCTGCCATTTTAAAAACCGCTCACTAATCTGCATAACTACACTGCAAACGTTAGCACGTAGCTTCTCTACTGTATAGCTTATATTGTTGTAATGTAGTTACAAAAGTCATCCATGCACACTTGAAGATACACTGTGAGTTGTTTATGTTAACAGAGTATAGTATACACAAAAAACAGCTAATGCAATAGAGCTGAGATCATAATATCATATTATATATATATATATATATATATATATATATATATATATATATATATATATATATATACGTGGCTGCACAAAACCTGAAATCTATGTTTTGGTATGTACTTCCTACCTTCAGTAATGACAGTTAATAGATTTAATCGGTCATTTACCACCCCTCTATAAATTAAGCGCTTATGCAGCATTGACAGATTTAATGATAGCGAAATTGTGTTTTAATGAGATGAATCCAAAGGTTCTTCATTGAACTATCTGACATTCGCACTACAGTTGAAGAAAATCTAAAAAAAAGTCCATCCAGGTAATACAGTCAAACGGAATTCCAACTCATGTCCACGAGCTGATTCGGTGCACGAAACCCACCTCAGCCACAAGACCACGAGGCTAGTGCAACAGTTAATAATAAAGATCGCAAAAACATGATACTTCAGATTAAATTAGATCAGATTCTAGTTTAAACACACATTCAATATAAAAGTTTGTGGGTCACAGTTATAGTTAATTTGAAGTACATCAATGAAGAGTCATTTTTACAAAAATAATTTACGTAGAACATATGAATAAGTTAGGTTTAGTGCATAATTTACCTGAATTTTTCTGTATATGTGAAGTCAAAGTAGAGTAGGCCTATGCAAAGGGACTCTTTGATTCGATCTGGTTACTTTTTGACATATTCAGAATTGAAGAAGACACAATTAATAATGTTTAAGTGACAAACAATGAATTGAAGGTGGATAAAGGATAAAAGTGGATGAAAATATCGTCGATTTACAAGTAAAACACATTAAGTAAAAATGTCACTTCTGAGAAAAAAGCGTAGCCTATATAAAATAATCCAGATACGGAATTAAAATTTGGAGCGAGTTTTGATTGGGAGTCCACGTGTATGTAGCCAACAATTTCGCACGACTGTCCACAAGTAGCATATATACAGGGGTTCTTGTTTATTGCACATGCGCAGTGTGTTGTAAGCGAAACTTGTATAATAAGTAAAGATAGGAATTTACCCACAGAGACTACAAGGTTAGGTATGCATGGATTGTTTGTTGTTGGAAGAGAGAGTGAGCGCAGCTAGCAATGCAGATGCATGGGTACCTATTAGGGAACTCTGAGGTGCTTTATATGCTTAACCAATTAACGAATCGCAGTGCAATGTAAACAAACCAATTGCCGGAGCACAACGCTGAACCCTACGCACAACAAACGTATCCCCATTCAAAATTGCTGCGACACACAACATATTTCAGTTGTAACCTGGCCGTGCCTCAGGCTTCACGTCATTCATGACGTAACGACAGTCTAAGCACAACTAACCTATTATCCTCATGTTGTGGTATAAATTCCTACCTTTAATATAAGAGAGTTTCAAATTTTATTTCCGTATCTGTATATAATGTACTGTATGTGTATAAACTTACAACTGGAAGATTAAATACACATAACGATAAACAACTTAGGCCTAATAAAAATAACATTTTCAGGATTCAGTTTTGTCAATAAATTTCAAACGCCTATTTCTCAGAAGTAATATTTTTGACTTAATGTGTTTTGCTTGTAAACCGACGATACAATGGTACGAGATGTAGGCTACTGTAGATGTTATCAATGGAAATGACCAACATATAAATAATTTCTTGAAATTCTTGTATATTCGAAGTAATCTACTGCAATTTCTAATCACACAAACTTCTGACAACACTTTTTCCTATATCTACTCTCCTTGTATGCAACCCACATAAAACAACATAAACAAATATTTGTTCACATGCTTTATCAAACCCACAGTACTTCATTTTGGAACTCCATTCTAACGTTCGCGTTCCCACACAAAATTCTATTGCTTTTGGTGGGATATAGATCCGTGAACCTCATGGTAACCTCTCTAGTAGCTGGGACAACGTAAGGAATAACATTCTTACTGCATTTCTAGTAAAAGACAGAAATGAAAATAATTCCATATTACTACACCGCTTGGTTGAGTGAGAAGCGATCTTGTTATTTTTTATGTGTATTCTCTAACATGATTTGCACTTCGTCTTTGAACTGACGGCATCACAAAGTCTCTCAACGTACCAAATTCGATCCCCGAGTGAACGAAACGTGACTGATGTCTACGCATCGCCGCCCATGGAAACGAAGACCAAATTTGATTATGGCGACAAGACTAGCCTGTTCCTGCACGCACGGCTCCAACCCAGTTTACATACACTTCATGGGACCCGAGGACGCCACTGGGGACCGGTAGACCTATTAGGAGTACGGGTCACAGCCCATACCGCTCTCGTACGCCGACGATCTGACTTATACAGTAAATACCAAACTACATTTTGTTTCCAGGAAACATACACGATAAAACTCTTAGATCTATGAAGAAGCATTCTCTTCTTTGATCCTGTGGTGACTGAAATTATTACATCACAGAAAATTAAAGAATAATAACTTTTTCACGTATGATTACGAACCCTACTATTAAAAGATGCACATACCTCATGAATAATTAAAACACCAATATTGTAGAACACATAGCAGTAGGTCAGCATTAGGGATATGATCCTTTTATTTGCCATAAATCTACGATACGAGTCTCCCAGCTTTACTTTCCTCTCGGAGGAAGTCATGCTAAAGATTTTATCACCCATTAAAATCTACAGCTCGCAACTGGAGTACGAGAGTAAGAGTACGAGAGCGATGCCACAGGCGGTGCTGCAATGTAGTTGCGGAGCCCAGTCCGTACACATTGTGTGTTATGCAGTGCAGCATCATCCGTGTAATCGGGGCTTTTACAATTTTGAGCATACCTGTACTAGATTATTGTCGTCGATGGAATTTGTGATAGAGAGATGAGAGTTGGTATCTAGCGAAATAAGACTGAGTCGTCGTCATGCGATTATATGACATTCGCCTTACTGTTTGAAAAAACGTAGGAAAAACCCAACCATCTAATCGACTCAAGCGTAAATCGAATCTACCGCCTGAGCTGCCACGATACACATATGGGTTTTTAAATTGCTCCATTATGATTATGGCACTATGAGTTTCATGTAGAAAACTTGGACAGTAGATGGAAAGCCGGAAATGTTCGGAAAAAGATTAAACATCAAACTTTCATCTAACACAAAGCAAGCCATTACAATGACAACAAAATACCCATTTCTGCGCAAAGTTAAATGTGCATCTTAGCCACTTGGTAGGGCCTACATCCTAACTGGCCCATACCTTATTGCCAACAATGAAATCGAGCCTGAAATTGTTTTAATTTCCTAACATCTTTATTTTGAAAGTTACAGTCAGAAAATTCATTGTGCCTTGAAATAACTTCAAGGATATAAAGAGTTATATGTTTTAAGATCCATGCTTATCTGTAGAAGATAACAATGTGTTGTATACTTCAAACAGCTCAAGACAAATTCGTGATCTAAATGATTTATACAACTATGTTGTTGAACACAAAGATTTTGAAGCCACGAATAAACCTATCAAGTTTCCTGATAAAAGGGAGTTATATCTCATAACGTTTGGCTGTGAGAATGGGCGGTGGACAGGTACACAAGTTGCTTAGTTATCTTACTGCCTGTCATTAGTCAAGAGAAAAAAAAAACGTGTAAAGCAAAGTGTGAACGGCGATCAAAACAAGGCAATGCTATACTCCCTCAACCTGTTCGACATATTTCAAATGCCGCACGTTTATATACACACTCATACACACGTGACGTTTAAAATACCAGTGGAATATAATGTCCGCTATTAATTTTGCGTCAAATTTACTATCTGCATTTAAAGTTTGTATTATGTACCGGACTACCGTTTAGTTTTGAATGGAGAAGAAAGGACTTAAGTTTTCAACCAGCATAATTTTTATCTAACTCTGAAATACAGAGTTATAGGAGAGATTAAGTCATAATTATTTCGGTGATATATCTCTCTTTTCCTCCAGTAATAATGCAGTTTGAGAAAATTTTTGAGGAAAATGTATACAGTATTTCAAGATACAGTACGCTAATATAATTCAATTCTTAACCGTTGCTGACGATCGAGTATTGGTGCTGAGTAAAATTTTTATGTAGAACTATGGTCATCTTCTCACCATTTCTTCAGACGCGGAATCGAAAAATTACCCAAGCGTTGACAGAATCATAGATAATATAGGACAATATATTACTGATTAATTTATGTCTTATATTCATCTCAAATAATTTTTTTCAGAAAAAAACGCTACAAACGTTGGCATCAACCAAATGTACTATAGATAGGGTATATGCTGTTTAATAATAATAATAATAATAATAATAATAATAATAATAATAATAATAATAATGTTAATACATTTTACTAATTATGTAGATTAAAAGTAGATAATCTTGCTCTTTTCAATAACCTATTTTGACTATTTATTTCTCTTCGCCCTTTCCTAATGTCCATATTTTATATCCACATACTGTACATAGTCATCTGCTCATAAGTCGCTCGCACTAGTCATTTGCCGACGGAATACTTCACGGAAAGCAAGTAGGGTAAAAGTTTGGTAATATTGTGATAGTTCTATTTGAGAATTTATTACAATTTTACTGAGTGAGAGAAGAACCGATTTTGTGCAGAAACTTGTCCACGAACATTCCCTTAATAGGTAGACTCAAGAAATCGATCTTCCTCTCGCTCAGACTGTAATAGATTCTCAAAAATAACTATCACAATATTACTCATTTCACAATATTAACAACCTTTACTCTATGTTCCGCGAGTGGAAGTTCTTTGATAACAGCGTAGGAACAGAAAATGCACTCAATAAACGTACTCCAACTTTTTCAATATTGATAGGCTCCTAGAGAAAGGAGATAAAACATAAAAGTTTAATGAACGGCTCAACATAAATTACAGTTATTTCATTTTCTAGTCAAAATTAAATTCTTAACGAAGTTAGCTCTGAACGAAGCTAGAGACTATAGACTATATTCTCTGGTTTATTTTAAGAGCTTTATCAACTGCTATGGTTATCTAGCGTCTGGATGATATTATGAAGGTGATAATTTCAGCGAAATGAATCCAGGGTCCAGCGCCGAAAGTTAATCAGCATTTGCTCTTAATGGGTTGAGGGAAAACCGCGGAAAAACCCTCAATCAGGTAAATTTACCCACCTAGGATTTGAACCCGTGTCCGATCAAATCACGGTCAGGCAGGCTAACCGTTACTCCACAATGGTGTACTCTATACTATATTCTTCGTTGATTCATGACAAGTAAGATGTAATTCATGAGCGAATCACAGAAAAATTTTGCACGCCAATTCCCTCCTATGGTAAAAGTTGAATACGTTTCGTGGTCATTCTATCACGTACAGGTGCCCTAATCTCAGAAATTAAATTCTCTACCCAACCAACCCTGTCAGACAATACTCTCCGGGTCGATCGAGTCATATTTCAATAGACTCATATCAGATTTCATCCCAAGCTCATCTTATGCCAGAAGCAACCCAACATCCTGTCTCGTGGTGAAATTCAACTCGCGTTATTAAAATAACAATAGCATTCACACACTTGCCAGATAATGCCCTCCGGGTTGACCGAGTCATATTTCAATAGACTCATATCAGATCCCATCCCCAGCTCATCTTATGCCAGAAAAATCCCAACATCCTCTCTCATAGTGAAATTCAACTCGCGCTATTAAAATAACAATAGCATTCACACTTGCCAGATAATGCCCTCCGGGTTGACCGAGTCATATTTCAATAGACTCATATCAGATCCCATCCCCAGCTCATCTTATGCCAGAAAAATCCCAACATCCTCTCTCATGGTGAAATTCAACTCGCGCTATTAAAATAACAATAGCATTCACACTTGCCAGATAGTGCCCTCCGGGTCGATCGAGTAATATTTCAATAGACTCATATCAATCCCATCCTCAGCTCATCTTATGCCAGAAGCAACCCAACATCCTGTCTCGTGGTGAAATTCAACTCGCGCTATTAAAATAACAATAACATTCACACTTGCCAGATAGGTAATGCCCTCCGGGTTGACCGAGTCATATTTCAATAGACTCATATCAGATCCCATCCCCAGCTCATCTTATGCCAGAAGCAACCCAACATCCTCTCTCGCTGGTGAAATTCAACTCGCGCTATTAAAATAACAATAGCATTCACACTTGTCAGACAATGCCCTCCGGGTTGACCGAGTCATATTTCAATAGACTTATATCAGATCCCATCCACAGCTCATCTTATGCCAGAAAAATCCCAACATCCTCTCTCGTGGTGAAATTCAACTCGCGCTATTAAAATAACAATAGCATTCACACTTGTCAGATAATGCCCTCCGGATCGAGTCATAGTATTTCAATAGACTCAAATAAGAGCCAATTGGTTAGTTCCCTAAACTGAGACAACTCATCCTGCCTGTAATTTTCCTAAGGCGCTAAGACAAATGTCGCGTTGAGATCTAAAAGAAATTAGCCATGGATCTAGTCATCTATTTATTATTCTTCCTTTGTGGGGGGGGACACGGACTGTGACATCCTCGCACGCACACCGCTCGAGTGGGACCATTGTACTATCCAGCATGGAATGGTGTGCATGCCTATAATCACTCCCCACAAAAGTTTAGACATTTTTCCAAATTAAAGCCTTCGAAATAGAAGTTTCAGTTTTCGTATGATGATTTTTTTGCTTGGAGCGGGTGTGCTCGAGTATCACTAGTACAGTGAAGAGGTCCGGAACCTTCCTCTTGTGAGGAATACAGCTGGTGCAGATTTTTTACATCTTCCGGCGTTCCTATCCTGATCCTTTTGTCATGGTTCTCCCTTATGTGGTAGCTATTAGGTTATGTCTCTTTTCGACATTCTCTTTCAAAATTATCTAAAGTTACTTCAGTGCAGCGACGAAACTCGGCGTGAGATAAGTGGCCAACAGGCTTGGAGTTCACATATTCAGTTTTTCTTGGCCCAAGCCCCCTCGCAAGGACGCGTTTTCGCGTTCCTTTAAGCGTTTCTCTCCCATTTTTCCCATTCATTCATTCATTGTTCACTGCGGTGAAAAAGACTTCAAACAATAGCTATCGCAGATTCTTAAAACTACATCGTTTAAATTCGATAGATTATTTTCTTTGGTAAAATCCACTTTACATGACCCATGAAAATTATTTTTCATCCCAGCATCGTGGTACGAAAGTGAAAATCGAAACAGAAATTAATTTCATCACAAAAATCCAATGGGTGCTAGGTCTTTGAGCCCTGGAGCACTCTCGTAGCCGGCACCTAAGATCACAGCTACCACCACCACCACTCACGTAGACCTTCTTACTTACAAATGATTTATGGAGAAAACGAAGGGTTCATTGTCTTTCTCACATAAGTCCGTCATTGGTCCCTATTCTGGGCAAGATTAAGTCAATCCCTACCATCATATCCCACCTCCCTGAAATAAATTTTATATTATCCTCCCATCTATATCTCGACCTCCACAAAGGTCTTTTTTCTTCCGGCCTCCCAACTAACACTCCATATACATTTCTGGATTTACCCATATGTGCTACATGCTCTGACCATCTCAAACGTCTGGATTTAATGTTCCTAATTATTATGTTATGTAAAGAATACAATGCTTGCAGTTCTGCGTTGTGTAACTTTCTCCATTCTCCTGTAACTTCATCCCTCTTAGCCTCAAATATTTTCCTAAGCACCTTATTCTCGAACATCCTTAACCTCTGTTCCTCTCTGAAAGTGAGAGTACAAGTTTCACAACCATACAGAACACTCGGTAATATAATTGTTTTATCCATCCATCCACCCACCCACCCACCCACCCACCCACCCACCCACCCACCCATCCATCCATCCATCCATCCATCCACCCACCCACCCACCCACCCACCCACCCACCCACCCACCTATCTATCTATCTATCTATCTATCTATCTATCTATCTATCTATCTATCTATCTATCTATCTATCTATCTATTTATTTATTTATTATTTTGCTAATAATTGTAACATAAATTATAAAATATATAGAGAAACTTTAGCTCGTCCCTGAAAGAGTAGAACTCGTGCTCAGGGGCGGATTCCTGAATTGAAATTAATAATTATACAATACAATTATAATTAATAATTATACAATACAATTTGCAATTATAGTATATAAATTTAAATTTACAATTTTTCGGTTTTTATAAAATCCATACATAACTTTTTAAATTTAATACTAGAACTATTAGAATTGACAAGATTAGGATATTTAAATATAAATTTGTTATATATTCTTGGGCCTAAATTACTACTATGATTAAATACTGTAACAGTGTTGCATTTTGGTTCAAACAATCTTAAAGAATTCATACCTTTTGTTTCATAACTATGAGAATACAATTCAAAATTATTTCGATTTTTATGTATGAATTTTATTAATACAATATAATAAATTTGTCTTACGTTAAGTACATTAAAGTCTAGAAACAAATTTTAGGATGGAAAATCAATAGGTGTATGAAGACATATTTTAATTATTTTCTTCTGTAATAAATAAAGTGGATTAAAATTGGATTTAAATGAGCTACCCTAACCTATAATTCCATACATAATTACCGATTGAAATAAAGTTAAATATATTGTACGTAATAAACTTATTGACAAGTAATTCCTCAATAAAACAAAATAATATACTATTTTACGTAATTTATTACAAAGGTAATTAATGTGTTGGTTCCATTTTAAATGATTATCGAAAATTATGCCTAAATACTTAACTTCAGAGGACTCTTTAATAATCGGACATTTACACTGTATAAGACAACAATCAGAATTATGTAATTTAATACTTAATATAGATTCTAACTTATAGAGTCTAACTAATAATATTTTTAGAAAGCAGACTAAATGATAAAAGCTTCCCAACCGAATAATAATAATAATAATAATAATAATAATAATAATAATAATAATAATAGGTATTTTCCATATTTATTCTGCGTTTAATTTCCTCTCAAGTGTCATTTATTTTTGTTTCTGTTGCTCCAAGATATTTTAATTTTTCCACTTCTTCAAAGGATAAATTTCCAATTTTTACTAATACAAATTCCAGAAAGGCGTTAATCGGCAAGACATGACGGTGATTAAAATCAGTAAACTTTTTGGATATCTCCTTGATACAATGGAGATCTCACAGGGGCATTTACTGCTCCTTGAGCAGAGTACTCGTTAGTTATATTCATCTACCGGTTTGAGCCCGCAGCGGTGACAACGTGGCGCGATGTTTCTACGAACGGAATGTCTAGCATGTTTTATTAAAGGCAAGGTTCATAAAATGACACTCGAGAGGAGAGCCTAAGAAACAAGACCAGTAGGTGGCTGCAAAGTGTATCTGTCTGCTTCTGCTGCTGAGGCAGCTAATTTCATTTACAGTCGACAGGATTACTATGCTAAGAAATGTAGAAAGCTTTATTCTTTCAATCCAGACCCTTATTAAAGTAGAGTCGATATCTTTTTTGCCATGTGATGTCTCGAACTATGGTTTTGTTCATGATAACCACATGATAGGGAGCCCCACTACTAGCAGGGCCGGCCTTTGGAGTTGCAGGGCGCAATAATTGGAAGCGTTATTTTGGGGGCCCATGTTCATAGAAAATATCTGCAGAATCTATTTCGATAAATAAAATTGATTTTATACATCTCTTTTATATAATGAAAATCAATCAAAAATGTATTTAGGAAGCGAATGTATTTTAATGGAAACAAACAATGCTGATTTCCTTTAAATAGCCTGAATAATTAGAAAAACGCTTATTCATTTTTTTTTTATTTTAAAATGATTTTATGAAAATATTACATTAATTTTTAATCGAAATGTAGAATATTTAAGAACTGCAATATTAGGAAATACCTTTTCTTGTTCATATTAATTCTAAATATCGCTTAATAGGAATAGATAATAAAATACATATTAGTATTACTGCCTTAAGGGGAGGCAGAGGTGAATATTTCAAAATCCACAAAATTTATCCGATTTGTTTGAAATTGATCATAAGATAAGATAATAACTGCCTCCCATTGGAGGTAGCCCAGAAGGACTCAGTATACTCTCCTACATGAATTTTACAATATTAAATGTTTATATAAATTTTGTAGAAGAAAATTAAAATAAACATATATGAATTATAAAGTGAAGAAAAAAAATAAACAGAGTGAATATGATGACTCGGAATTTGGCAAGAGCGTTTCAAAACTGAAGTTATTATGTCAGCAGCAAGTGTCTGTGGTAGTTCAAAAGTCTTCCTGAAGCTTTCAAAGAACCTGGGAATCACACCACGAGCTCCAATAAGAAGTCCAGTCATCTTAATGTCTTCAAGCTGGTATTTTGCTTTGAAGTAATCAACTGTTGGCAGATAAATGTTGATCTTTTCTTGATTGACATCCTCCGGCTGGCTACTCCCCGTTTCAATCCTTATGGTAGGATCAATTATATATCCTTTCTTGGTAGTCTGGGAATACGCTATGATGTCAATACGTCTAGAGGAGCCATTAGTAGCAAGGCAAAAAACTTCCTCTTCTACTATCCAAGACTTTTTTCTTAAAGCATTTGCAATTAAGGATCGAACATGATGGTGTCTGGCATTTCGGAGGAGTAAACCTCTGTTACACTGACCTTGGACGTGGGCAAGGGTTTCAATCTCCGGGCAGCCATGTCTGCACCGGGATCCGTCCAAAGAGCGACCAGGTACTCCTCTAACTGCTGCTAAATTGGCATTCATTTTGAGGCAGGTTACCCATTCAGATGTAGATAGTCCAGACTTATTAAAAATCCAGGCGTTGGCTTTAGGTACTTGGGTGTACAATTCTACACCTCTGCCTCTTCCAGACATTACTTTCCATGATTATGTTATTAGTAATGGACATACCAAGTTTCAACTTTCTAAGTACAATAGTTCTGTAAATATTAATAATTTTATAAAACTTTATATCGTTTGATTAAAATGCTCCATGCACCATATTGTTAGAAATTTTCAATATTTCTTTTTATTTATATGTTCAGAGAAGGTATATAAATAATGATAAGTATTAGCTTATTATGGGAATAATATAGTAATACAGTTATCTTGGTTTTAATTTCATGCGTTAAAGGGCACATAATCAAAAACTAACATCGGAATATGTAAATATAGTGTATAAAGATAATAAAAATGGAAAAAACCAAATTTTCTTCAGTTTTGTTAAAAATTTCACCTCTGCCTCCCCTTAAATGTGGAAAAGTTATCTTGCTTTTGATTTTGCTCAATTTCACATTCAATGGACATTAAGGTGGTGTGAATCTATACTATATGAAATTGTTTTTTACCTGTTTTCTAAATGCAATAGTTGTTAGAATCTGTCTTTTCACTTAACTTAGGAATGTGAAAAATATTGAGT
This sequence comes from Periplaneta americana, assembly GCF_040183065.1. Classification (NCBI taxonomy): domain Eukaryota; kingdom Metazoa; phylum Arthropoda; class Insecta; order Blattodea; family Blattidae; genus Periplaneta; species Periplaneta americana. Next base: position 36,119,294 of record NC_091125.1, read on the forward strand.
TTCTATATTTAATTTTTAAAGTGCCCCAAGGCCTTTGAAGTTCTTAAAATTATATATATATATGAAGCGTCCAATTCCAAAACTGTCTAAATCATTTTTTTTAATTGAGATAATGGCGGTTTCGTCATCTACCTAAATGTCTCTAGCAATTTTCTAATGAATGTTGTGCCTAAATTCCCTCTTTCCTCCTATAAATAAGCTTCAAATATGACGAACACTGCAAACAATTAGGAAAAAAGTTATCAGTTTTTGGTGTTTCCTGAAAATTGTTAGGAATGGATTTAGACAGTTTTGGAATATATATATATATATATATATATATATATATATATATATATATATATATATAGTGTTTTGTCTTTTTTGTATATTTGTTCTATTATATTGTTTTTCATTATATGGCTAGTGAATTGCTGTAAAATCACATAGGCTTTTTAAACTTTATTTGGAGGACTTTAAATTGGGGTTGCAGTAAACAGTATTGTTCTGTATTGATCATGGTAAGCACGAGTAATGTTCTTGTATGACTGACTGTCGGAATAGATGCCTTTACCCAGATTTCCTTACTCTTGACAGCAACTCTTTCTGAAATCTCTCCTACAGTAGGTTCTTTTGATTTGAAGTCAGATTTTGATTCATTTTTTATCCATAGATAATATTTCATTACGTAATGATTGTAGGTAATTGTGATAGGTTCAGCCTCTCCAGCATTCCGAATACAGGGCAGGTGAACAGATTTCTTGTCTTAATTAGAGCCATTGTTCTTATTTAAACACCCTGCAACATCAGAAGAGTGAATTTCCGTTAATTATGTTAATTATATCATATCTAACAGTTTTGTGATTATGCCCAATTTTCTTATAAATCGAGGTTTCTGTGACATTTCAAGATTAAATAACAGAGTCTTTTAACATAAATTTTTTAAACATTTTCCTGGTATCCTATTCAGATTAAACCACTGGAGAATGTTGTCTCGCTAATAAATCTGAACCTCCAAATTTTGTGAATATTTCAAAATATGGTGCTCTTGCGGCATCTCTAAATATTAAGCTAGAGAAAAAAAATTGCATTGTTCTTTATATCACCCCACACCTTTTCCCTGGTATTACATTTTGATTCCATAAACTTCGTATTTTCACTCCACCCAAATGCACATGATTAAAAAACTCTTCAAACGTTCCTGCTGCACTGATGATCTCAGATAAGTTTTGAAAGTTTAAGCTTGGAATAACTCCGTTCTCTTCAAGCCACAGTCACTGAATATCAGGAAATTCCGAAGGGTAATGAATACATTTGGAAATGGAATAGACCTATTAAGGCAAGCAAGGACCTCAAGCATTTTCTGGGGTTTCTAATCTCTGCTGGTAGAATTGGCTGCAGTGCCTCAATTTCTTTACAAAGCATGCAACCATCTGAATCAGCCACTTTTATGACATTCACTTATTCTTTTCCTTGTTCTAGTTTGACATTTGTCAATGCCACTTCCAGATATACTGTGCATTTTCTTGTAGTATCCCAAGGTGCGGGGTCTTCTGAGACACGGGATCCGATTGGAATAAATCCGTCCAATCGGCTTAAAGCCGGCCCTGGACACCAGAGTGGTTATCTACCACGGTAATATTGATCTCTAACATTCGCTGAAGACGTGGTTTTGAAACATTATGCAGATCATAAACATCGAATCTTCTATTTGAGTTTGCACAAGCCTGCTCCCTCGGTGATCTTGCGGTTACCATTCGAGATTCGCGGGTTGATACCCGGACAATAGAGGTGGATGTTAAAGAACGATAAAAACTTTAACATGGCTTCCTTCGGAAGGAAGGAGAAAGTTGTAGAAGAAATCTGCAGACCATTTCTCGCTCATGTTGAATTTCGACGCTAAATAACCTCTACAACTGAAAGTGTCGTTAAATAAAACACTACTGCTACATAACAAACCTACCTCTTGCCAAATCTCGTCAGTTATTTCTATTAATATCTATGTGTGGTTGCTTAACATGAATTTTAGTTTTAACTTGTTTTACGAAAAGATGATACCAGATCGAAAAATATTCGTGTAGTTTATTTTATCTGTTATTTAACGTTAACGTTTCAACTTCGAGTTTGTCTAGCGTCGGTGGAATTGGTGAAAGCACGATGAGACGAGGATTAGCTATGAGATTACCTGGATCGCTTTACAGTTCGGCGTAACATCACAAGAAAACCAACTATAATCCCGTCGCTCTAATTTTCAGCAGCCAATCGCGTTGCAGGTCGGCTACATTTAAACGTATGCGTCTTGTGATTCGCTGAGGAAGACGTTATTCATTTCTTAAAGCTCCATAAATACTTAATATAATCGCCCGCCATTTTGGCTCTTTCGTTGGCGTTCGCAGAAAGCACACGAATACGTTATTTGCCGCTCGATTATTTGGTGAATTACAGTGCGTTTGATTTATTATCATAGGAGCTACGAAATGATAATGTTTAACGGTGTGGCAAATAGATTCTTCGTATGGTAGCTCGGCAACGAAAAAACAAAAATGGCGAACGATACTACCTACCTAGACTTTATAGAGCCTTCACTTTCTAAGATGTAAGCAAAGAGGAGAAGTCACGCCGGGAATAACAGCGTCGCGACTATAGATAATAAGATTACATGGGATTCGAACCCACGCCCGACTCAACTCGTTATATCTGAGATACGAAGGTGACTGGGTACTTCAATACACCATAATATGTAACATTTAAGAATTATTTTTTACAAGAAGTTACTTATATCAGAGTTAATGGAATTCAATTGTAAAGGAATGCAGTAATTATAGGATTTTTACATATTTCTTTGTAAATTATTTATTGATACAATACATCACCAAAATCTATAATGTTTTATGTATTTCATTACCACCACTGATTTATAGTTTATTCATTTGCGTGTTTCATATAGGCTTAGAGTTATATTTCGGTATCCTGTTTTACGGTAAAAAATATAATAATAAATAAATTTGAATATAAAAAATCTGCTAAATTTCGGTACCATTTCGCACAAAAAAGCATAAATTCGGTGTTTTTTTCGCACAAAGAAACATAAATTCGGTGATATTTCACATTTAAAAAATGTAACTTTGTAGCTCTCGTCGTGAAAAACACATTACTTTATAAACTCGTATTCATATGCAGGATAGAGATCTGTATCATCATTATGCAACGAGCCTATAATGGTAGTAGTTAAGACGCGAATATGTTTGTTTATGAAACTCGCTTGCGCTCGTTTCATAATTTTCATACGAGCGTCTTAATTACAATTATAGGCAAGTTTCATACCACTTTTTATACTCGATCATATTTCTAACTTAAAATTATTCATAAGTATTCATATTATGGTTATATAAGTGAGGAGCGGAACTAACCTTCTAAATTGTGAGATGTGCGCAAACGCAAAAGTATTGATTTTTTTCCGAGGAACGAATGTCATTGACCTTGATATAATCTAGAGAGTAACATGAACATTAATCTTGATATAACCTGGAAATTGATTTAGGCATTGAAAAACGAGATTACAAATTGAATTTATTTGAACATTATTTACAATTAACGCTAATTATTATAGTAACAGAACATAACCTTCTGCGACAGTATTGGATTTCCAGCCTCCGTGACGTTTCGCTAGTTGTCTTTCGATTGCATATCCGAGAATAATCGATACTTGCGCTTTTATAATGCTACAATGATGATTTCTGATTGGCTGAACAACTGAACTTTAATGAATAGGTGTACTTTAATGAGGTGCATTAAAGGGCTGCTACCAGGTGTATAATTACTACATTTCGGCATGGTCGAGCATAAAGAATTTTTGACAATACTTGAAGTTTTCTAGGAGCACTTACGTATTGTGTACAGAAATTTGTGTAACAGTTTTCCGTTCTGTGTGTAAATAATAAAAAATAATAGGCCCCATAAAACATTCAGGTCATTTCTATTTCATATTTAAAAATAAAATCACTAGAAATCCGGTTTGAATATTACATTAACAATTTTGTATTAAAGTAGGGTTTGATTGTATTAACAATTCTGTATATAAATATAAATCTTTCGACATTTTTAATTAAGATTTCGTAAAAATAAAAATAGAAAATTATCTTGAAAAACATTAATTTCGAATAAATTCGTTCTAGAAAAATGTCACGTATACACAACATTTCGCGTTATTTTTCGACTTTAAACTTACGATATTTTGGCCTGGAAGGGCTTTGGTACATAAAATGTTTGTTTTATCAGCTGGAAACCCATATTTCGCGAATCCGTGGTTTCTGAAAACTATGTATCTCTAATTATATTATATATGTAATTGAAAAACTATGTAAAAAGTTTTATCATAATTTAACACACTGAGTTTTCGATATTGCATTGCACCCAACTATAAGTTTAAAAATATCCCTTTTTTCGTCAAATACCAACAGAATTCATACTGAATTTATCTTATAACGTGTATGTTGTTATTATTATATTATTATTATTATTATTATTATTATTATTATTATTATTATTATTATTATTATTATTATTATTGCCCTCTTCTTTCGCGAAAATGGTACTTTCCTCCCTACGAAAATAGCAGACGCAGTTTCGATTCCTGAAAGACAAATGGAGCTTTATCTTTCTTCCATAGGGAATGGGTGTGTGTTTCTTTTTTCGTGATTGTTCTGCGTAGTATTTAGCGGGGTAGTGATACGGGATTCTAACCACATTATCAAGGAATCTAGCTACTTTGGGCGTATAGTGTTTGTCCACAATCCTCAACGAGAACAAAATGGTCCTAAGTGCACAAACTTTCAAAGTAATGATGATTGTGATTATTATATTACTAGATTTTTAATGTGGTATAAATTGTAAGATTTATCATCATCATCATCCTTGCATGTATTGGGCCTAGTAGCCCGTTACGGTCTCTTGCCTACGCTTGAACGGTCTGCCCAAGGATCTCTTGCCCACAGGATGGTAATTTAAAATTTGGCGTGGAATTCTAGAACGAGGCATTCTGATGACATGTGTAAGATTTATAATTGTAGTAAAGCTAAAACTTAAAATTAAACACATAAACATGAAAGCTATTACTTTCATATCTTAAAAGATATCATGAAAAAAATCGCACTTCTTCTGTATTATATCTCTTGTTACAAATATATGGTATGCACAAACTTGATTATTGTATGTTAACCTTCTTTGGAAATCTGTATAAATAGTTCTGAGTTTTCTTGGTACAACTGCTATCTAAGTGAATGAAACAGTGGATGTACCTTTATAAAATACTGGGTCTTATTCTCTTCCAGTACCTTACAACATGAAATTGACCACCATGTATTCGTCATACAACGATTAATTTCAGAATATGATTGCGAGTCTGACATTACAGTTATATTATGAATGAGCATAAACCACACCGGAATGACTCAAAGTGACTATGAAATATGGCGCTCAGGCGACCCGACATCCTCATGAAGATCAACAGATATCGGATGTTTGGATCTAAAGTTATTATATGGAAGAACATACTGAAAGGTGACCTCGGAAAACTTTCCCTTCCTTCCAAAGAAGTCCAGTAATGTAAAGATCAGTGCATGAAATACTGCCCATTTCCAGATAACAAAAGACTGCATAAACATATTGTGTCTATCATATATCTAGATCTATAGAAAGCAACATTATTTATTCTGCATGCGCAACAAATCATGATTCATATGCAATTTCTACCCAAGTTCGTGGTGCACTAAAACAGCAGTTAAAAATTTATATTGCGAAATCGTTAAAACGTAACGATGGCATGAAAAGATTCATAGTATTATAGCAAAATGAGATAAACTTCTTACTTAATCTTTGCCTTCCCAGAAACCACAAATCTGATCGATGTATGTTTAGCACTTCAGCGAAAATTAAAAGATTCTTTACAGTCAACTGTGTTTACAGTAAAAGTTTTCAGTTTTACGCTGTATATTTGGACTGAAGATCTCTAGCATTTCAGAACTACTTACAGATTCTCTTTTGTATTAGCTAAGCCTAACAAATCTAATAGCACAAGCAACCCTTCATTCTTGGTACTTTACCCTGATGATGGAACATGTAAGCACATGTTACACAGCGTCGAAAAAAAAACTCGAGAGTCTGCTCTTAAATAAAAAGATGGTAATTTAAAGTTTCAGATTAATACACTATGATGGATGAGACAGTATTTCTATACATTCTTATCCACCCTCACCCCCGATGTGACGTGCAATGTGACGTTATGTATTGTGTTGTAAACGATTCTTTCCTTTCCTGGACGTTTGTCACGCAGTACACGACGTAGCATTTTGAGCGTCTTTACTCGGATGAAGTCATTGCACTGCGTTACTAACACCCAGAAATAGAAAAATGGTTGCACATAAAGCATGAACCCTTTTCAAGCAGAGACAATTTCTGCAAAACAGACCATACAGTCCGGACCTGGACACTTCAACATCTGTTAGATTTTATGAAGGATCAGAGGCGAGAACACTGACATATTATTGCAAGACAAACAAAGGAATGTGTAGTATAACTCTGAAATGGTGGCATCCACATAGAAATCTATTTTTGTCTTCCCTAGAGACAATCCCACTTTGTGGGATAGAATGCGGGTTCATGGGTTAGTATGAAGGTGATTATCATGCTGTAAAGTTGCCCCTTTGTGCTACTACCCGACCGAAATATATCAGTTACTTACGTTTCTAGTATTACATTGTATTAATATCAGTTCATAATTCTCAATCATTACTCTTTCAATATCATTTCATTTCACTAAGGCTACACGCAAAAAATAATTCTTACAATTTGAAACTATACGTTAATTTTATGGATGCATGTTTTCTGTCATAATAATAATAATAATAATAATAATAATAATAATAATAATAATAATAATAATAATAATAATAATCCGTGGCGCTACGGCCCGTGGAGGGCCTAGACCGACCAGCCGGCTGCTGGCCTCACGCCCACATGCTGAAGCAGAGGTGGACGATCATCCAACCAGAATGGAGGTATCGTGTGGTTAGCACGATGATCCCCCCAGCCGTTATAGCTGGCATTCGCAACCGGATTTCGCTACCAATCGTACCTCCCCAAGTGCATAACGATGCTGGATGGGCACCGGTCCCATACACTGGCCGAAATTTCATGAGAAAATTTCTTCCCCCATGAGGATTCGAACCAGCACGCATTCCGTAACGCGAGTCCTAGGCAGGATGCCTTAGACCACGAAGCCACGACGCGGGACATGTTTTCTGTCATAACTTCACAAAACTCTAACCATATCCCACTTTCTTCCGATAGAGCATTCATTCCTTTTGTGCAATTCAAAGCGGATAACCTCTGCTTCTGTGTACCTCGCCATTGGTCAGGTCAATCTACATGACACTCATTTGTTAGTACATATCTCTTCTAGATAAGTGATAAATATTTTTACCAATACTGATATAGTCCAATAAATAATTAATATTCTTTCACCTCATGGAAACTATAATTCTATTACTAAAACTGAAATTAAAATATAATTGGACAGAAACACGACACAAAGAAATTTCGATCTGTAAATAACGAAGTTCTAGCGTGTGGTGTGCATCACAGTTCTAATTTTAGAAAAAAAAACCGCGTGGATTAGATGTAATTTACTACAACAAATTGCATTCCTGGTACAAATTACAGAACACTGTATTCAAAGTAACTTCCAACACATTCGATGTTCCTAATCAACAAAGAAAGTCCAGCAAAAAAGGATCCGCAAAGAAGTTATTCCGTCCCTATCCCAAAATTAAAACTCTGATTGTGCAAGGAAAGTATATGGAATTAATGTAAGATTTATGGAACATTTTAAACCATTCATTTCAACTTGCGGAATGGATCAGCCACATTAGTGCAACTTTAAAAATATGTCTTAATAAATGTTATCACTACTTTGGAAGATAATTTTAAGTCATCCATTAAGAACTTCTGAATAAAGCATAAACACTAGTATATCTTAAAGGATTATTCTTTTTTTCAGTTCGTAATTTAACGACAGTGTACTAGGTTAATTAGTATCGATGGGATTTGTGACAGCGAGATGGTATTTGACGAAATGAGGCCGAGGATTCGCCATAGATTACCTGCCATTTGTCTTACGGTTGGGGAAAACCTCGGAAAAACCCAACCAGGTAATCAGCCCAAGCGGCAATCGAACCCGCACCCGAGCGCAACTCCGGATCGGCAGGCAAGCGCCTTAGCCAGCTGAGTTACGCCGGTGGCTACTCATGTCTATACAATACATAAGTTCAACCAGATATTGCTAAAAATAAATGACAGGGAAACCACGGTACCCAAATTAACATTGAATAACATTTTGAGATTAAAATTAAAATAACACAAAATTGTTTTATTTAAATTCTGTACAAAACAGCTGCAAGTATTTGTTAAAAGAGTACGCCTATTAGACATTCTAACAATATTATTATGCAATAGAAAAGCTTTATAGGTAGACAGAAAGCTCTGTATTTCCATTTTCATTTATATATGAGGTTGTATGGGCTATCTCTTATAGAGACTGAGCAATTTCCGCTCAAGATTGTTATAACTAGAGCCCGGATTTAGACAAAATGCCTTTTTTTTAAACCGAGTATATGTATGAAAGACCTATCAGAGATAAACATGTTTCCACACATTTGGGGACGAGAGATATAATTTTTATTTTGCCTTTTTTGTCTATTTAGCTCCCGTTGCCTATTTTAAGGTTAAATGCCTTTTTTTTAGCCTTTTTACGTCGTCATTGTATATTTTCTATATTTTAATGCATTTAAAATAAACCGCGCATAAATTATATAAAAAAAAACAAAAAAGAACGGCTGTACAAATTAAAAATATATATTCATCTCACACAAATATTTGCTGAGACACTTATTCTCCAGCAATACATATGTTTTCAAGAAGTCGTAAACTTTTCTCCCCTACCGATTTCATCTTTTATGTCACTTAACAAAGATGTTTGAACAGTGTGCAGGTTTCTTTCACTTTTTCCACTTAATTTTGGATTGTTGAATCATATGGTTGTTGAATAACAAAATATTTCTGTACAAATATAGTACGACATACTTTGTGTCATTTATTCGTAATTAACGTATCATTCGCTGTTCTAATGTGTACTACTGCATTGTCTCGAATTGAATTTAAGTGAACTACATGGAAGTCAGCTGTATATTAATGTCCCAACCTTGATGTCCCTTCAGCGTGTGTTTTCTGTCCATACTGCGCAACACAAAACCTTCCCACGCTCGATCCAGGGAAAATATACACACTATTATTTCCTCGGCAGTCGCGATCCACCTACAATAGCAATAGGTCTTCGCATTACCTGAGCGAAACCTGTTTCTTGGTGAACACTGTATATAATGCCTAAAATTGGCCAGACAAAGTGTGAAATAAAACATTTTACATTGTCTAAAATAACTCTACATAAAATAAATTTTAAAAAATGTAGCTCGAATGTTTCATTTTATACGGAGTTAGAATCGTTAGGGAGGTTCTGAGGGAACAGAATTTCAAGCAACATTAGACTATAATAGCTATAGTCCAAAGAGAAAGGTGGAATAGAAATAAATACAGAATAGAACAATGTCTTTAGTAATTTAAAATTATTACAATAAATTATAGTACGGAGATTTAAAGTAACTGTTGTGTGATTTTAATGTGGTGCGAAACATAAATGAAATAATGTTTTAGAATAATGGAAAGAGAACCGATAACTTATAAATTAGTACGGAGGACAGATAAAAGGAAGAAAATCATTAGAAGTGGAAGAGAAACAAAGGACGAGGATATGAAAGAATTAGAAAAAGGAAGAACAGAAAAATTTAAGATCAGAACTAGATCTGCAAACGTTAATCGTCCAAGAACTGCAAAGCTGAAGTATCAGTTTTAGATGCCCTGATTGTATCTCTCTAGTTTAAGCAATGATTTGTGGTTGTGCTCCGGCTGTGTCATCGGGAAGACATTCTTATTCCTTTTCAGCAGCACGCTACAACAAACTCATGAATGAGTGAACGAGTTAGTTCTTGGGGCGTTTTATTAAATAATCTTCCACTCCCAACTTATAGATCCATAGTCTGCGCCATCTTGTACATTTTATTGACTCAGTTCGTGCATGTAGAATTTCAAACATAAGCATCGGCCTACATGCTTGTATTTCATTGAGCGGACCCTGTAGTTTGCATACTAGCTATAAAACTTATGTTTCGCGTGGGAGTCTGAGTGCAAATTGATGGGTGTTGGGGATACAATATGAAATTCGTTTACTGTACTCATCTATCTTACTTGACCTTGTGTTATTTATATGTTTGGGCCACACGTCTGATACGTACGCGAACCTGGCTTGGGTAAGATGACAAGAAACGATTTGGCGGTACTACAAGTGGACAGAGGAGAATATAGGAGTGTCTTAATGAATATTCTACACTATAACGTAAGAATGTTTATAACAATTATCCAACGAGTGGTTTCTTATTCAATTCTGAAATCCTTTCTGTTACCCTTTGCGTTGAAAAGGGACGTTAAATAAAGTACGAGAAATAGGCCTACTATTAATTTTCAGACATTACACAAAATTATATTTCATATTAGGTAGTGTAGATTTCACTTCTGGCAGTGTGGAAGAGAAGGCCTCATGGCCTTAACTCTACCAAAAAGAATGAATGAATGAATGAATGAATGAATGAATGAATGAATGAATGAATGAATGAATGAATGAATGAATGAATGAATGAATGAATGAATATAAAATTACTGTGAAGATATATCTGGTAGTACTGAATGTTCAAATTATACATTTATAGGAAATTGAAGGAATTAAAAACTAGTACATTATGCAACGAGCCTATAATGAAGGTAATTAAGAAGTGAGTATGGATATTTATGAAACGAGCGCAAGCGAGTTTCATAATTTTCATACGAGCTTCTTAATTACCATTATAGGCGAGTGTCATACGACTTTTTATGCTCGACCATATTTCTAACTTGATATTATTAATTTTATTGTATCTGACCTGGAGCAATGTCCCGTATGTTGTGAGATGTGCGCAGACGCGAAAGTATTGATTTTTTCCGAGGAACAGATTTCCACAATGACCTTGCTAGGCCATAAGAACCTACAGAGATAACATTGAAATTAAATTAGACATTGAAAAACGAGATGACAAATTGAATTTATTTGAATATTATTTACAATTAACGCTAATTATTATAGTAACAGAACGTAACCTTCTGCGACAGTATTGGATTTCCAGCCTCCGTGACTTTTCGCTAATTCTCTTTCGATTGCATATCCGAGAATAATCGATACTTGCGGTTTTATAACGGTAGAAAGCTGACCTGTCATTGGCTGAACAGTTGTAACCTGAGTCGTCATTGGCTGAAAGACCTGACCTTTAATGAGTAGGTGTACTTTAATGACATGCATTAAAGGTCTGCTACCAGGTGTATAATTACTACATTTCGGCATGGTCGAGCATAAATATATTTTTTTAATTGGTTATTTTAAAACGCTTTTTCATCTGCTATGGTTATATGCTGTCTGAATGGGATGAAGCGAAATGAGTTCTGGGTCCAACGCCGAAGGTTACACAGCATTTGCTCTTATTGGGTTGAGGGAAAACCCCGAAAAAACCTCACCCAGGTAACTTATCCCAACCAGGATTTAACCATCCTTATGCAGTTTTGATTGGAGTTCGAAAGGACCTTATGACTCGCACCGTAATGTAGAAAATAATTGTGATTATACCCAATTTTTTAATGAATAATAGACTGTTTTATTACAAGGAATCAGCATAACTATATACGAAAAAACAAATGAATTCTCATTTAAAGATACTATGTGAAACTCAGCCATCGGTCTTGTTCTGAAAATCCAGTAATGAAACAAAATAAGCATACATAATGAAAAGTTAAAATTACTTGACAGATTCTACGAAAAATGGCTGATGGAAAAACCAGTACAAAACCTCTAACCAAATATTGAGCGACAATTCAGTTTTCCCTACTACATCACAAAAATAAATCGTGCTGCATACGTCAAATTGAAAGAGAAATAGCGAGATCATGGTTAATTGAGAAATAATTTCATTACACTCACAGCAAGCTGAGATCTAATTTCTGTAAAGTTGATTAAAACCAACAATTCTCTATATAGTAGCCTACGTCCAAAATGTGTACTGTTTTGTTTTATCGCCATACCATCCTGCACTTAAACCGGCAGAAATAGTTTGGGACTCTATAAAAATATGATTTCAGATATAAATGTGTTAGTTAAATTACAGGTAATGATTAAACTCGTTGATAAAACATTATTTATAAGTTTGATATTGACAGGTAAAAGATGTGTAAACAGAATAAAAAATGGCCAAAATTATTTCATGTAAATTAGAATGTTTTCGATGAAGCCCTTGAAATTGTTACACATGCCAACTGAGATCGTAAAAGTGACAGTAATGAAACTGGCACCGTTAATGACAATTTTAATATCTCTTCCACGCATATCTGGTACAGTTGCTTTTTTCGTAGACAGTAATTACTTACGCATATACTTCACATAGCCTAATTAAAATTCAACTTCTTGATTTTATTTTACATTACGTTGTGGAAATTCAAATATTCGACATTTATCTATGGCAAGAACAAAGAAGCAGCTCTTAAGATCGTGAAAGTGAAATATAAAAGTATTACGACGAATCCCTTTCAAAGTTAGTGTATAATATGTACACTTTGTAATCTGTTAATTTATGTTGTGTTCCACGACTGATAAATTATGCCTATTCGCTTCTATCAGCGGCCAGAAATAATAGATCTTACTGTATATAATAGTAACAACTGAAAAAATATAGGCCTATAAAGAGTTAAAGAGGAAATCAGAAGTACTATATGACATGATGAAGTTTACAATAATTTTTGTAGTACTTTCGACAACAGGAATAAATTATATAAAAAATTAACTGTTTAGCAAGTGAAACAACTTGAGCTAACATGTAGACTATCTCTAAAAATATCAATTATGAACGTAATATCATACTAGGTGAATAAGTTGTATAGAAACCGCAACATGGCAACCCGGCTCTCTGCCGAGGCCCTTGCTGACTCCTGTTACGCAGACAGCTTATTGTTGATATACAGCTTAGCAGCGGTAATTTCACACATCATAAATTATTAATGTAACATATTGCTACTTTGTACTGATAAATAGATAAAATATTACTAAATACAAACAAAACGTCACTTATTCAGTCAAATTAGGAAAGAGATTCTGAAATCGCCTGCCTTCCTATTACAAATATAAGAAATGGAGACGATGTCTTTTCGGATACTATTTCTCAGCTCTCCCAGTATCTGTGGATTTTTTTGTACAATAGAATTTGTCTTATATATTTCTTCAGAGACAAAAGTTACAAAGAATTACGAGTAGGCCGGAGATCGAGAGTCACACATTCCTGTTGATAATTCTACTCTCGAATTCTTTATGAAGCTCGTTCTTAGAATAGTCGGCTATATGTTTAGTGCATAATCCTGTTGGCAAAAGGAAACTCACGCTCCCCCTTGAAATAAACCGTCTTCCAACAATAAGACAGAGAGATTCAGCGTCTCATTTCATAATTTCGGTACGTAAATAATTTGTAATTGTTTATGTTTATTAGTATCTTGCAGTAATACATTACTTAATAATTCAATTTCTCATATGCCAAATTATCGATACTGCGTTTCGTAACACCGATAGTAAGCTCTCTGCATAACCGGAGTCTGTGAGCGGCTCGGATGAGATCCGGGTTACTGCGTTGCAATTTTTCCACAATCTGTTCATCCAGTAGAAAGAAGACTCCTGCCTTAAGCATATCTCTATAACAATGACAAAGGGGTGATGTAACGGTAATTCGTGTGAAACATTTATCAGTACATCTTATTTGAGATGACAGCCAAAATAATATAGGCCTACATCGTGAAGCAACTAATGTCGTAATACAAAATATGACACATTGCTAAGAGTAGTTTATTTATGAGAATTAACGGAAACAGTTTTTATTTATATGTAAATATAATACGAATTGCGCGCACTTATACATATCAATACCGATTACATAGACTTTAAGCCATATGGAGGAGGAAAATAAATAAATAGATAAATAAATAATAATAAATACCTGACGAATTGTTGCTAGCAAGTTATGATGCGACTTAAGAATGGCGACACATACTGTACTATGGTACATCGAGAAGTTTACCTGGAAGAAAGAGAACATAAGATCAGGATTATAACTTCATAGGATGTACAATCAACAACGTCCACTCTAGTACATAAGTAGGCCTACATGCACTTATATGAAGTACATATTCATAAACCAGCATAAGTATGTTACACAATAGAATTCTGGCAGGAATGGTGATTATTTGCAGCGATAACAACACTTCATGCTAAGTGTCAATTGGAAATGGTGATAGGCTACAACAAAATTGTATTCAGAGGGAGAATACAAGAAAAATTGGACGAAATATAATAATAATCATATAAATAAGAACATTGAGAGATTTCCAGACATCACATAGTTCGGATGTATGTGATATTTTAAATGTATAAAATAATGTGAAATGAAAAGTTTCCAGGGCTTCGAAACCATTTACTAGATCCACCTTCAGAGACTATAGTATCGGAAGGTAAAGTATGGTACTTACAAAAAACCTATCAACATTATTATTAATTTTAACTGTATATATTACATATTTCGCGATAACCTCAAGTTAGTGAATTTCATTGTATGTCATTCTAGAGTATGTTAAAAATATTCCATATCACGAAGATGAAGCAAACGTCTTATTATAAATTTTACGCGTTTAGTAACAATTCAGTTCCTTTATCATCATTATATTATCGTTTGCAATTTCTTTCTTGGACTGAGATTCAAAATACCTACTTAAATTAATCGTTCAATATGCACAAAAATAAGAACTTGAACTTTTACTTTCTAATTTTAACACGAAAAACATTCTGTATAACCTCAAAATTAAGACATTTGACTTTATTTGCATATCATAAAATTTAAATAGATAGCCTATGTCGATTTAGAATATATCGCCATTTCACATTTTCTATGTTAAGTGAAGAACCATTAATTTCAAGTAAAAATTATTACATTTCATGCGCAGACTTCGCATCTCGCAGTTATAGAAACCACTCACTATCTCTTGTATAGTCCGGGTTTGTGCGAGGCGGGCCTCGGACCTCGCACGTCGCATGCGTCGGTTCAGAAAAACCAAGACTTAAGGTAGATGGATGGGCAAAAAGACTGACATACAGACAGGACATGGATGGAGAGAGGACAGACATGAATAGGGAGGGACAGAGACGCACAGAGACTGACATACATACATACATACATACATACATACATACATACATACATACATACATACATACATACATACATACATACATACAGACTATGTCAATGTTATAAATTTAGACGAGTAAACGTAGGATAATTTAATTTAGGATAGATAAATGTAGGCAATAGATATAATGAAAGACTCAAATTTTCACAACAGAATAACAGACCTACATACGCCTAGAGAGTGACAGAAACGATACATAATGTGTTATATTATAAACATACAGGTAGCAAGGCATGTAGTATTACCTTTATTGTAATGGGACATGCCGTTCAACTAATATTTAAAAAAAATACATGCATACATACATACATACATAATTAATGCACTTACGTGTCTTCGTGTTTAAAAATTTGATTGTGTAACATACTGTATTAATCTTAGTAATATTGTTTTGATGAAAGGATACATTTTGATAATTCACAAGAAATAATGTTTTAGACGTAGTATAATTAATGCACTTACGTGTCTTTGTGTTTTACAAATATGATTGTGTAACACATTGAATTAATCTTAAGTAATATTGCTTGATGAAAGTATAAATTTTAATAATCCATAAGGAATAATGTTTTAGTATAATTAATGCCTTCGTGTTTAAAAGTAATGTGTTATATAACTCATTGTATTCATTCTAAATAATATTGTTTTTAAGAAAGGGTAACCGCTGAATAGTGGAGAAACCCTCAAAAGTAAAAGTAAGTATGAAAGATTCAAGCATGTAATATTACAACAAATGTAACTTGACATGCTGTTAAATAAATGAATAAAAAATACATACGTATACATACATATACATACATACATACATACATACATACATACATACATACATACATACATACATACATACATACATACATACATTACACAAACAGGAGGGCGGGAAATATATATATATATATATATATATATATATACTTACAGATGGATTTATAGATGGATGAATAGACAGATACATGGACGGGCAGGCAGACGGAAGGACGGACGGACAGAAAGATATAGATACGATCGTGAACTGACAGTATATGGCCTATGTTACACTGCTTAGAGAACTCAGAATCTGATGTCCTTATTTTAATATAAATGATCTTGTTGAAACGGAACAATATTCTAATGGCAATGGGAACAAGACAGGTTCGTAGTATGCATTTTTTAAATTCAAAATAGTTGTAAAATAGTATAACTGTCCTCGCTTTGACAGCCCCCTTGTCAAATAAGGTATTTTACGAAAAAGAATTCAATCTAAGACACAGCAAGACCACCAGACACAAATTACTTTTTAAACCAGCTTTCCCACTACAGTGCAGTACACGAAAGTTACGTGACACGTACATTAGAGGACGTTACTCCAAGACATTCCACGAGAAACCAAATGGAACCATTTTCTGAGACACCTTCAAACAACCCAGAGGAAACGAATTGGATTTAAGATTTAGAGTAGGCGGGAAATCATAAAGTGTTCATTTTTATCTTCCCTTCTAATTGTCAAATCACAAATCACGGAAAGGTAATCAGCTACGCCCCAACAACAAAGTAACGATATGCACATGGAAAGAAGAGAAAAAACACTTCCATCCGGTTCTAATAGCAATTTATACCCAGAAGGTCCATACTTCAAAAAACGTTTCGACTTGAATTACTAATATTAATTAGTTTTCCTTGCCCCATGCTTATTAAGCCTGTGATTGCCTTTGTTATACATATTCTATTGGCAAGTAGAACTTTACAAATGACTGAAGGCTAGTGTCGAATATGTCAATGAGATGGAAGCAGGTACACTCACACTGCAATGAAAATAGCTCCTTCCTCTACTGTTACAAAACAATACATATTTCTTCATGTCATTACAATATTTTCTATATGCATGATTGCGGCCGGGTAGCTCAGTTGGTAGAGCAGCTGGCTACGGACTGGAAGGTCAGGGGTTCGATCCCAGGTGGTGACAGGATTTTTTCTCGTTGCCAAACTTTCAGAACGGCCCCGGGGTTCACTCAACCTCCTATAAAATTGAGTACCGGGTCTTTCCCGAGGGTAAAAGGCGGTCAGAGCGTGGTGCCGACCACACTACCTCATTCTAATACCGAGGTCATGGAAAGCATGGGGCTCTACCTCCATGTCCCGCAAGTGCCTTCATGGCATGTTACGGGGATACATGATGAATTAGGAAAAAAACTATTTCTTACATAATTACGCACACGATTGTAGTGACGTGTTCTTAATATAACACAGAAAAAGTTATCGTTCTCCAAACAAAATTCGAAAAAGTAGTCAATTTTATCAGGATTATATTTTTTGTCAGATATAATTTATTTAAAAATTAACAATATAGAGTCAGCAAAAGTTTTTGTCACAAATATTGAGTACAGCTTATTATTTGTCAAACAACATAGACCTACTGTGCTCTTTTCCATGATAACCACTTTCGCGTTTGGACGTCTGAATCTAACTGTATTTCAATGCTCGTTGCGCCCATGTCCACTCAGTTGTTACATTTTTAAAAGGTCATTTTTTATGAAACGGACTTAATGAGAAATTAAACACTTCTGTATATATCCTCATTTCAGCAGTCTCTTCCATCCGCCATCAGCAACCGAGGAAGTATAATAGATTTATTCACCTTTATTTGACGGAAGGACAACTGCAATTTATTTGTTCACGTCTAAATCATACAATATCTCATAGCGTTACAGATGATGTCAAAATTATTTCCAAAACTTTCATTGTATCGGACGCGACTAAATGCATTTATTTATGGTATCATGGTGTAAGACTTCACTCGTACTGCATACGAGCGTTGACAATACACTTTATCTAGCAAAATGGAAATTCGTAATTTCTCTACGAAAAAAAAAAATGAAACGCCATAATTCAAGAAACCGATTACGTACTTGTTAAGACAAGAACACTGCAACTTGTAAAGTGTACGCTATTGTTAAC
This sequence comes from Periplaneta americana, assembly GCF_040183065.1. NCBI lineage: Eukaryota > Metazoa > Arthropoda > Insecta > Blattodea > Blattidae > Periplaneta > Periplaneta americana. The sequence continues at coordinate 36,137,675 of NC_091125.1, forward strand.
TTTTTATTGGGAGAAAAAATACTAGGCTAATAAGAGATGTAGAAATATGAACCAGACTGTAGTCCATATTTGTTATAAATAGGGTACACTGATTTTAATTATTTTGTACTGTATACTTCTTTTTTTTACTCAAAAGTAAATAATAGCTAAGTAAACTGTGAACGCATATACTGTACTCATTATAAAGTTAATAACGCCATAAAACAAGACCAGTTTTCAGAGTCCAATATTCCTTCACCTTAATTTAGCTGCCACGCGTGTTAACTGGCTTTTCTCAGAAGTACGTTTGCTCGCATAAAACACGTTTCACCGTATAGGGCTACTCTATTACTCTTTGCATTCCTCTCTATTCAATTGCATTTCATATTCCTTCACTCCAAACTATTCTATTCCATTTAATAATGTCTCTTGGTACGTAGAGCATTTGGTGTTAATCTATTCCAGCCTATTCCAACAAATTTCTTTCTATCATATTCATTCCATTCTTTCCCATTCCACTCCATCCTCACACTGTCTTCCAACCCATTCTATTCATATTTCATTCTGTTCCATTCAACCCAATATAATAATTTTCTTTCCACTCCCTGCCAATCCACTGCACTTCATTGCATTTTATTTTAAGTCCACTAAGTTCGCTCCATTTCATTCCATCCTATTTCACTCCATGTCACTGAAACTCCTCACAATTTCTTTTACTCTCCTTCATTGCTTACCATTGCATTCCACTCTACTATACTACCTTACATTCCACTCACTTTCATTCTATTCCATTCCACTTCATTGAATTGTATTTCTTTGCTACCAACTCCATTACAGTTAACATTACTCAAATCCATTTCATTACATTTCCTCTCTAATATTTTGGATTCGGGAAACTCGCCACAATTAATTTGTCACTGTTACCATTCGGCACAGAATTATAATTAGTAACAATTACGATTCGTAACAATTCTAGCGAATTCACCTAAATTCATCAAAATGTATATATATACCATACAGTATTTGTTTATTTATCTTATAAAGGGTGATTCACGAGGATTTACTGTCCTTTACGGAGCTTGTTTCTGAAGACATTTTGAGCAAAAAATGTCATATAAACATAGTTCCTATTCTCATTGTTTTCAGAGTTACACTAATTTAAAGTTATTTGTAAAATACGTGTTTTCTTTAGTTTGAAGTTAAAAGAATAATACAAATAGAGAATGAACCATTCAGAAGTATCATTTCTTTAATTGGCAAGTATTATGAAGCTAAAAATGTGCTTTGAACTCCTTAGTTGCTCCGTACAGACATGTTTTTCTATTTTAACTAGAAAATTACTTTATTCTTACGCACTTATCACAACAGTTATTACAAATCACACCACTTCCACCGACTTAATTATTTTCAGTTCAATTTTGCATCCTAATTTACAGACTTGGAGAGTTTACAACACATAAAAAAAAAGTCGCCGTCCGCTTGAGTACATTTGGCCGCACGCTTGTGAACGGTACGCGTCGCTCTGCATAACTGCATATGGTTATCTTTGATTTCCGTAGCGCTCGCGCTGGCTGCTGACTGCATGCTGACCAAGATCACGCGTTCACAGCAATGCCTTCCAATAACGAAACGTAACTCTGTAAATATTGAGAATAGGACACATGTTTATATGACATATTTGCTCAGAATGTCTTCAGAAATAAGCTCCGTAAAGGACGGTAAATCCTCGTGAATCACCCTGTATAATGTATTTGTAACTTTTTCTTTTCCACAACTAATGTGTTGTGTTTCTATTTCATTTTAATTATTTCCTTTTCACAATAATGTATTGTATGTCTATAGTTCCTACAACTCTCCAAATCCGAAGTATTTTCACTATTTCTTCCACTGTGAGCTCGCAGTCTTTTCAAAATTATGAGTGATGAAATTAGATACACATAAACCAAAACGGGATGCCGTAAACGTTTACATAATGGCTTCACATTTGCAAAACATAACAATGGGGCAGTGTGGCGTTGTGATTTACGTGGTGAGTGTAACTCATTGCTAACAGTAACGCATAATGGGACCAGAATCATAAAGGGACCTTCACATCTTTACAGCCATACCACTGAATCGAGGTGAAAGAGTGTATGGTGTCCATGAAGAAAACAGCAAATACTTCTTCCATTCTTAAAAATAAATTTCAGAGTGTGTCAAATGAAGGAAATGTCAAACTACTAAAAAAATTAGCCATTAGAAGAACATGCGTCTCACCAGGAGATAGCATCTACCTTCAGAACATAAAACGATCAATTAATTGAACGTCATAGCCGAAAGCTATACTAAAACCTTACAAGGTGAAAGATAGCTCCTGCATTTTGAACCAGATAGTAAAGAAAAAAATTAATTTTTGCAACCGACAGACATCTAAATGAGTTAACAAGAAGACATTATTGGATAATGGATGAAACATATAAATCTGCGCCAAAAATTCTGTTACAGCTTTACACAATACACGTGAACACTAGAAATCAGTGGTTTCCTGTAATACTAGTACTGATGGAAAGAAAGATCAGGGATTATTATCAAACACTTTTTCGAGTTATCAAGGAAGAAGAATTCCTTAGATTTCAAAGTCAACTGTTTCCACTATTCGTATCAGTAGACGATGAATCAGCAGTTATTAATGTGATTAAGGTTGAATTTCCAGAAGCCAATGAACTGGCAACATTAGTCAGAAAGCACCATCCAACGTTGTAGGCTATCATGTGCTTCAACATCTGCAGGGTGAAGTAGCGGAAATGGATAGAGATATCGAACAGCTGCAAGCTGTGTATTCACCGATTAAAAGGAAAAGAAAATATGCTGAGACCGACGCAAGTATTTCTCGCATCGTCGAAAATTACAAACAATATAAGGAGGAGGGAAACATTCTGGACCAGCGGTAAACAACCCGCGGCCAGCCACTATATTTGCTGCTGCCCGATAGTAAAGTTTCAAACTTAAAATTTTAAAAATATATTTGAACAGACTTGTATTATTAATTACTATAAATTACAGTATCACTAATTAACAAGATATTTATGTAAATTGTATTTATTATTGGAGGATGTCTGCGGCCCCTCCAAAAAAACATTTTTTTTTAATAATGGCACGCAGTATTCATAAGATTGAGCACCTCTGTCTGGACTATCCCCGGGCATTCAACTATAAAATAGCAGGAAACTTAGTGTAAAATAATAGGAAATTTACTTTGTGACTAACAAAATTATTCTCAATTAATTCAATAGGAATTCAATTTCACCAAGTCAAGTTGTGGCCAATGAATCACCTATGACCAATTCAAAATGTTACCAATAAATCACCTGTGACAAATATATCTGTAGTGAATATGAACCTGTTACGAATTAAGTGTGACCAGTTGTAACGATGACAAAAAATTGTGACGAATTCCTCTAAACCCCTAACGCAGGCTTGCAGAACTGGGCGACAATTGTGGCGTTACGTCACTCATCGGAATACGTCACTCATCGGAATACGTCACTCATCCCTTCCTTCCACCCCCGCGTCATTGACTTGGTAAGAGAGGGGATTTGTATTCAGGTCTGTCTCATGTGATTGCATATGGGCCACAGATACGTCATTCAAAGCCAGTGGACTGTGGACGGGGAACCAACGATTTCCCCATGCTTTCCACCCCTCTCTCGCCAGTTCTGTATCCCTGCCCTAACGTTTTGCTTCAGATTTCTCCTTATTCCACTTTCTTCCATGGCTTTACATTACACTTCACATCCCATGCTACTGAGTTCCATTACATTTAATATCTACTTGAATTCATTCTTTTGCACCTATTTCCTAAAATTTCATCAATGTTATTCTATTAATTTATAGTCTATTCTATTTTATTTTAAACCTTAACATCTGTTCCACTTCATTTAATTATATCTACTTCACTCCATTTTTTTGTATTCCATTCTACTCAATTGATTGGTATTCCACTGCACTTAGCTCAGTAGCATACCACTCTATGACACTCCATTTCGTTCCAAGGTAGTCAACGCCACAGAATTTAATCAATTTCATTCTATTAATTTATACCCCATTTTATTCCAAACTTTGAAATGTACTCCACTTTATTTAATTATATTAAGTGCAAGTTTGAACCAATAAATTATTGAGATTTGCGATAGATTAATTAGTTTAGGAAATTGTATATTTATTATGTAGAACTACATTTGTATATAGATCTTTTGTTAAATCATTATGTTTTGTACTTTTGTGAACTATATTAATAAACAAATCTATTTATTTAATTGTATCCACTTCCAATTCAACGCATCAGACTTCACTCCATTTTTTATTCCATTCTATTTCATTCCATGGTATTCCATTGCACTTCGCTCAGTAGTGTTCCACTCTATGACACTTCATTTCACTTCACTTCGTTCCACGGTAGCCCACGCCACTCAGTTCCATTGCATTTAAAATCATTCTACCCGACTCGATTCTCTTGCATTCAACTTTCTAGCATTTAACAGATCTTATTCTACTAATTTATACTTCCTTTTATTCCAAACTTTAAAACTTATTCTACTTCATTTAATTGTATCCCTTTCCAACCCATTGCATTAGATTTCACTCCATTTTTTATATTTCATTCCACTCTATTCCGTTGCATTCCATTTCAATCCATGCTACATTTTTTACTGTATTCCAGTCAATTTAATTGTCCGTTGTACTTCTCTCAAACCCATTCCATCCTTTTTCACTCTATTCCATTTTGTTCTATTATAATCCATTTCACTGTATCCCCTTCCAATCCATGTATTTAATTCCAGTGTATTCAGTTCCATTGTAATACGTTCTATCTCATTTATCTACATTCTATTCAATTCCATTCCATTAAATATTAATGCATTCCACACTATTCCATGCCCTGCCTTTGTATTCCACACAAACCTACTGCTTTATAGTGGTATAGTAGTGTTTATCGGCGACATATAGTAACATTCACAAAGTATTCTAGCTCAAATAGCCTTTTGTGCACACGTCATAGAATGAGATGCTTGCCAATTGTGCTGTCTAGGTAAGTCGGTTCTACCATCCGCTCACTGCGTATTCCTCTCGAGCCATCAAATCGGTACATCATTCTGAGTCCAGAATTCATCAACATTTCCCTCTCCTAATCTTTGGACAAACCGCGACGAACATCTAAAACGGCAGACGATCCAATCGGCGTCACATAAACACAGGTCGAGCTCTATTTTTTCGAGACGTAGATGATAATGAAGAAGAACTGTTGAGGGTATTGGTGGAATGAAGACAGAAGAATAGGAGAACTTTGAGAAAAATCCTCAGCACTTTGGCTTTGTCCACTACAAATACAACACTACTGACAAGATTAGAATTCGGATCCGCTGACGTCGTAAGCCAGCGTTTTGCCAAATCAACTACCAACACGAATAGCTAGTTCACTGTTTTACATTTCACTTTCTTCATTTCTGTATTCTACTCTATTCAATTCTGTTGTGTTCTGTTTTCTTCCATCCAATTTCATTACATCATCATCATCATCATCATCATCATCATCATCATCAGCAGCAGCAGCAGTAGTAATAGTAGTAGTAATAGTAGTAGTAGTAGTAATAGTAGTAGTAGTAGTAGTAGTAAGTAGTAGTAGTAAATAGTAGTAGTAAGTAGTAGTAGTATGAGTTATTTACTTAAAAATTAAGTAATTCTTATTTGAATTTCAGAGAAGTTGCTCAAAACACCTACGCATTTTGCAGAGATGTATGTAGTTCTGAAACATTCGCTAGAACTCAAACTAATATTGTAATAGCCGAGATATTTAATTTTCATTAATACTTATTAGATAATTTAAAAACACAATGTTCTGATTGTTTTATAGACTCTGGAAAGCGCCGCGGAAAATTGCGTAAACACAATTCGTAAGATTTCTTCTTTAGCAGGTATGTTTCAACAAAGAAAATACGTTTCTGCAGTTACATGTATCCAATCATGGTTAAATATACGTACTTATTTTAATACAGTATATGTAGCTGACTAAATTCAGATTAACAATGTAAAGGATCCCAAAATGCAAGATACGATAGAATCAGAAATGAAGATAAACGAAGTCAATTGAAAAAGAATATGGTACTGTTTCAAATGAAAAAGTACATTACGACAGAAAATAATTTATTGGTAGATCTTGTACAGACCTACAAGGATTGGATGTAATTTTACATTCGAAGAGAAAAACCAATCGTGGAACGACCGAAAAAGAAATGGTTTCAACAACTGAAGCAAAGAAAATTAAACTGATTTTTTTTTATAATTCCTAAAAACTTCCACATGCCCTGGATTTGTGGTGGTCCTGTAATTTCCTGCAGTTCACTCTAATCTATTGCCACTGTGACGAATTTTCTGACTAATCTCGCCAATATGTCATCTCACAATTACAAGTTTCACCTACGCTACATCGGATAATAGCGCGCAGAAATGGAACAGGAAAATAGAGAATGCTCTACTTAGCAATTTTAGATAGGGAACTTGGAGTCTGAAAAGACAGATTAAGGCGATTAAGTCAGTTTCAGTGCAAATGTCTGTGTTTGGATGATACTTTTCCTGGTCGCTGGATTGGAAGGGAAGGCCCTATTCTATACCCTGCGAGGTCATCCAACATGAATCCACTCAAATATTTCCTTGTTAACAAGAACTCAGTAAACACGGGTATGAAATTAGCTTCCAGGATTACAGCCACATGTGATGTGATTGAAAACACGCTAGGGCTGTTTGAAGGGTGCGGCAGAATCTCAATATCATGCTTGCATTGAGATTGGTGACCGTCAATTTCAGCAACTCTTGTGAGGTACAAAATAGTATAGATGAGGAGGCGAGACTTGGCATGTGAGCTGTGCGTGAGAAGAAAGCTTGAGCTATCAGGAAGAGAGTTTATTTCATGATGGTTAATGTCATACAAATCTACAGACACGGAAGTTCATCTCACACTAAACCTATATCTTCCCCCTCCATATCTATTGGTGATATAGCCACGGCACATGATATGATCACAGGACAGGTGTTGTCTTCTTTGCTGTACATTGTTAACTCGGGCTTGTAAATAATAGGAAAAAAATAAATAAATAAATAAATAAATAATAATAATAATAATGTAAATATGAATAAGTAATGCAAATAATATGGAAACAGTAAGCGATAGCAATAGATATGTTCAGCCCATATCTCCTTAAGGGTACCCATGAGTGACATTACGAAATTCTAAACTATAAAAGCAAGATTTTCATATTTGTACAATAGGTGTATACTAATGTAACTAAAGAATTCACAAAAATGTGTCCTTTTAGCTCTCGTGGTTCACAAGTTGTATGCAAGTTTACATTTTTGGGGGCGAGTAATTCAAAAAGTTCCCTTCTTAACAATTTTCTTCTTTTCGGTCTCATAATTTGTAATAGGTTCACCGCATATATATTCCTTTAAATAGCCCTGAGTTTCAATGTGGATTCATTATACATACTAGGTTCAAAAAGTTCCCGGAATTTGCTAGTATCATAGAATCAACGTACCCTAAACACTATTCTACAGCATTCCCTTCAAAATAGTTGCTTTCCGCAACAACACACCCTTGCCAACGCGTGTAGAGTTCCTGGAAGCAGGCCTGGAAGCCATTCTGTGAAACCCGTCTTAGTGCTCTCGTCGCGTTTGCGATAACCTCTTCAGCATTGAATCTCCGTCCTTTCAAATGACTTTTCAGACGGGGAAACAGAAAGTAATCAGGTGGTGAGAGATCAGGAGAGTATGGTGGATGATCCAAAGCAGTTATGTTGTGCCTGGCAAGAAAATTCTTTACAATAATTGCGAGATGAGCAGGTGCATTGTCATGCATAAGGAACCAGTTGTTTTCTACCCACTTTTCTGGACGTTTCCTTCTCACTGCGTCCCGGAGGCGACGGAGGATTTCTACGTATAATTCTTTCGTTACAGTACGACCTTCTGGAATGAACTCATGGTGGATGAGACCCTGAGAGTCGAAGAAAACTTCCAACATAACTTTGCCTTTGGAAGTGTCCCTAGGAAATTTTTGCTTCCGAGGAGATGTTTTCGATTTCCACTCAGATGACTGTCGTTTAGGGACTGGGCCGTACAAGTAGCACCAAGTTTCATCACCAGCAATAATTTTGTTTAAGAAATCACTATCTTCATCAGCCATACTAATCATGTTCCCAGCAAGAGTCATTCTTGTTTCTTTCTGTTCTGCTGACAACATTTTCGGAACTAACTTCTGAGACACGTAATGCATGTTGAGATGCTTGCGAAGAACACTGTGTACACTTCTGACTGATATTCCAATCTCTGCTGCTACCTCTTTTATGATTTTACGTCGGTCGTCCCTCACAACATTACGCACACGCTGAGCGATTGCTTCATTTGTTGCAGTTGTTGATCGGCCGCTGCGTACGTCATCTTTGATGCTATCGCGGCCACCAGAAAAGCGTTTACACTTCAGTTTTTTTCATTGCTGCTTCGCCATATGCTTCTTCCAACAATCTTAATGTCTCTGCAGGAGTTTTGTGTAACAAAACACAGAACTTGATGTTTGTACGTTGCTCTGTGGACATAATTACAAAATGCGACGAACAAACAAAACACTATGATAAACAATTGCCTACAACTCAAAACCAACAATCGCCATTATCAACAAACTTTAAGGAAATGACATCATGAATGTTACCAACAAAACAAATGTATAATATCCCTTGTTATATATTAATACGAAATATGGTAGTAAAATTCCGGGAACTTTTTGAACCCAGTAGTATAAGTCTCTAGAATGTTTTAAACATTGTATAATTCTTTATTAAATGTAAAATAATATATATAAGAAACCGAAAAAAATACATATTGAAATTGTATTCACCGTAAGACCCGAGTTACTTCTATTTAATACATATCTGTGAACTTAAATACCAAGTTTGAACTATCATAAAATCTGCTAAGCAAGGAGCATTTTATAGGAATGAAAATTCTGAAAATTTAGTGTGTCAGAAAACACCTATGAAAGATTTAAATACATTACTCATATAAAAATTCTTCTGGTTCACCAGTGAATCTATAGGAACATCTGTCAATCAAAGTAGAGCAGTATATTGAAAAAGAAGTCAATGAAAATGCAAATAAATCCGAATTGCTCAGTGAAGTGCAAAACTGAGCGTGTCTCAGCTGGAATTTAAAGGACCACAAGCCTTTTAAAATTGGCGTATGGACTTCAAAAATGGCGGTACCGTACTAGTGGTGTTACTTTTTTAATAGAGGAAGGTAGGTAATATTTTAGTAGCAGTAGTAGTAGTAGTAGTAGTAGTAGTAGTAGCAGTAATAGTAGTAGTAGTAGTAGTAGTAATAGTAGTAGTAGTAGTAATAGTAGTAGTAGTAGTAGTAGTAGTAGTAGTAGTAGTAGTAGTAGTAGGTTATTTTACGACGCTTTATCAACATCTTAGGTTATTTAGCGTCTGAATGAGATGAAGGCGATAATGCTGGTGAAATGAGTCCGGGGTCCAGCACCGAAAATTACCCAGCATTTGCTCATATTGGGTTGAGGGAAAACCCCAGAAAAAACCTCAACCAGATAACTTGTCCCGACCGGGAATCGGACCCGGGCCACCTAGTTTCGCGGCCAGACGCGCTAACCGTTACTCCACAAGTGTGGACATAATACTTTATAATGTCAAAAACAAAATTGTGGTTTTTGAGATATTTTCTTCAAAATTCACTCATGGGTACCCTTAATCTGGCTTCGCAATCCCCAAATTTCCTATCTCAAAATTGTCAATAGCGTTCCCCGATTTCCTGTGTAACTTTTGCGCGCTTTTACTGGATCGCTCTGTATAACCCTGCAATTAGAATAACGTCGATAAATAACCGCTAAATGAAAGGATGTCTATAGAAGAAGTGAAAAGAACGTCTCATTTAAATATTACATAGCAACTACAATACTCTATAAATAATTACCATAATGATGGTGATGATGATGATGATGATGATGATGATGATGATGATGATGATGATGATTATGATAACGAAGAAGATGGTATAGTAGAACTTGATTGATATGGGCACTGAAGTTGGACACCCCTCACTTAAACAGCCAAATCATGAAGACAGCGCAAAGTGGTGGCCTGCAAGATATGCACAGATACTAGAGAAGTGCATTTATTCGATTAAAGCAAGTAATGATTCAAGTGATAGCCAATATATAGCATTAAAACACAATTTACGACAATCTTCAACGCCCACTTGTGGTATCGGCTTAAGAAAGAAAAGCAAAGACCCACATATGCAAATACTTTTATATCGGACGGCACAAGATAATAACGGAAAGCCAATCAATGACTTTGCTAATAGGGTTGGAGCTTCTCTAACATATACCGGCATATGTTAACATGACTGTTCCATTTTCTTCGAAGCAGAATGCATAATATTATTGAAAAAAAGGCTAACAACGTCAAACAGAGCTTTAGTTATGGAGAATACTTAGCACATACATAGTTTGATTATGCAAACGACGTGGTAGCACGGAGCAGGCGAGTTGAGTTGTATGCAGACCTCGTTTTGTTTCAACCTTGACGGATAAGCGTGGTCAATTCGAAAGCTATACAACCTAAGAAGTACTAATATTTCATCTCAGCTGCCGAATATCATGTTACGTTATCTATTAAATAATTTGTACAGGGTGTCATCCTACAGTTTGTACACGAACAATAACTCACTCCCCACGGGTAGACAGGTCAAAGAAAGAGTAATTCTACATGCCAACCCATCTAAATAGCTCTGAGGACCACCCAGCACAAAAACTTACAATGAGGGAACTTCCAAATACGTCAGCCTTGCAACAACGAATCACGGCTGAAATGCTAACGTAGCCGCCCACAAATTAAGTTGGATTCGGTTCGATTCTCAGCAAAGAGATTGAAAACTATCTCACGCAAGTCGAATGGTGTGTTAGCTTCGCCTTGTTTCTACTGTATCATGCTGACCACATACCCAGAAAATTTAAACTATTAAGTAACTCATAACGTCACCATAGAATAATTCTCTACAGCAAAAATTAAAAAAGAAAAGTAAACAATAAGTAAAACATCCGGTGCTATATTTTTCCATTATACATTTCACTTAGTAATTAAATCTGATATGTCACTTAACATTATGTCGAATTGTGCACACCCACTACGCAATACACACATTCCTCTTCGCAAATTTAGAAGCTTTCCATCATTTAATATAGTTACGCCGAAATTATTATTTAAGAACAAACAATTGAGATCATTTTAACAGTTCATTTTACAGTTTCCTTACTTGAAGTATTCTTTAGTTTTAACTATACGCCTGAGTCGACACGATCGATGGTCTAGTGGCTAAAGCGCTGGACTTACAATCCCGTGGATTCGGATTTGATCTATAACTTGTATTGGCCAAGCCCGGTTCAGATAACACAGGGGTTTTCTCCGGGAGCTCCGGTTCTCATGTGGCATCCCAATAAATCTCCATCATCTTTTCTCATCACAGGTGTAGCGTAGACCAGCCTCCTATGGCGCACCTTGGACAACGACTCTGTCGGTAAATTGGTTTACACAATCGGTTTCATATGGGCGAATGACGAAAAGTTAAGTATCCGCCATTAGTTAAAAAAAATATGTTAGTAGAGCATTGATTATGAAACCAAATTAAAATACATTCGGTTTCATTTTTAAATCCTATGTTTAAGTTAATAAAAAAAAAGGTAAAAGGTATCCCCGTAACATGCCATGAAGGCACTTGGGGGGCATGGAGGTAGAGCCCCATGCTTTCCATGACCTCGGCACTAGAATGAGGTGGTGTGGTCGGCACCACGCTCTGGCCGCCTTTTACCCCCGGGAAGGACCCGGTACTCAATTTTATAGGAGGCTGAGTGAACCTCGGGGCCGTTCTGAAAGTTTGGCAACGAGGAAAAATCCTGTCGCCACCTGGGATCGAACCCCGGATCTTCCAGCCCGTAGCCAGCTGCTCTACCAACTGAGCTACCCGGCCACCCATGTTTAAGTTAATACATTTAATATATTTCTCACAATTTTACAGTAGATATATTATAGGCTTATTCGTATTTAATAATTACTACTATTATTTTTCTTTACGCAAATCAATAGATATTTAAGGAAACAGGATACTAAAATTCACTTTTTTTTTTTTTTCAAAAAATTGTTTCCGCTTAAAATGATCTTTCGACTGTGGAGAATATATTACAAATAAAATTTAAGTCCTAACACAATGCTATGACATTTAATGACGCCATTTTTAAAACTATGTTAGCCGAATACTTAAAAGCCTACGCCCACTTCAGTTTCCAAACTCATTTGTTTCAAATTTACCGCATTCTCAATCTGATTTCGGTTGTTTGTTTTATATAATTTCATTCTGCAATAGTGTGGCAGCCCTATCTCTAATAGTTTTTCTTTTAATTCATTGGACAGAAGGAGATTGTATTATTCCTTCAGTTATTTTTGTCAGACATGTTTGAAAACTTTTTTTGCTCTAAAGTGTAGAAATGTGGTTGTTACATCTTGCTATAAATAGTTATTGTAGTGTCTAGAAACACATAGTATGTAAATAGTGTGTATTATATTGGTTGCAGTTGGTGTAGTTTTGTGTTTTGTAGTGCATTTGTGTACATTCAGTAGCAAACAGAAGGCTAGACTTGTACACAATATGAAAAAATGAGGCAGAAAATATAAAAAAGGTAGTAAATATAGTAAGCTCACAACAATCATTGCCTGGTCCTTCAAGTGAAAGTTTATATCAAGTGGCTCTCTAGATACGTGTTTATCCGTAAATTGCTGTTTTGTCAACGTGCTCACTATAAATTGATATAACTCAGAAACTATTAATGATAAGAAGCCCAAATATTGTACGGATCTTAAACAGACTATTTAAAAATATTTGGCTTCATTATAATTTTGATATTTAAATTTAATATGAAAACAATTAATAATATGCAAAGGAGTAGATTCAAAAATTGAAATTCATGATATTCTAAAATCAGTTATATAAATTTTATAATAAATATAAATTTACATATCTTCTCACCATTCGTGAGCTGCCACAAGGGGCAAAGAGTACTTAACTACAAGTTCATGAAAAACCATTAATTTTGTTTTAACAATGAAATTCTTACAAGTACATAGCTGCAAATATTTTTTTTAGATTAGTGGAAATATACCTATTTTTAGAAAGATAAGTGTTACAAAAAAAAGTAAAGAATGCTACTGAACTTAGTTTGATTTCGAATATAGGTGATTCTTCAGGAGAGCAATTGATCCTTTCAATGCAGCTAAGGTTACAATCGGAATAATAGATGTAGGTATTCCAAGCCTCTTAAACACATCTTTCATGAAGAGAGTAGCGGTACCTCTTGCTCCAACCAGAAGTCCGATTACTGCAACCTCTTTAACTGGTATTTTTTGAGGTAATAGGGAATGGTAGGATTGTAGATATTCTTTTTTTCATTATCCACTTCTGCTGGCTGTTCCTCATCCGCTTCGAAACGCACAATGGGCTCAATTATGTATCCAGATCTTGTAGATTTCTTGAAAGCTATTATATCTATGCGCCGTGTACTGCCAGTGACGGAGAGACCATATACTTCTTCAAAGGTGTTGTAATCGGCATGTTTAAGGGCAGTGGCTATAATTGATCGTACTTGGTGGTGTCTAGCGTTTCGCAGAGCTTCGCCGTGCGGACAGGATCCCAGGACGTGTGCAAGAGTTTCAACCTCGTTGTGGCAATGCCTACAACGGTTGTCCTGAGATCTTCCCGGCACAGCACGTACTGCAGCAACATTTCCAACCATTTTAATGTCATCGCGCCATTCGCTGTTGGAGAGTCCTTCGTGTTTACAAATCCATTTGTTGGCACCAGGATATTGTTTAAATAAAACTACGCCTTTCCCTTTTTGTGGATGACGACACCAAATATCAAATTCTCTGTTCCTCAGAAGGTTGCGAATCTTTGTAACATTTAAGAAATGTTCATTCTTATGAAATAAGGCATCTTCTGGAACAATGTTCAGAAATTGGGCACATCTAATGCTCTCCTCATGAACCTGACGTCTTTTTATGATGTATGGGTTTAGAGATTTGTGTAAACATCGAAGGGCATTAATTTGTTGTAGTAGTGCTTCCCATTTTGTTCGAAAAATTCCTAGTCCTTTGTACTTCCTGGGACTATAAATCATTGCATTAGGAATGTCTGTAGGCAGATTCAGTACCTCTTTCAGTGCACTTTTTATTAATTTGTCGGCGTCATCCAAGAACTTTTTTGGTATAAGTTCAAAAGGGATGGTTTGAAATTGATATATTAAGGAAGGACAGATGGAGGTATTTAGAACACAATATTTCTGGTCTGCATGAAGAAAAGGTGACGAGGTAAGAGTTTCAAGTTTATTCTTTAGATCTTTTAATGTTGACTGGGGATTGAAAACTACTGAGTCAGAGAAGTTTACTCCATTTTTCTGTAAAGCATATTGAAAATCAACTGTAGCTATATTGTAGTAAATCTTTTTGTAAATTTAATGGCAAAAAAACTTCTCAAATGTTAAAAAAAAAAAACCGACTGAGTTAATATATCAATTTTTGTAAATAGTACAAATGGGGGGCTAATTTCCAAATTTGGATCCCCTTTTGATTTTTTAAAAGCCTAGTACTCAAATTTAGATTTTATACATACGGTTGTTCAGCACACAAAAATTATGTGTCAATGAAAAAACAATGAATTTCAAATTTCCAGTATCTTCTTGTCTTAAAATTATATATGCATCGAAAGAAATAAATTACTAGTTTAAAATGACATTCTAATCATATTCCTTTATATTCAACTTATTAGCAGTATTGTCAAACAGGCAGTTGCAAAACTAGTTGCTATTGTGCAAATTCATTCAAGCTTAACCAGGGGTTTAGAACTAATAATAGCTAACCAATTGGAAAAGAGGGACCTTTCGTATGTGTAGTATTCTCTTATGAAATTAATCTTTAATTAATACGAAGCATGCCCTTTCATTTGGTTGTTTTTCATAAGCAGTGGCACGCTGTGCAATTATATGTGAATGAAGCAATATGTAGGTATATTACAAAACTGGTATCAACCAACTCACCTCAATATATTTCAAGACCAAAGCAATTCTCCTCTGTTTAGCAGCAAAATCAATGATGATCTGGGAATAAGTTCTCATTACTGCGAATGGTTTCCAGTAATTTCTTCTCTGTGGACAGTAATGATAATCTGAATAGTCTAACTCCTGCTTAAGAATTTTTATGTAGGTTTTTATTCTTTTTAATGCAGAAAAAGAACGTTCAATAGAAGCATTACTTCCAGGAATTGTAACAATCAGTTTGCATAATTCTGCATGTTGAAATAACGCACTGTCAATCTTCATTGCTTTTAAGTAACACAAACGTTCACTCGCATTTTTATTCTTCAAGTCTGCATTGCAACAACACACAACCAACTCACTTCTTAAACGAGGAAAATCGAAGTGTTGACCATCAACTGAGTGCAATGGTGAAAAAGGAATTTCAGGGAACCTTTTGTCACGATTCGGTTTTATTAATTCAAGGAATTTTTACTTCTCTAGGTTCTGAAACCACATATCAATTTGATTGACAAGAAATCCAGAACTTCAAAATATATTTTTCTGAAGCATTTTTCTACATCTCCTGCATTACCCAGCCGTGATCGTTTGCTCTGCGGTTCAGTTGTTTCTTTATTAGAACAAGTTTCGGAAAATATTTTCTGCTGACTATATTCTCTTTAGCTTCAGCCATTTTATGGACACAAAGCGAGATGTCGTTTGATTTTGTTTGTTAATTTCAAAAAGGACAGTAGTTACTAAAACATATTTTTAATTACAGGAAGTATAAAATTGAAGGTAAAATCTTCTAGACCAGAAATAAACTCTCGAGCAGCAATATAGGTTTCGTTATCACAACTATCTGGGTTTTCAATTATATTTTCAAGCATTGTGCTTAATTCAAATTTATAATCATACAAGGTCTGTACGACTGCTGTTCATTCATTCATTCATTCATTCATTCACTTTATTCCATAGATCTTACATGAGCAATGAAGCTTTAAGATGTGGAACAAGTCAAAATTGTACAATATTACAATTACAATTTTTACAAATTTTTATAGTTTTACAATTTAGTAATTTTCTACAATTTTTACAATTTTGTGCAATTTTTTACAATATTTTGGCGAGATGTAGTGGGATGAGATGAGGTCCGAGGATTCGCCAAAATATTACCCGGCATTTGCCTTTTGGTTTGGGGAAAACCTCGGAAAAACCCAACCAGGTAATCAAATCAAAGGGGGGTAATCTAATCAAAGGTGTTGATGCCAAGGACTCGCCATGGACCATCCGGCTTCAGTTCCACGGCTGTGGAAAACCTCGGAAGAAACCAAAGACCAAAGGGGGATCCAACCCAAGCCCGAACGCAGCTCCGGATCAGCAGCCCAGCGAGTCTGCCGACTGAGCTACATCGATGGCTCTACTGAACGTATACAATACATAGCCAATCAGATTATTAAATTTACAAACGCAAACGATCATTTATCAGTTAAGCTATATGTATAATACAAAACAAGTAAGTTAATTAAATTTAAGGCATAAACAATTCAACCAGTTGTGATATACAGAAATTGATAATACATATCATGCAAACTACTTCAAATTACAAACACAAACAATTTATCAATAGAGCTATATAGATTACTATTAAATTTAAAGCATATACAATTCATCGGCCAAAACTACACAAATATATACAATACAAAGTAGCATACTTTCATTAAGCTATACAAATTTGTGCAATTAATATCAAGTAGATTAATTCAATTTATAATCATAAACAATTCATCAGTTGAGCTATACAGACTACCATTCAATTTGTAGTAGACCTATATACAATTCATCAGTAGAGTTACACAGATTAGTAATCATATTAAAAGCATATACAATTCGTCAGCCAAACTATACAAACAGTTCAATTTACAAACTTATTTTCGTTAAGCTATACAAAATTGTACAATTCATATGAAGTAGATTAATTCAATTTATAAGCTTAAACAATTCATCAGTTGACCTATACAGTATACTAATCAATTTACAGCACATAGAATTCATCAGTTATGCTAAACAAAAACATACAATGCATAATAAACAGATTAAGTCAATATAAAAACATATTTTAGTTGAGGTATATAAAATTGTACATGTCATTTAAGTAGAATTATTCAATTCACAAGCATAAACAATTCATCAATTGTGTAGAAGGTATGAGTATGTAGAAATTTGGTCAATTCTGTTCTGAACCTTTTCTCGTGTATTAAAAGTATTTATTTCAGTCACTGATTTCACAGCATATGTTTAAGGTGTTAAACCTTTGCATTACATGTTTAAAAGACGTACGAACGTTTTCGTTGGACTACGCCAACATCATCAGATACGACGTACATTTCAGCAATATCAATAATCTCTACAAATACAATACATATTTAGTGGCATGCAAAATAAAACATACGAGTGCACCTCAGCACATGTGTGGACTTCGGTCCTACGTTCATAGACATCTATGACGTAGTGCACACGGCGGCCACTAGAGGGAACCCAAGAGTTGGAGCTTAATCTGAGACGATTCTGTCCGACGCCGGAGTGGTATCCGGTGTGGCTTAGTGGATAAAGCATCAGCACGTAGAGCTGAAAACCCGGGTTCAAATCCCGGCGCCGGAGAAAATTTTTCTCCGTTCCATTACTCTTACATCGTTTGGACTAATCTTGTTCAGAATAGGGAGCAATGACGGGCTTATGTGAGAGCGGCAATGAACCTCCGGGTTCCTTAAAAGCCAGTAAGTAAGTACTGCTGCTCCAAGATATACCTATGAACTATTCCACGTGTTTGAAGGATAAATTTCCAATTTTTATATTTCCATTTCGTACAATATTCTGGTCACGACAATTCTACAGTAACTATCCATAAAATATTTTAACTCAAATAAAAAAGAAATGATGAAAATGAGTAAAATAAAAGCCCGTGTAAGTGTCCTATTACAGAGAATACTTTAAAACGAGCAAACGTCAAGAGTTGTGAAAAAATTGAAATAAAATAAATTGTAATTTTAGCTTTTAATACATTATACCAAATTAAAATATTGGACTTCTGAAAACAAATAACTGATACGAGTACTAGGCCTATTAACTTTCCAACTTTTTACTGTGTTAATATTTAGGAATTTACTTCGCGACCTATTTCGAAGTTTTATTCTCCATAGCCTAGTGAAGATCCCGCGCTATCTTCTGGTTTCTTGTTGTGGTGGGGTGTGTTCATGATTATATCGAAAAGGGTGCGTGTTTTGAAATTGAGTTGAGTGTTCAGGATGTGATGTGCGTATGTTTTTGTAGTTTATAAATTTCATATTGTTCTAGTATGTCAAGTTTCTGGTTTTTTGGCTGGATGTGTAATATTTTCATGTCGTTGTCTGTGATGCTGTAGCTGTGACTGGAGTATGTGATATGTTCTGCATATGTTGAGTTGTTGTGTGGTTTGGTTATGGCTGTGATGTGTTCCTTGTAACGCGTTTGAAATGATCTTCCAGTCTGTTCAAGGTAGAAGTCGTTGCAATATTGTTGCACGATAGTTTGTAAACGCCTGTTAAGTTGTATTTATTTGTGTCTTGTCTGTGTGTTCAGATGTTTTTATAGTATGTTTTGTGTTCTGTATGCAATTTTGTACTTTAGTTTCTTGAATGATGATGAAACCTTGTAGCCTATGTGTTCTTGTTTTCGTATGTTAGTGTGATGTATTTGTTTTTTTTTTCTTGTGTTTGTGTGGCGTTTTCTTGTTTGCGTTTAGTCTTCCTTATGATGTTGCAGTTGTATTTATTTTCTTGTGCTATGTATTTGATAGTGTGTATTTCTTCCTTATAGTCTTGTTAGCTCATAGGAATGTTGATGAATCTGTATATCATGGATCGGAATGCTGCGTGTATGTGTTGTGTGGGGTGATTGGAGATGTAGTGTGTGTGTGTTATCGTGGTATAGCTCGCGCAAGGAACAATTACCGGAAAGCAATGGTGACGTTACTGTCTGTTTTGACGTGTGTATGTAGACACGCCGAGGGGGCGAGACGTGCGGGCCGATGGAAGTACTGTCTTTTCCAAGAAGATGAACAAATGAGGACATCGCTGTGGAAATAAAGAACGTAACAAGAGAAAATTTCGAATCTAATTAAACGTGCAACATATGTTTACGAATGAAATAATAATACCGTGCGATAAAAGACACGTATTCACATGCAATAGAACAAACTAATCGTAATGTAACTATCAGAACGCAAGACTGATTCTATTTATGTCATTTCTCTTCCGACTGTACTCTTGAATATCATTCAAGCTATCTCGTGACCTTTCTTGTCGCCCGCTCTTCCTTATCGCATTGTTTCATACGCATTCCTTCCGTAGGTATTTCCTGCTTGCGAATGTATTTTGTTTGTGTGTTTGTGTAGATTTTCAATCTGTCTTTTATTCCCTTTGTATAGTATTAGTATGTCGTCTACGTATCTGTGCCAGTATATGATGGAGTCTGCGTGTTTGCTGTTATCTTTGTTTAGAATGTGTGTCTTTTCTATGTTGTGTATGTAAATTTCGGCTAGGATGCTGGAGATGGTTGATCCCATGGGTAGGTCTTCAATTTGGTTTAAGGACACCCCTTCAAAAGAGATGTTTCACTTCTGACTTTATACATACATGAAACCCCTGATCTTTATACAGAGAACAAATGCCTCCGAAAAATGAAATTTTTACCTTAAACCCAATCTCTATCTTTCAAACTGTGGATAATATAACAATTTTTGTATTATAAAAACTTATTGAAAAATTACATTTTTGTAGAAAAAAATTAATTAGGTACTCCAGAATGAGTGTACTTAGATCAATGAGTTTTAGGAGAGAGTTAGACATATCTGAAAAGTTTCTTGTGAAACTATCATTTTTTTTTAATTTGTGGCAGCTCGTTCACGCATTGTAATCCAGAGTTTTTCTTTCTTATATTTAGGAAAATTTGCCACTTTCTAAAATTCTCTTGAGTTTTAAATTCGCGGAAAATTGGTCAGGAACCGACACTGCCGTTTATATCATAACATTGAGAGTTGATAAAAACTTGTCCCCTCCATTTTTAGTAAACAGTTGTGGAGTTTGTTACAAGTGTGGAAAAGTTACATTTATTCTTTGAAAACAAGTGAAAATGGGTCGACATTCAGTGATTATGGACATGAAATGACAGATCATTGTAATGTGGAAGAATGACTTGAGATAATATCTAACTCCATCCCAAAATCCAATGATGCAAGTACATCCATTCTGGAGTAATTAAATTTTTACTACAAAAATTTAATTTTTCAATAAGTTTTCATAACAGAAAAATTGTTATATCATCAACAGTCTGAAAGATAGAGATATTGGGTTTACAGTTTAAAAAAAAAAACTTAATTTTTCACAGGCATTTTGTCCCTATATAAAAATCAGGAGGTTTCACATAACTATAAGGACATATATTATTTTGAATGGATATCCTTAAACCTTTGGTAGAAACTGTAATACAGATATTCATATTGATAGTCACTGTGTGAATAAACTATTTCGGCATTTTCACAATTGTCATTTTGAACACTTGAAATAAGAATGTTCTTACCATACCATTCCCTTTCTTCAGTTGACAAGAACTTAATAAGATCTCTCAAATCGTGAAGCTTGCCTTTTTTGATAGACGGTTCTTGAAGTTCTTCAAAGTCAAGAAATTTCGGCTTATGGGCTTGCAACGGCTCTCTCAGTAAATTGTTCTACATAACTGACTTCATATGGGTGAATGACGAACAGTCAATTACCCACCATTAGTAAAAAGAAAACAATACAACATGAATAAGCCTATATAGAATAAACCTAAGCATTGTGAAATAGTAGCAGGCCAGTCGGCATATACAACCAAATTTAAATTCATATAAAATAAATGCTATCAGACCCAAAATAAACTTTTCACATGAACAACCACCTCAAAAGTTTAAATTTCTATTATGGCGTTATCAGGACGTATTTGCATTTTATGCATTTTTAACACCTGAAAATCTTTGCGAATTTTCTCCTAATATACAAACTGGTAACCTACACATACAAGTGTAAAAAGTCGAGCAAGATAATGAATAATAGCGCACAGAAAGTATTTTGGGCGGCATCATGCAATAGCTTCTCACGCAAATTGTGTCCGCATCGCTAATATATAATGCCCCTTGCTGAGATTGTTCTGACAGGACCAGGTATCTGGGCGTCACACTGTGGCGGCAACCAGCGCCTTGAGCCAGGTCTAAATTAACATTACGCCAACTTACATGTAAAAATAGCTTCTTCTACCCTGAATTCTTGTAAGGTATTATTCACTTTATCTTACAGTCACTCTCAAAGATGTATTAGTAGGTAAAGGAGCGCGGAATGTCTTTCCGTTCGTCTTCCTTTCGGGACGGCCAATTTGGTCTTGAGTACTTTACCCTGTTCATTTTGATCATATTGTTCCCCATCCACAGCGAGTAAACAAGGGACCCAAAATGAAGTATAAACTTGTATAAATTAACGGTTTAAGTTCTCTGAAACTAAAGAACAGTCATCGTCGTAACATCGTCACCTTCCTTAAGAACCGAACTCTCAACTCCAAATATTATCCAAATATAGGGTAAAGGTTGGTAATATTATGATACGAGTAATATTGTGATAGTTCTTTTTGAGAATTTGTTACAATTTTACTGAGCGAGAGAAGGATCGGTTTTGTGCAGAAACGTGTGCAGGAACATTCCCTTAATACGTTGACGCAAAAAAAAAAAAACTATCTTTCTCTTGCTCAGTAAAATTGTAATAAATTCTCAAAAAAAAAAAAAAATCACAATATTACTCATCACAATATTACCAATCTTTACCCTACAAATCGTTTCTTCTTAAGTCTTCCTCCTTCCTTATAGCATGTAATTAAGAATATTCTTTGGGTGTTACTAATCATTCGTCGTTTGTCTTTGCTTTCTGTTGTGCATTGCATGCAGTCGAAAAAATACTTTAATTACCCTCGTACATTCTAATCTCTAAGCCAGTCATTTCTTGTAATCGCTAGTATAGATCTTTAAAATCTAATTTCTTCTGAACTTCATCCAATATTAACTTTTCTTGTAACTATCCACATTTCGCTCCCTTGTCGAGCACAAGCTATTGCCATGCTTTCATAAACCTAAAGTTTCCAAGACATTTATGATGTCTCTATGCAGAATGGTATGACATAAATTATCTTTATATAAACGAAAATAAAACCATATTATTATTCCATTCTCATTATCTGAAAAATGTAACAAACCTCCTACATCTAATGTTACGTTTTATTTAACGACGCTCGCAACTGCAGAGGTTATACCAGCGTCGCCGGATGTGCCGGAACTTTGTCCCGCAGAAGATATTAGAGAATATTATAGTAGAGAGTATGGAGTATACAGTAGAGAATATTATTTAGTTTTCACTCGTGACATTATTTTATTATTTTATTTTCTGTTTAAGTACGAGTATACATGGTTTTATATGTTTCATTGCACCATATACAGGGACATCATTTTATTTTTACTTCAATTTTTATTGTACCTGAGTTTTTGAATGTACTTCACTCCCACCCCTTCTACTGATGAAGTTCCAACTGTCTTCTACACACAGATCCAAGACCGCATATAGTAAACAGCACTGAGTTAGTGAGTACAGTACGTTCCAGAAATATGTTCGCGTTTTCCAGTGACGAAAGAGCTTTCAATATTGAATCATATTTTCGCACAGGTACTGTCCGTTTGCCTACGTCGCATCCCTATTTTCTCTACCTGCTACTGTTCGCCCCTCTGTAAAAGCAGGGCTGTCTTAGCTCTTTTATGAAAACATTAATTTCTGTTAGGAATTGTACGTTTACGTAATATTATACAACTGTTTAAAATAACTTAAATAAAAGGGCCTCGTTAAGTAATTAACTGTCACGTGATTTCCTCCCTTTCTAAGATCCTGCGGCATAACCACTTGGACGGACAGTAGATAGCATGTCTGAGTAATTTTATCTGTGCGGGTCGGGCAGAAGTGAAGATTGAATTCACAGTACGTAAGGTACTCTTTTATAGACTAGGTACAAAATTATTTCAACATGAGTTACTAGTACGAAGGACGAAACTGGCAATTGGAATTAGATGCAATAGTCAATAGTGCGATAATATCCACAAAAGAACTGAAGCCTGTATCGAAATGAACGGCCACCATTTTCAAAATTGTGTTTAAATATTCATATTATGATTATTTTTCAATTTAACTTCTTTCTCTATATTGTACGCTAATGTGCTGTAGACAGTACAATATACACTGCATAATGAATACGTTCGCATGGCTAACTCAGTTCGTGAGTAAAAACACTTATTGTTAATGCAGTACTGTATTTTGATTAAACAAAAACCTAATGAGAATTATCGAACTCTAAATCGCTATATTTCCTAGTTTACTTAAATGGATGAACTACTTTTCTTCCCTCCTATATTTAGCAGAGTGATTTGTTTGTGTTTTACGCCAGTATCATCGAACTACAGTCGTGGAAGGGGGTAGCAATCTGTGTTTCCGGTTCTCTAAAGGTATAGCCAGGTTAATATTAAAAATGTTAGTAAAAATAAAATGATGTCCCTATATAAGAAAATATCTTCTTCTCACATCGCCTAGACAAAGGACAATGTATGATTTACATTATTTGTACGAGACTCTTAACTCATTATGCCAACATGCCAAATTCTATAGTAGAATCCATTCCATTTGTTATATAAAGTCAACTAATTGACTTTCAATGGTGAATTTACCTTCTGCCACAGCTGGTGCTTCACCATGTCCTTCGAATTTACTTACAAAGGTATTTCAGTGATTTAAATTCAGCATATGGAAAGCTCAATAAAGGCCTCTAATCTGATACGGAAGATTTAAACCAGGGACCGTCAAGTGACTACACTCTCGTGCGTACGTACAAACCCTCAAGCCCTGACGTACGGCTGCGGGCAAGGGTAGCTGCTTCCACAGAGGCGGAGCTAAGAACTTGTATGTGAACCAAATTTGTGATAAGAATGTAAATTAATTTCAGCTTTTAATTGAAGCACGCTTTCACTGTTAATTGCACTATACTGAAAAACAGTACTCTATACAATTTTGTACAGTTAACTATATACGAAACAAATTTTTGCATGTTTGCACAATAATGAAACAAAACAAAATATACACTTTTATACAGATTAATATACTGTTTGTCTTCTTCTCATTGCTATACAATTCAATTAACAAAATAAAACAACAGTACAAACGTTGTTATTCAAATACAATTCTCTAATAATAGTACTTTTTCTTAAACATCAGAGATCCGCTGCGATTTTTGCAGTTTTTTGTTAGTAAGCAGCTATTTAATTCTCGGAGCTATTGTTTTAGTACCAGCCAATCGCAAACATGCTTTCAATTGTTCATCACTAGTTGTTTCTGTGACGTGACTTTGTAAACTTCATTAAACAAAACAGTGTTTCGCATACGTAGGTTGTCCCGAACATTTACAACGTTCTTGCAGCAAGATTGTACTGTTTAGGAAACCTTTCTCGTGGAAAACAAGTATAGAAATGGTTAATACTTTTTGTTTTGATACTTATCCTTTACCTCAATATCGCTTTGTAAATCAAGTATTTCTAATTGTAGTTCAGCAGGAATATCCAGGACACTCACTGAAAAAGATATGCAAATATCTTAAATTGTTGTTCAAGATCTCTAATATCCTCAAATCTACGTTCGAAACTTCGCACAATTGTTGCATTATTCTTATATATTCTTTCATGTCCAAGGCTTCTAACAGGTTTCCCATGTACATCCATAAATAAGGCAGTTTCATTTCTAAGTGCGAGAAAACGTTCCAGAATTTTTCGACTTCACCACCTTACCTCGGTATGGTAGAGTAAATCCCCATACTGTTAATACCATCAAGCAGTGCCCTGAAGTCCCTGTGATTGAGTCCTTTAGACCTTATGAAATTAATTGTTCGCATAACAACATCCATTACATTGCTAAGGTTCATGTTTTAGCACATAAATATTCCTGGTGCAAAATGCAGTGCACCGGTGCCCCCAAGCGACCTCGATAGGTTCCACCACTGATAGACTGCAGTGTACAAGTGTACTGCCCGCAGTGGAAGCCGTAAGCAGGCCTGTACGCCCTCTCGCGATCTTGACTCGTCTTGGCGGAGCCTGATTTAAACCCTCTTTTTATCACCGCATCAGCCAAGCCACTTAACAATGACACCAGTGAGCCCAGAAATTCACACAAGTTGGATTTAATTCTTTCTTGCAGAATAATCATATTAATATCGCTTATGAGTTATGGAAAAACGAAAAAATTCGCAACAGTTTTAAACATATATTTAATGCACCTAATATAAGGGTGACAGCCTATTAGAACAAGTTCATCATTTTAATTACTTAGAATGCAACATCCAGAGTTTTTAAGACCGAAGAATAAACTAATTTCTATAATAGACAGATAAGACGAAACAAAAATTAATGAAAAATAAGAAAATATTGGTCAGGCTCAGCTAATTTCGTGATAGGCCTACTAAGGGTTTGGTGCAAAAATAAGATACAAATTTAAAAAATGAGTGTTATTGGTTTTCAGGAACTTACATGTCAGCATTTTACCTCAAATAAATTTATACAAACAAGCAATACAAATAAAGAAAATATCTAGAGCTCTAGAAGGGTTAGTATTTCGTGATGGTACAAGAGTATTTTCGAGATAGTCCTTAAATTCAAAATATTTAGGCATATTCAGTATAATTTTAAATTTTTCAGCCAGATTCATACCTACAACCCTAACTATTTAAGTTCTTTCTGTATTTTGAGAAGTATTGATATGTATCATGACGCCACTGATCACAACTGACACACTGAATCCATCTTTCACCATGCTTGTCGGCCCCCGAAATTTCCTGAGCAACATCCGCACAAATCATTAGGCTTATCATTCGGATTTTCCTTAGTTGACCACTGAAAATGATGCTGTTTCTTTGTTTACCTCTTTTAACTCACTTGAGAGGCTGAAATGTCATTCTCCTTGACTGCTGTTTTTATTCCTTCCTGGTCCTCCTCGAACTTGGCAAGAAAAAGAGGTTTCTCTGCAGCAGTTTTCAATTTTTTTTCATATCACTTAGACCTATATTATATTTCTTTCACATTTAACCCTGCGATTATCTTCTATCTGCAATTATATCAGATATGTTATAAAAACACACACATACACGCGCACACACACACGCATACAAACACACACATTTTACGTTTCATGCGTTTGAATTTCTTCCGCCAGAGAATCTTGTCATAGCCTACAATAGAAAAAATTTAAAGACAAAAAAATGACCTCGTGAAATGAGAAAAACGCTAGGAAAATAACCTCCCAAGATAAGGCTCTGTTACATAATCAGTACATTGATAAGCATATATTTTTCACCAAGAATGATAAAATATCAGTATTTACCATTGAAAACAACTTGACCACAAAACACAGCAAAAACTCTTCTTTGAACAAAGGATATCGGATGGTGCATTCTGCCACAAATCCAAAGCTATAGTCGGCTGAGTTGGGTAGTTAGTAAAGCTGGCCTTTTCAGCTCGACTTTGCGGGTTCGATCCCGGGCCAATTTGATGATATTTAAGTGTGTTTAAATGCGACAGGCTCATGTCAGTAAATTTACTGGCATATAAAAGAACTCTTGTGGGACAAAAATTCCAGCACACCGGCCTTTTCAGCTCGAAGTTGCGGGTTCGATCCCGGGCCAGGTTGATGATATTTAAGTGTGTTTAAATGCGACAGACTCATGTCAGTAAATTTACTGCCATATAAAAGAATACCTGTGGGACAAAAATTCCGGCACACCGGCAACGCTGATAAAACCTCGGCAGTCGTGAGCGTCGTTAAATAAACCATAGGCCTAGGTCCAAAGCTATAGAGCTCACAGCTCTTCAAGTAGTTTCCAAAAAAAAAAAAAAAAAAAAAAAAAAAAAAAAAAAAAAAAAAAAAACCTGCTCACGTCACTGCAAGAAGAGCGCAGTGAACAAAATCTATGTTATAATACATCTTCTACCATTTAAACTTGCCTTCAGAATTACATTTGTTGCTGGTATAATTTCGCGATAAATTTGAATAAAAATGTCACGAAATTAGCCGAGTTTCCCTACAATAATTATTAAATTACACAAAACAATAACCGTATTTGTTCTCTTCTATAAGACAAAATGCACATTACCTGCGAATTAATGTAAAAGGATCGAGCAGAAATGAAGTTGCTGCGATCATTGGCAGTATATATTCTTAGATACCGGTACTTAAAGAGTAATTACTAAACTCGATTAGAATTTAAAATACTAGTATTCTAGAAATTTTAGACAATTATAGACTGAGGAGATATTCATATCTCTTAGTAATGGAATAAACTCTGATTCTTTTGTAAATATTTAATTACACACCACAAAGCAGACAAAACGTTGGATGGCTAAGAAGATGGAGAGATCAACTATAAAAGAGACCTAAGGAGCAAATCCTACACGTTAATGGTGATAATATGTAGGCTAAATTGTAATAGACCTATATAAAAGCTAGTGCATCTTTAAATGAGACAACAATAAGGGATTCAAATATTGCGTTCGCCAAGAACCTTATCCCACATCGAAGATTATAGAAGCATGCAGTTTTGCCAACCTGCCGCCTATGCAACAAAAGTATTAAGATGAAGAATCACAGAAGATTACAAAAAATCCACCTATTGAACTCGATGTATTGGAAACAATTTGTAAAGACGAAATATATTCTTTTTCAAGCGGATGTTGTAAGGTCAGACAAGTCTCACTATTCTAATTCAAGTGTCGCTGTTCTTTGTCGAGGTTATTCTTATTGTTAAAACGGAGCTGCAAATTGTAAAGAAGCAGATGATGGTGGTGTACAAGGAAATGACCGCGCAATCAGTCAGTCAGCAACAGGTTTCAAGGGAATGAGCAAACAATGCAAAGCGACTCCAAGAGACTACATCCTGTCTTTCCGGAGAGTTCATGTTGGCGACTTTGCATGCAAACTAGATTGTTGCCATTCATCTCTTGCACTCTTGCGGTGACTTGGTCTTAATGATGTTTAGAAAGGAATGACTTATTTGGTATAAAGCACAAACTTACAATTCTACGTAACCAATTAACAAGTGGAGCAAAGAAAAAATTATATGCCTGATTCACAGCGTTGCAGTCCGATCTTCATTCTTGACCACTTCCCTTCTCTGTTTCACATAATGCCTTCTTTAAACCTAGCTACAGAGTACGCGTTGCGTTATCCCTTAATGAAATGACCGTGTAAGCAATATAGGTCTACAAGATATTTCCGATTGAATGAAAATAAAAAAGGAATGAAGAAATTTTAGAACAATTAGAAGTAGAGTCAGTAGAAGAAAAAATCAGCAGATACAAATTCAATTGGCTAGATCATGTAAGAAGGAAGGAAAATTCAAGAATCCCAAAAATTATGATGCAGTATAAACCTAGAGGACATCGTCGACCAGGAAGACCTTTAAGAAGACTGCTAGAAGGGGCCGAAACAGGTCTACAGAGGCCTAATTCGTGAAGGATGATGATGATGATGATGATGAAAATAAAATAATTCAGTGCAAGAACTACATTCCTTTAAGTAGGAACTATAACAGGAACAAATGTTTAAAAATAAAACCGAACATTAAAATTTTTAATGAAAACTACATTTTAAGAGCTACAATACCCTTTCATATTTAAGTATAAAAATATAAGGGTGCCATTTGAAATTTCAAAGTAGGGTAGCTGGGGGTGGGGATGAAATCTAAAATGCAATTAAGCCTGATTTCATACTTCCCTCTCAATATTTAAATTAAGGTGTGTTCTGTTTAAATTGAATCCAATTTAAGTAATTAGTTATTTAGACTGGGAAGTTTTGCAATGAAAGGCGTCATCTCGCGATTCCCCTCACCCCTTTACACGACCCCCCCCCAAGGGGTCGCGACCTCAATTTACAAACCATTGCTCTAGAGCAGCGTTTCTCAAACTTTTCTGAAGTGGGGACCACTTTTAAAAGTCAGAACAGTTCCGCGGACTACCTTACTCTTGTTCCCTTCGAAATCAAATTTATAATTTTTGTAGCATATTTTAATAACAAGTATTCTTATATTTTAAAATAGAATTAATTAATTAATTTAAATTAATTTATTTCAATTAATTTTATATTAGTATTAACTAATTAAGTTAATGTTAATAGCAGAAAATTCATTTTCATTTTTTTAATAATTCAAGGCTATTAGAGTGTGGATAATCTTTAACTTATTAATTACCTAAAAAAATAAATAAATGTTGGTAGTCAAATTAATAATTCGACAGGTTTACTTTTTACACTTGCGTGCTTAGTCTCTAAGTGCCGTTTAGATTCAGTGGGTTTTATACACTCGTTTCAAAGCACTTCGTAACAAACAACGCATCAAGGTTTTGGTTCACTCTTATTGCCACACCAAGTAAATCCAAGTTCAAAATGAAAGGCGACTGCCATGTGTCATTTCCAAACTCTGAGATTTTCAGCTATAGTGTGATACGCAATTCGATTGAATTTTATTTTTTCTTCTGTCTTTTTTGAAGGACCACAAGGACAGACCTCGAGGACCACAAGTGGTCCGCGGACCATAGTTTGAGACACACTGCTCTAGAGTAGCTATATACAAACAGGGTCAAGAAGTTGTTACAAACCAAAAGGTAGGTAGGTAGGTAGGTGGAGAGATCTTAACAAAAACAAACTGCTGATTCCCTAAAACTGTCGTTGCGCTCTTCAGAGGGACAACTTGTCATGACTGTCTTGCAAAGCATTTGCATCGGCTGAACAACTACGTCATACTAAATTGTGTTGTTTGCAGCAGCGAAGTCACCATGAACCGTGAATATCTACGCAGCTCTGAGCCTATTATGCAGTACATGTAGAAAACATATCACTTCGACATACTTCATTGTCACAAGCAACTCATTAGAAATCAATAGTTACCTTCTGTTTTGCCTCCTTCCCTTAATTAGGCTATGTCTGCACTCTCCAACAAAATGGAGTCTCTCCATCTCCTCTTTGATCGACCTACATCTATTTTATCAATTGGAGATTGATAGCGTGCTGTTCGTACGATTCTATTGTAGTCCAATCGACTCACATGTTTATCCCATTCCAGTTTTCGTTCTTGGACCTAATGGTCCAACTTTACAACTTTTTCTAATGTCTCGACTTCTCACTTGATCTAATCTCATTTCTCTACAATCCTTCAAAGAATCTTTATTTCTGAAGTTTAGAATATTATTTGTTTAGTAGTATCACTTCGGATTTCAGAACCATAAGTTTATATTGGCCGTACAATACTTCTGTAGATGCGAGTTTTAAATTCATAATTAGATATTTATTGTGCTAAATAACGTCGTTGAAGGATCCCGATATTTGGTTGCTTTTACAGCCCGATTGAGAACTTCTACTTCAATGAAACCTTGGCTTGCAATATTAATTCCCAGATACTTGTAGATGAAAACTGGTTCTATTATGTTACGTTCAATTTGTAATTAAATCTGCATAGAACATGATCTTTACTTATCATCATTGACTTAGATTTTGCTCTGGATAGCTTCGTATTAGGCCTAATAGTTCCACGCATTGTACTTGTAGTAGGTAGCCGTTGTAGATAATCCACCGAGTCTGCCGTAAGTAGCAGACAATTTTGATTTCCTACTTTTCATTTTATAGCATTTAATTCTTTCTAGTTTCTTTTATTATTTCAATCATAATGATAATAAATGATGGGGTCCACACCTATGGAGTAATGGCTAGCGCGTCTGGCCGCGAAACCAG
Organism: Periplaneta americana; assembly: GCF_040183065.1. Lineage (NCBI taxonomy): Eukaryota > Metazoa > Arthropoda > Insecta > Blattodea > Blattidae > Periplaneta > Periplaneta americana. Next base: position 36,168,719 of record NC_091125.1, read on the forward strand.
ATGGCCCGAGTTCGATTTCCAGTCGGGGCAAGTTACCTGGTTGAGGTTTCTTCCGAGGTTTTCCCTCAACTCAAAACGAGCAAATGCTGGGTAACTTTCGATGCTGGACCCCGGACTCATCTCACCGGCATTATCACCTTTACCTCATTCAGACACTAAATAACCTAAGATGTTGATAAAGCGTCGTAAAATAGCCTACTAAAAATAACTGATGAGCCTAATATTAAAGATGGACAAGAGACATTTTTATTACTTTTCAGTACAGCCCTATTTTTGTTTCATTATGTTAACTTCTAGTAGCTATGTTGTTGTTTAGTCAATTGTCCGAAGAAAGATCTGAACCTCACAAGTGATACCAATATGGCACCACTTATAAGGCAACTATGCCAGGAGATAATGGGATAGGGTGACCACTTCCTTTCCCCCTCCACTGCATACATAGCTGATTAATACATATTACACTAATCAATCTTCAGATACATACAATTATTGTTCTTCCTCCGAAACATATCGTCAAGTGAGATGTACTGCCTGATAATAGATGTACATATCAGCCAGAACCTCAATGAGAGGTACTAGTAGCTATAAGGTACGACAATTTTTGTATTTCGTATTGGTAATTTTATTAAAAAATAATTCAAGTCTCCACTTAAAAATATTAGTTTAATGGACTTTAAAACATAATAAAAATGGCATTGCCCACTTTTGAAACTAAGTTTAATTTCTGTCCGTTCTTTAAACAAACGAAGATGCAAGTGTCCATTTTTTAAACTCACAACCCAGAATCAGATTAATCCTATGAAGTTATAATTTTATTCTAAAACTAAAATTTAACTGGGAAACTTAGAAAATTGAATTTAGAATGTCATTTCTAGTCCATTCTTTTTTCTTATTTTACTGAAATTCTGCACAGATTACTTGCAGTTTATTTAAAGGGTCTTCAAAACAATCACATTCATTATCAGAACTCTGGATTACAGTACTATATCACTGAAGGCGGAGTTTTTCTTCCACTCACTTCCGAAATGTTTACTTAGTAAGATCCGCAAATTTCTCTGGGTTTAGTTTGAGTCCTATTTTAATTGTAAAGGATTCATTTATAATAGTTTTTCTTAAGCACGTTTCATTGTTCAGGATTAAATTTACGATTTCTAGTCAGTTGAAGTGTAGTCTCCAGCGTACTGCGCTCCATATTGAATTTAAGCTGCCTAAAAATCCTTATATTTTAATAAAATGTTGATATAAAAGGGAACGTAATCATTAAAAACATCCAATTCGTCAGAATATAAATATTAACTGGTCGCTATGACAGTTTTAAGCCATTTCCAGCAATCTGATTGGCTGAAATGGTCATGTCCGCATTTGAAACAAACTATGGTTGGAGGTATCCGATTATGACAAAATCATGTAAATATCTGTTTCTGAAATAAACGTACCACAGATTTGGAAACAGCGCGAAAAATACTACAAGAACCTATCCTTAACTTAATTTCGATAAAGATGGCGTACTGTATGTCCGTCTTCGATACGTCCTCAAATAATACAGGGCTCAAGGAGTGTCCTTGTCTTATGCCAAAAGTTGCAGATCTTGGTCCTAGTCTTTCTCCGTTGACTTTGACGTGAACCTTATTTTCAGAGTTTATGTTTTTATTAGACCTACCATTATCAGGTTATCAGGGATGTCGTGTCGTTTTAGTACATCTATAATACCCTTGCAACATATTTTGTCGAATGCTTTTTCTAAATCGATGTAACGTAAAACTGCTCGTTTCTTGAACTCTAAAGATTTTTCTTAACTTATTTTATAACAAATAGACCTTCTGTGTGCGATCGTTCCCTTCCATTGTTCATTGGATAATTCAATCATGACGTTAACTTCGTTAGTAGTTATTTTTATTACTAATTTTAATGTGACATCTAATAGCTTATGCCATGTCTGTATAATTTTCTGCTCCCCTAGCATGATTCTTTATAAAGACAGTAACTTTCAGCGTTGCACCTTGGACTCATTTTGCCTTCGTTAATATTCAAATCCATCTATCGAACGAAGATGTAGTGGTTTCATCTGCACACAGATGGCATCTATCAGGCAGAGCTGTGAAACTCCCAGAGGAAGGGTTTCCATAGCGAACTCTGTCGGACCTGGGTGATGTGAAATTGAATCGATAAATTACACCAAATTTTTACTCACGATACTTACAGTAACACGAACTTCAGGACAATATATAAGATTCAGCAGAGATGTATACCTAGTGCTATGACTTGCATCCAGATTGTATCGATATGAGGAAGACACATAAGTCCCAAGGAGGTGAAGATGTCTGGTTCTATTGGATCGGGTGTTGTAGCTGAATCGATAGATGGCACCAAACAGTGAATCACGATACTTACAGGAATGAGGTCCTGAGGACTTTAACATCATCCCATAATAAGGACGTCAGCACAGTAAGCTTCAGGCTGTGGTGCTCTCCTCAGAAAGAAAAATAATTCTTCAATAGGACAGACTACGTTTCATCCATATTTTCTATTTCCTAACAACTATATTTCAGTGCCTGTGGTACAGCACGAGCTTCATATTTTGAAAAATCGGATTTGGTCTACAGAAACGTGTAGACTGGAATGATACTTCTAATGCACAAGATCAAGGAATGAAATTTCTGAAATTTCTCCGTTTCCCTCATTATGATAAATTCCATTTCACCAACACTATGTATTTCACTGTCGATTTCTCCTCATTTCCTGCCACTTAACCATTTCACACAAAGAAAGACACAGGATGACCAGTCAGATAAAACTTTCTGTCTCGAATTTCACGACCAAGAACCGATTGGGGCACCCAAAACGAGACTCCAGTTCTCATCCAAAAATCGGTTCTTCAACCTGGTTACTGCTTGGGAATTGCCTGGTTCGTCTCTGTGGTATTTTGGACTCAAAATTCACCGTAATAGTTTATTCACCCCATCTCTCCTTCCTAAGGGAGGTTAATAACAACAATAGCTTTTTACTCGTAGGTTCCCCAGAATTTAAGAAATTAAGTTTTAATATTTCTTACGAGTGTTTTGTTGTTTAGGAAAAGTGTGAATCAAAATATGAATTTTTATTATAGAAGGTTTTGTGCATCCAAAGGGGAATGTGTTTCATTGCTTATTTAACGACGCTGTTTGAACTATATTTTACTAGGTTACTTAGAGATGATGAAATTTGTGATATAGAAATGATATTTGGCAAGACGAGGCTGATGATTCGCTATAGAATACCTGAAATTTTCCTTACAATTGGAGAAAACATTGGAAAAGTCCCAACCAGGTAATCAGTCCAAGAGGGAATCGATCCCTCGCCCAAGTGCAGGCAACTCCCTACTGTTTGAGCTATGCCGGTAGCTGGAGTGTGTTTAAGCTATATACTGATTGCTTATACGAGAGATAACTTATGTTTTCATTTAATTTTCAACAAAAAGCATTGGCAAATGCTTATTTTATAAATAAAAATATACAGATATGCCGACATTAAGAATTTGATCGTTATTGTGTTGCAGTGGCAGAGGTTATGGTGGTGACGGCAACGATAACGATCTATTCTATGATACTATACAAATTATCTTGATGTCATTTTCTTTTAAGAACTCAAGAGCTGAATGCCACAATACCAATCCTCAGGAATCCAACTTCGCAGCCCACCCAGAAACACGTCTAAGATAAATACCCTAGTAACAATCACCTTCTTTTGCTCCTTTTTCATCATCTTTGCATCTTCTCTGACTTCTTTGGATTTTAACGCAGTAGCTTATTTATCTTTTTACTTCATCTTTAGATGTTTTATTTTTCTACCGCATTTTTCCATTATGTCATTTACCTTTTACAAACACCGATTCTACCTGTTCAGAAGGAAACAAAGCGAGCCGAGAGAATAACATCGTACAGCCCAAGAACGCTAATGCTTACAGCCTTTGAAAAGTCTATGTACAGAGAGTTTAATCTCTCACCATCTAATACACAATGTATAATTATGAGTTTACATCTAACGACACTTGAAAGCTTAAGCATCATAATCATTATTGCCATCAACATCAAAATATGACTTTTTTTTAGCTTCTTTCGTCCTCGTCCTTGTGTCGAATTTTTAAACCAAAGTTAGACATGTATAAATAGCGATACTCTGTTTCATACAAAAATTAAGGGCAAACATAAGCCAGGAATACACCCAATACTTGAGGGAGGGGAATAAATGTATGATTTTTTTAAACTCAGATCCTTGGAGTTTTAGGTCATAAATCTCATGTTTGAGTCCCAACATAAGAAACGTATCTCACACTATTCATCATCGTCATCATCATCATCATTCAATTTGGAGTCCTTTGACCAAATTTATCCTCTCTTTTATAAGGATTTTAAACAAACACTACCGTATACATTCTTCTTGATTGCACACTTTTAACATTGCAAATCATTAATGATCTGCATATTTTTTAAGTAAACAACTTTTTAACTTCAAAATGTTATTATTGAATCTATAATATATAATATTTTTATGCAAAGTTAGTCAACTTTGCGACTTCAAAAAATTTAATTGTCAAAAGTAGGCCTACAACATTCCCCCATAAGGATATACATAAATATACTTACACTTCTCCAGATGGATTGACACACAACCAAATAGATCACATCTTGATATATAAACGGAAACATACTAAATAAGGGAAATGCCTGTTATTATTCGGTTGAGAAGCTTTTGTCATATAGTTTGCTGTCTGATGTCAAAAAATCTGAAAGTTAGAATTTATAAAACAGTTATATTACCGGTTGTCCTGTATGGTTGTGAAACTTGGACTCTCACTTTGAGAGAGGAACAGAGATTAGGAGTGTTTGAGAATAAGGTTCTTAGGAAAACATTTGGAGCTAAGAGGGATGAAGTTACGGGAGAATGGAAAAAGTTACACAACGCAGAACTGCACGCATTGTACTCTTCACCCGACATAATTAGGAACATTAAATCCAGACGTTTGTTATCTCAAACGTCTGGGCATGTAGCACGTATGGGCGAATCCAGAAATGCATAGGCTATAGAGTGTTAGTTGGGAGGCCGGAGGGAAAAGGACCTTTGGGCAGGCCGAGACGTAGATGGGAGGATAATATTAAAATGAATTTGAGGGAGGTAATATGTGATGATAGAGACTGGATTAATCTTGCTCAGGATAGGAACCAATGGCAGACTTATGTGAGGGCGGCAATGAACCTCCGGGTTTGTTAAAATTATTTGTAAGTAAGTAAGTAATTGGTAATTTTACCTTAATAACTAGTATCGACGTGATTTATCGTTATGTTCAGATTTCCTAGTGAGCACGTCGAAACTAGTCATTGAGGTAAAATTACCAACATAGTTTCAATAATATCACAGAAGTTAAGAAGTTGTTTATGCAACAAATATAGCCTACAGAACATTAATGAAAAACAATATGCATTAATACGTAACGAAACTTCATAGTTATGAGCAGGGAAAGGATTTATATGTAAATACATATTTACTTATAAAGCTAATATAATTTATATTTTGCATTATCTTTATGTTTCACAATGTGTAGGGTTGAAAAATCCTACTTTTATTTTCCATATTTTTCCATATTTTAGAGTTTAGTACATATTTTCGTTAATTTCCATATATTTTCCATATTTCATATAAAACAGTCCATATTATATTAGGTTTAACAATAAAACAAAACAAAATTCCATTAACTTTTAAAAATACATTTCAACAATAGAGATTTAAACACATGTTCAGTAATCCCTTTAACATCAGAGTTATTTGAAAATTAGCAGTCCTATCAACAATGGGAAAGTAAGTTACAAAACTGTATTAATTTAATTTAAAATTTTTAACAGACTTCAGTTGTGCAGCTCAACAGTTAAATGCCAGTCAGAGTACACATAGGTTCAGTTTTGTAAATCATACTATAAAGACGGTAAATATGCCAAAAGTACGTCATTCAGTCAATTTAAAATCAAAACTAACAAGTTACATTTCAGAATTTAAAGAAGATGGTTTATCAACTGACAATAAAATATTATTTTGTAATTTGTGTCAGTGTGCAGTATCATCTACACAAAAGTTCCTGGTGCAACAACACATTACAACTAGTAAACATCAGGCCAACAAACAACTAAATTCCAAGCAGAGACAATTGTTTTTAACACAACTAACAACATCGAATGTAAGATCTGAGTTTAACATCGACCTGTGCCGTTCTCTCATCTCTGCTGATATTCCTCTCTACAAACTAAAGAATAAGGTCTTCAGGGAATTCCTTGAAAAATATACTCAACATACAATCCCGGATGAGTCAACACTTAGGAAGACGTATGATCCATCCATCTACGATGAGACAATACAGAAGATAAGAGATGAAATTAAAGATAGTTCAATTTGGGTTTCCATTGATGAGACTCCCGACAAAGAAGGTAGACTTGTTGGTAATGTAGTTATCGGTTTGTTAAGTGAACAATATTCTGAACGAATTCTTTTACATTGTGATGTTCTAGAAAAGTGCAATAACAAAACTATAGTTAAACTGTTCAACGAAGCTATGGGTATCCTGTGGCCAAAGGGTATTATGTACGATAATGTGTTATTCTTTATTAGCGATGCTGCCCCTTATATGGTCAAAGCTGGACAAGCATTATCTGTTGTATATCCTAAATTGACTCATTTTACTTGTGTGGCGCATGCATTTCATCGTGTGGCAGAAGTGGTCAGAGACAATTTCCCTAAAGTAGATTTGTTGATTTCATCAGTGAAAAAAGTATTTCTCAAAGCTCCCAGTAGAGTTAACGTGTTGAAAGAAATGTACCCTGAAATTCCATTGCCACCAAAGCCAATTTTAACTAGATGGGGTACATGGCTAGAAGCAGTTGAATATTATGCCGAACATATAGACTCTATTAACAATGTTCTCCTTGCATTGGACTCTGAAGATGCAGTCTCAATTGATACTGCGAAAACAGTTACCTGTGACATAAGTGTGAAGAATGACTTAGCTCACATTCAGCATACATTTTCATGCATCATAAAAACGCTCAAAAGTCTCCAAAATAGGCACCTTTCACTATCTGAAAGTTTTGAAATTATAAATAGTACTGTGGAACAACTGAATCGTGGTAGAGGTAAAGTTGCAGATGCAGTAAGAGCAAAGGTGGACACTGTACTTTCAAAAAACCCTGGATATGAAGAACTACAAAAGGTTGTTGCTGTGATGAGTGGTGAATCAACAGTGAAGATTAACTTGGACTTATCCCCAGCAGACATTGTGAAATTGAATTATGTACCAGTTACTTCTTGTGACGTCGAACGCTCTTTTAGTCAGTATAAATCTATCCTCAGAGACAATAGAAGAAGATTCACTTTTCAGCACTTGAAAGAAATGTTTGTAACCTATTGTTATGGTAACAGACAATAAAAATTGTGTTTTGTTGAAACTACATTGGAAGATAAGGTACGTCCATTATATTTTTTGTTTAGTTTGATTAAAATGTACCAATATTTAACGTACATAGTCATTTTTTTATAATTTTAAGTCCATATTTAATTCCATATTTTGGTAAAAATCCATATTTAATTCCATATTTTGGTAAAAATAACTACATATATATTTACATATTTCATATATTTTTAGTCCATATAAATCCGTTCCCTGGTTATGAGGTTAGCATAACGTAAAATTATAGCCTATTATGACATGGCTGAACAGGGGATAAGCGACATAACCTGGTGTCTAGAAGAGGGAGGTAAATTTCAATTACTGTAGAGGAAACTGAACCCAAATTCACTACAATTATAGGCACAACAGAGGAAAATATTCCTCTTATTAACTTATCAAAAACTTCTCGCTTTAAGGAATTAAGCATTTGCCTGTTCAGTATTTACAGTTGTTACAGCCAACTCTTCATATGTCTGCCCACAGTTCTTCCTGTAGGTTTATAATTTAATATACCAAATTTGTTATTCTTATATCTTGCATTCGTTGAACATGTTAAATATATTCATTACGATATTCTTGTATTTTATTATACAAAAAATATAGCCTATATACTATTTTTTCTTAACTTTTTTTGTCTGATCTCTTTCAATAAATCCATTTTTCTACGCAGGAAATTTATTTCAGTACTTTTGATTTCGTATTATTTCTATTTCATATATCAATCATGATTCACTATATCTGTTAATACTGCCATTGCATTACAAAACTTCAATCTGGCATCTTTTCATGTTTTCTTTCGTAATGTTCTTTGAATTGTGACACATATTATTCGAAATTTAATTCATATCATTATCTGTGCCATATCTAACATGACAGCCTAAGTATTGGAAGTGGGAAACTTGCTCTAAAGTATTGTTTTGTAAGGTAATTTTGCAACTTACAGGATATTCTCTTCTAATTCCCCAACCTTTGTTTTAAATAGTTTCTTAAAATTATAGTGCTTACACATTTGATTTAAGGTGAACACAACTTTTTTTAAATCACCTGCACACTTAATTTTTATTGGAAAATTTTCACATCACCGGTAAATAATAAAATTTAATAACACATGCATTTGTAAGTAAATACTAGAATTCACATAAATTACTTGGCAAATTATTTCAGAATAGAACATACATCTTTCGAAACTAATGGACCATTATGGACCTTTGATTCCAAATAAAAAGTTATCGGGATAATAAAGTTCAAATACAAAAATACTATAATAATATAGCATATACATTTATCTATCGACATCTAGACGAAATGAATTTCTGACGATTAAATACGAGGTGCGTTTCAAAAGTTTCTGACCTGACACATAGATGGCAATAAAAAAATGACAACAAACAATGCGGCTATTGTTAGCGAAAATATTACATTAGTTAAACCATGAAAAACCATCATTTTCTTTTGCATATAGTTTGTGTAGTTTAATTCTGAAGTTAGTTCACCGAACAAATTGGCAAAGAATGAAAAATATCGACCTTCGTGCTGTCTATTTTGTGAAAAAGGGAATGAATCCGACAGAAATTGAAGCAGACATGAATACTGAACTGGGGGAATCCGCCCCTGCGTTTTCAACTGTAAAAGCATGAGCTTCACTATTTAAACATGATCAAAAGAGTGTGGAAGACAACCTCCCCCTCAGTGGACGTCAAGTAACAGCTACAAGTGAAGAAATCGTAGAAAAAAACCACGATATGGTGCTGAATGACCGTCAACTGAAGGCACAGGAAATTAGCGAGGTTATGCGTATCTCAACTAAACGGGTGCGCCACATCTTAGTCCATGTCTTTGGTATGTCCAAGATCTCTGCACGGTGGGTTCCGCGTTTGATAACACCGGAACAAAAGCACGTCCAATGTCAAATTTCCAGGGATTGTCTGGTTCGATTCGATTTTTGAGGCGGCTTGTGACCACTGACGTAACCTGGATCCAACTACAGTAGAATGGAGGTATGTGTGGTTAGCACGATGAACCCCCCCCCCTCAGGCATTCTGGATTTTGTAACCGGGTTTTGCTATCTACTGTAGCTCCCCAAATTCATCACGATGCTTGACGGGCACCAATCCCATTCATTGGCCGAAATTTCCGGATAAAATTCCTTCCCCAAGAGGACTCGAACCAGAGCGCATAACAGAAGTCCAGGCATACAATACGGCACGCAACTGGGCCATATGTTATCGAAATAACTATCCTTTGAACATAAAAGCCGATTTAGGGACAGAGAACTATAACTAAAGATGACAACTTTATTGTTTCATCAGCCAATTTCGTTGCTTCTCTGTTCTTGTTATGCTGATGTCTCTGCTGATTGTCATCAACGTATTAGACAACCATTATTGTAATGACGATGATTGTGATGAAGATATGGCAGTTAGGAACCATCACCACGATGTTACCTGAATGGACAAGAAAGGCATCATTCGAATCTAAGTAAATCTCAAATCGTAACTTGCTCTATCTCGATGGAAAGGTTAGGCCTACGTTTTGATTGTGAATGCTCGAAGTTCGCTGGTTGCAAAATGAATATTAACATTGTTGTATTTCTTCTTCTTGTCTTCATTATCGTCCATTTTTATCAATTTCATTAACCTATTTTTCTTGCTTTCTACCTCGTAATCCACATCCTTCTACTTCTTAATGTTTTCCCCCTCTTTCCCCCTCCATTTTCTAACTCTACTTCATCTTCTTGTTCTTCGCTCATTATTTTTACTTTCTCTTGCCTCGGTCTTATTTTGTTCCTTTTTGTTTTCCTCCTAATTTTAATTTTTAATTTCTATTTCTCTCCTTATCTTTCTTCCTTCTTCTGTTTCCCCATTATCCATTTTCTTCTCCTCTTCTTTCTTCTTACCCATTTTATCCATGGACTCTTCCCCCTTCTCTTTCTTTGCTTCCACCTTTATACATCAATTTAAATCTTCCGTCTCTTCATTATCCTTTTCCTCACCCTCTTTCTGCTCTTCCTCTTGTTCCAACAAATCATCTTCCTTCGTCACTTATTATATCTTCTCATTTCCCTCGTTTCTATCTTTCTAATTTACCTGCTCTTGTTTGCACTCCATCTCTCTTTTCATATACTTCCGTCTTTACTATACTTCTTTCTCTTTTCTGTTCCTTCTCTTCCCTATTTGCCAATAAGATCAAGTAGAGTTTTTTCTATTAATCCTGTAGTAACTTCTTAGTTACTAAATGCGTCTGCTTCGCTAAAACTCGCCAAAAATGGGTATAATATTTATTGGCTTGAAAATGTTCACGACAACAAGACAGATTAAAAGTCAGATCAGAGTCAAACTAGCTCCGATTCCATGCATACTTTTTCATTCCAACATCCGCTGCTGCAGCAACAAGATTGTAAAAGCACTGGAATTACTTGGACACATCAGCTGCATTAGCAACTTCGGTCCGCACTAAGTGCATCCAAGTGCTTCCCTATTTGGGAAAGAGTTACAACATATTTGACCTATTTCTAAGCCATTTGTCTGTTTCTTTAATCTTTCGATGTCCTGCACCACTACCTATTCTTGTATGCTGGGTGAATGCGTTCATTTTTTTTTTAATGATGTAGACTAAGAGCAAACTTTTTAGTCTGTCGAATACATCTCGTTACATAACAAACATGTCCATTAGCTGGAGCTTTCATGAGAATATTGTAGGTTGGCTCTCCTTCAAAGGCATTTAGATTAATTCCGATACTGGTCGAACTTGCAATAATTAAATTCAACAGACAGTTTTTTTTTTTTTACTCTAATCAAATACGCGTTACCTTCAATTCACGTGTGAAGGTTATATTAAGCATTTCTTGTCGTAGAAAATTATTTAATTTTAACTTACAGGTACCATGCAGGTTACTATAAAGCCTTGGTTTTTCTGAACCGACGCATGCGAGATGCGAGGCCCGCCTCGCACAAATCCGAAATACACGACAGATAGTGGTTTCTATAACTGCGGGGTCTGCGCACCTCGCAGCCATAGAAACCACTCACTATCTGTCGTGTAGTCCGGATTTGTACGACACGGGCCTCGCACCTCGTATCTCGCATGCGTCGGTTTAGAAAAACCAAATCTTAATAGTATTGTTTCATATATATATATATATATATATATATATATATATATATATATATATATATATATATAAATGTCAAATACTTAAATTAAAAGAATAAATTAAAAAAAAAGATTCACGGGGATAATTATATTATTTATGCTGATAATTATTTAGCCTATCTGCTGTGGTTCGAGAGGTAGTGTTTTTAGCTACAAATCCAGCGGAACTCAGTTCGATTCTAAGCAGTGTATTGGAGACTTACCGCTTGTCACAGGGACTGAGTGTGCGTCACAGAAATGTCTGTCCTGTATTGTTCTAGCGGTGATCTTACGTTTTGCTGATCAAATGTAGGCTCGAATTTTACAGAAAGCATGGCTAAGAGATAGTCTTTTTTAGCTACAAATCCATTTAAATTCAGTTCGATTGTTAGCAATGAAGTAGAGACTGAGACTACCGTTTGTCATAGGGACTGAATGTGCGTCACAGATTTTGTCTGTCCTGTATTGCTCTAGCGGTGGTCTTATGTCATACTGAACAAATGCAGGCTCGAATTTTATAGAAAGCATTGATTTTTGTACATTACTGATGTGATGGCATATGTTATCTACAGGGCAAGGGATTTGGTGAAATATTGTATATACAGCCAAAGTTGTTGTGAACTTAACCGAGCTACTCCACTTATCAAGCAGGAGTACAGTTAAGTAAATGAAAATTACGCGCAACTTGTTGCGAAATTATTTCAGAACCTGCACAGTACTTGCTCCGCCAGAATAAAAACAACTAAAAGTCCAGTTGTGTTCAAGTGTGATAGTAAGTAGCTCGCGCACGTTTCTTGCAGAGATATGCCGAATAATAGAACAAGTACAGTGTATACCAAAGTAAGAGCATGTATTTCAGAGTTTCATGGTGTGTTTGTTACTTAAAACAATAAATGATTCTGCAAATTTTGTAAAGGTTATGTGCCAGATTTTTGGAATTTAACGTAAAGTGCCATGTAAGTACTATTAAACACGAACGTGCTTATTATAGAAGTCCTTTAACTTTGTTAAGAAATAAATTTATAGAAAAATAGTAATACAGTTTTATTTATAAAAGAATGGGATTTATCCAGATATAAACCAGTTTTAAAACATGCAGATATAGTCGTAATTTTTCTCCTCTATCATGAGTAGCCCCTCTTCTAGGGAATGAACAGTGTTCAGAAGAAAATCTTGCGAAATATCTTCAATTTATTCACAGGAAACGTATTTGTTCCAAGTGCATAAGGGAAAAATTAGAACTCTTCGACATAGGACAGTTTATTATGTCATTCGTGATACCACGGAAACAGAACTCCGTTTTCCGTGCGGTTCGTCGCTCTCTATTCTCTAAATTGCCTAGGTTTTCCACAAGCCATGCAAACATTTCGCATATAGGCTAGGTTATACATAATATACTCTATATATAAATTTATACTGCATGAATATGAAGAATATAAAATATGATATACTACTGTGTTAGAGAAAGTACAGGGACATCATTTTATTTTTACTTCAATTTTTATTGTACCTGAGTTTTTGAATGTACTTCACTCCCACCCCTTCTACTAAGGAAGTTCCAACTCCACATAGAACCAAGACCGCAGATAGTAAGCAGTACTGAGTTACTGAGTATAGTACGTTCCAGAAATATGTTCACGTTTTCCAGTGACTAAAGAGCTTTCAATATTGAATCATATTTTCGCACAGGTACTGTCCGTTTGCCTACGTCGCATCCCGATTTCCCCCACCTGCTTCTGCTTGCCCCTCTGTAAAAGCTGGGCTGTCATAGCTCTTTTCTGAAAACATGAATTTCTCTTAGGAATTGGACGTTTACGTAATATTATACAGCTGTTTAATTTAACTTAAATAAAAGGGCCTCGTTAAGTAATTAACTGTCACGTGATTTCCTCCCTTTCTACAATCCTGCGGCATAACCACTTGGACGGACAGTAGATAGCATGTCTGAGTAATTTTATCTGTGCGGGTCGGGCAGAAGTGAAGATTGAATTCACAGTACGTAGAGTAGGTACAGAATTATTTCAACATTAGTTACTAGTACGAAGGACGAAACTGGCAATTGGAATTAGATGCAATAGTCAATAGTGCGATAATATGCACAAAAGAAGTGAAGCCTGTATCGAAATAAACGCCACCATTTTCAAAATTGTGTTTAAATAATCATATTATGATTATTTTTCAATTTAACTTCTTTCTCTATATTGTACGGTAATGTGCTGTAGACAGTATACACTGCGTAATGAATACGTTCGCATGGATAACTCACTTCGTGAGTAAACACTTATTCTTAATACAGTACTGTACTTTGATTAAAGAAAAACCTAATGAAAATTATCAAACTCAAAATCGCGATATTTCCTAGTTTACGTAAATGGATGAGCTACTTTTCTTCCATCCTATACCTAGTAGAGTGATTTGTGTTTTACGCCAGTATCATCGAACTCCAGTCTTGGAGGGGGGAGCAAGCGGTGTTTCCGGTTCTTTAAAGGTATAGACAGGTTAATATTAAAAATGTTAGTAAAAATAAAATGATGTCCCTGTATATATGGTATTTTATTACTTTAGTTCACGTATGGACGCATCACGCAACCATTGAGACTTCCTTGATTCGTCTGTCAATTTTTCACAAGTTCTCAAAATAACGACAAACTGCTGGGCCCATACAACATTTTGAGTTTCTAATGTCGTCAGTATGCTGGAACAATCTCTATTACATTCATAATACTGAATATGGACAATTCCAATTTGTAGAGGTAAAATGATTATGTTTTGGTATGAATGAAAGAAAAACATTACTCACTCAAGAATAGCTTGAATAATTGCTGTTTATTTATTTCATTTGCCACAGCAACAATAACGAAACAAGTGGAACAGAAGTTTCTGTGAAAATAAATAAAGTTTCCTGATTTTTGGTTACGTCTGTACAATATTAAAAACATGATTAAATCAACAATTACAATGTAAATAAAATAAAAAGTCTAACGTCAGTCTTAAGAAGCCAAAACAGTGATTTAAAGTATACAATGTAAGAAGTCTGCAAAATCTTCCAGAAAGATAAACTAAGTACTTCTTATATGCGTATTACTTTCACGACTCCATGATTTATAAATAAATGCATCAAAGAGTAATAAAATCATAGACTACCTTATTTAAATTGAGTTGTCTCATACCATAGAATTAAGATATCTAACTAATTAACTTTATAAGAAACGAGCAAAAGACTGTTGAGAATGAATAATCTCGTATTTGTTATTCAACAACTGTTGGACATACTTATCTTTAAATATGTAGGACACAAAACAGAAATCATTACTTACATCATAAGTAGCCAAGGGTAAATATATATTACGACTTATTTTACATTTATTGCTTAATCTTTAATTAAATTTTCAGCAACGGTGTAATTTAATTCGTCACAAAAACTTTCTCTCAATTCATCAGTAACTTTAGAACAAAGGCAGGAATGTGATGCAGAATTAATTACTTAATAATAACAAGTTTTACAAATAATAAAAGTATGTCTGTCTGCGTGATTTACAGACCGGACAGCAGAGCTGAGGGTCTTAGCAGTCACAAGGCCTAGACTGTGATACACGGTTTCATAAGTTTCTTTCGACTCCACCCCCTAATAACAGATCTTCTACAGATGCTATGTTATCCCTCCCCGTTTGCTTTGTTGGTTTAATTTATTAAATTTTCTAAACCCTGTTCTTTGAAGTCCGTAGAACAAATCTCTAAGCAATATAATTATCAATACTAAATTTATGTACCCGTGTGACGGAATTATTTCTCTTTAATAATAATACAAGTAATAATTATATTATAATACTTATTGTTTCTATTTTCCTGTAGTTCGTTCACTCAACATTCAGAACACGAGGAGGAGACATCTGGTGTATTTCAATTTTAGACTATACAATGAGAGAAATATTTTGCAAGTTTCAAGATTTCTGAGTTATGGGAATAATTTCGGTTAAGTCGAGACCCAATTTATTTATATATTTCTATAATTTGGGAATAATGTCTGAATTATGTTTCTTTATTTATTTTATTTTTTTAATCTGGCGGAATTAAGGCCATCAGGCCTTCTGTACCACACCACCAGAATACAAAAAGCTATATACAAGAAACAAATGCAGAGAGAAGAAGGAAATAAGAAATAAAGTAAAACTACAGATACAAATACAAAAAGCACAAATGTAACAAGAATTATATATATATATATATATATATATATATATATATAATATATATATATATATATTAGTAGGAAGGTAAGATCACAATGGGCACAAAAGATACTAATACAGTATATTGTTAACTTGGGACTAAAACTGAATATGAATAAAACTAATTATATGATAATTTGTAATGACAAAGTAAATAATTTAATGTTGGAAGAAACTGAAAAATTGATTAAAATATGTGAAGAATTCAAGTACCTCTGAATAAAAATTATAACAGATGGTCGGCTTCAAGCAGAGATTAAAAAGAAAGGAGAGCGAGTGAAAGGTCATTGGTAGAAAGGTTGAATGGAATTTTATGGGATAAACATATTTTTAAAACAATACATTATATACATATATATTTGTGTGTATGTATATATATATATATATATATATATATATATATATAAGCCTACATAGAAAAATAGGAAATATTAAAAAATGCTACACACACACACATATATATGGTTGGTCACTGGTTGAGTAGAAACTGTCTACTGAAGGACGCACTGGAAGAAATGGTAAACGGCAGAAGAGTTCGGGACAGAAGTAGATATCAGATGATAGACGACATTAAGATATATGGATCATATTCGGAGACTAAGAGGAAGGCAGAAAATAGGAAAGATGTATATGTATGTATATATATATATATATATATATATATATATATATATATATATATATATATAGTGTTCTGCCTACAGGCAGGTCTTTCACTGCAAACTCAGCAATCTCAAATATTTCCGATAAGTTCTATAGATTATCCATGTTGAATCTCTCGTACACTACTTTTAACACTTGAATATAAATAATTGATTAAATGGCGATCTTACTCGTTTTAATTATGTAAGCATGTGTGGTTTACAGCTGTTTCGGTGTTACTTGACACCATCCTCAGAGCCTACTAGATCTCGGCGCTATCTCAACTTCGCTGCCTGTTGTGTGGGTGCGTTCGTGTAATGAAGAGTTGTGTCAAATAGTGTGTATGTTCTGAAATTCTGAAATAACATAAATACAGACATGGAAATCCTACACATACAACCAAAAAACCAAAACTCAACACACTAGAACAATATGAAATATACAGACACAATAACATAAATACAGACATTGAAATCCTACACATACAACCCAAAAACCAAAAACTCAACACACTAGAACAGCGGTGGCGAAAATGTAAACGTGCGCCGAGCCACTGTGTAACCTGCTACGTGCATAGCACCTATGGAGGGAGGCGGACACCCGAAGGAGAAGGGAAGCAACTGTCTGACTTATTAACGGATTTTCATTTTCCTTACGTCAAGCACTTAAATACAATTTTATACAGTACAAGGCTACAAACTAATGTTTAGTACGTGTAACTAAGAAAGAAATGAACAATATCACAACCTAAAATTAACTGTCTTAAGAATGTCTCTGCGACAAAGTTTCAAAATCAGGAATTATGTCACCTACTACCAGTCGTAGTTGATCACGAAGGTATTTGTCTGTCAGTCGTGATCTAAATTTGGTTTAAACTATTTTAATTGTTGAAAATAATTTTTCACAAACGTAAGTTGTACATTCAACAGAGAAAGCGAAAGAACGAAGCTTCGGATATTTATTTTTTGGCAAAGCTTTGAGAGTTCAACATTTGTCAAGTCCTTACAGCTTTCATTTGACATCACATAGTTAAATCAGTGATTTCAAATTGAAGAGCTAACTGCATTATTCGTACATGTGCTGAAAAAGGTTCGACGTACAGAGATGATGATAACAACAATAACACTTAACCTTTTAATGTTTCATCAGTAACATGTAGTATAATGCCGTTTTATGTTATACAACCGTTTTCCTCGTAATAGGCCTACTTGCGAACAAATCATACATTTAATATTCTCATCATATTGACAGCAAAAAAATGCGTCCTCCCATCCTACTTGGAACTTTCGTACATGGTTTCGAGAGAGACAAATGCCACTCGCAGGTCAGAGACAAATACAAATGGAACGGAGTTTGACTTCAGCGAGTGAGAGGGTGGGGGTTGGCGGAGGTTAGAAGCAAGCGAAATGTACAACTATCACTGCGATCCACAATGTCTCGCGATTCACGTTCTCGCCACGGCTGCACTAGAACAATATGAAATATACAGACACACTAAAACACACCCTAATCAAATTCTCAACACACATCAATTTCAGAACATACACACTATTTGACACAACTCTTCATCACACGAACGCACACAACAGGCAGCGAAGTTGAGATAGCGCCAAGATCTAGTAGGCTCTGAGGATGGTGTCAAGTAACACCGAAACAGCTGTAAGCCACACATGCTTACATAATTAACACGTGTAAGATCGCCATTTAATCAATTATTTCTATAGATTAATTACAACATAAATTTAATATCAGTCCAAAACTTATATGTTCATTGCAAATCAATATAATGCAAACATATTGTTTAAATGTTTAATTAACGTTTTCGCCTGTGTTATAGCATCATCACATTAAAATATATATGTATATATGTGTGTATATATATGCATATATATATATATATATATATACATACACAGAGTGACTCATAGGTATGTTTTGAAAATGCGTGAGGTTGCTCCTGGATCAAAAATAAGAACAATTCTTTATATGAAAATCTGACATGCTTTACATACATCCTTTGTTTATTTGCAATAGCTGACCTCACATCGTAAGTAAATGAATAAATTGGGTCACTTATTGTCATTCCGTGTAGTTGGAGTAATAAATCAAAACTGCCCATCGTTTGTCCAATTTCAAATGACTGTGAATAATTTTATTTTAAGTTGACCGTAGATAAACGGGCAGTGATCGCAATGTGATTTGCATTTTGGTTCAACAAAGATTGGACCATGATTTCCAAATGAAGTTCTTTAGGTTTATATAATTCTCACAGCATGCTTCTGAATATTCCTGTATGCGAGATTAAGTTTTTCTTCAGATATTCAATGCTTAGTACATTTCTCTTACATAGAGAATTGAACATCCTGGTCACGTTTATGATAACGTGAATAAAAAGTCTCCAGTATCTGTTGTACATCACATCTCCGAAGATGAACGTCAGTAAGCGGGATGGCATTCTTCACATCACCTGGAAGGCCATCTGACAGATAAGCTGATAATAATCGTGTGGCATGATTGTGGCCCCAATGGAGGTGTCAGTCATTGCCCCACAGGAGGTGAGCTTGTCACTCCCGCCCTTCCTACAATCTCCCCTGTTCTCGGGAACAGACCTCAATTGCCAATTGTATCTCATCTCACACCTGTGTATTAGATTTGCAAATCAAACTGCTTTCACGAAAAAAATTCTAAACTACTTAAAAATAACAGGGCAATTTCACTTGCACAAAGGTAGAAGTTAGCTGTATTGTGTGCAGGGGTTGAGCTCAGCTTGCATGTTGAGTGGAGTCTCAGGTTTTGGGTTCGAGTCCTGCCTCCGTCATGAATGAAATAAACTTACATGAAGGTTATAAAAAACTAGTAAAAACTTCGTTTTCTCTATTCTCAATTAAATGAGATGTTATGATGACAGTATTACGAAGATCTTATTTGTGTTGACATATGAAAGAAGAGGTACTTCTTTAATTAACTCGCTTAACTTTTAATTGCTCTTTCTAACCGCCACGCTGTCTCTCCAGTATCGATAAGAAGATGCTGTGAACATACAGTAGACATAACAAAATTAAATACAAATTGCATCATCATAAATATGGAAGTAAAAGATCCCATTTTATACGACTACAAGAACCAAAGTGTTTCACAAGCACAGCTCTTAGCCATGGTACCTATTTTGGTCCTATTGAAAAATACCCAAATTTGGAAAAATTTAGTATCTTAAATTTCAAAAATAGCGTTAGGAATTTAATTTTTAAAGAATATATATTGATTTCATATGTATGTGTATTTGTATGAGTTAAATTGTTAAAATTCAAATTGTATTTTTAAAGTTAATTTATTCCTATAATTTTTTTCCTTGACTCACTTTGGGTCAAATAATTATGTTCAGTTAACTCCCTGAGCACGAGTTTTTACTCCTTCAGGGAAGACTTAAGACTGTATTTTTGTACATGTTATTTTACTAACAATAAACAACAAAATCGAAGTAATCGAAGGAAACGCGCTCTGGACGTTTTTATCAGAAGAAAAATGTTGTAATACTAACAAACGAATGAGTCGAGATCCAATTAAGATATTGATTCTATTGGTCGGTGTTTATGGAGGCAGTGATGATGATGATGATGATGATGATGATGATGGGAGTGGGTGTGGTCTTGATATTTTGTGGTAGTGGAGGCAATATTCTGTTGTTGGTGCTGATGTTACTGATAGTGAAGGCGGTGATAGTTGGGGTGTTGTTGGTGTTAGAAGTTGAGGCAGTGTCGGTAGTGATCTTTTTTATCCAGCAGCAGATAGGCCTACTTGACTTTACGTCATTCACCCAAGCGTCTCCATTTGTTACCGACGCATCGAAGTTGTACTTCATTTTGTCACAGTAACAATAACCGTCCTCCGTGCAACATCGGAAACGAACTACACAGAACCGCATGATGATGATGATGATGATGATGATGATGATGATGAATAAAGAAGCAATGGTAGAATGTCGGTAGCGGAAATGGAAGTGCCCCGCGAAAACCTACCAAGCACCATTCTTGTCTACCATAAATTCCAGTTTCATCCGCTGAGATCCGCACCTGGTTACCAGATCGAAAGCCGACACTATCCGTTCGTCCAACGCTCTTGATAGTGATGGCGGTGTCAGTGGTAATAGTCCAGGTGGTGTTGGAGATGATTGTGGAGACAGTGCTGGTAATCGCGGTAGTGAAAAAAAAAATGTTGGTAGTGTCCTAGATCATATATGTAACAGATAACTCCTCGCTACGTTAAAATTGGCAGCACTTTGAAGAGAACAACCGCCAGGATCGCCACCCGTCCGCCGTAAACGAACACGAGATGGCAGCACAGTCGCTAATGCAATTCAAATGGGAATTATGACGTGACTCCTTATGTAACAACTAGATGGCAGCGTAGTAAACCTGACAAAAGTTGTTAACCTCAAAGCCTATAAGACCGACATATCTGTTACATATATGATCTAGGGTAGTGTTAAGCTGGGTGGTATTTGGTTTGTGATTACTAGAGCCCGGATGTTTAGGCATTTATAACAGTTAAAATAGGCAGGCAAAAAAGGCAATAAAAACTTTAAAAAGGCATTATAAATTTTAAAAACCCTTATATAACAAAATTGTTCCATCGGTTGAAAACACATGGGCATCAAATTCACTAACGTAAGCATGAAGTTTACTTTTCAATGGTTTACCGAATTTAGGCATTCTAGCTAACCTTCTGTCACCCTCACCCGACAATAACCACTCAGATTTCTTTCTCCTACAATAATAAACACGTGTAGCACAAAATTGTAACAGTAAGATTTGAAAATATGAAAGCAAACAATTCGAAATGCTACGTGACAACTTGTATAAGAACGAGCTTAATATTTAAAATTATAAAGCTGATTGTTTGGTACCGTGGAGACATGACAATATTATATTTGTAACTGTGGATTGTCGATCATTATTCATATTACACCAATAATATTGAAGTACGATTATTAGCAGATTAAGCAACGAAATAAATTATTTTTATTTAATCACTATTGTTAGTAAAGTTAATCATTGTTTCAAATATTTAAATTTCATACACATTATTATAATTAATTACAAAACCACAAATAAACAAGAATATTGCTTTAAAATGTCAAAAAAGGAATTTATTAGTAAGGAACACCTTAAAGAGGCAAAATAAAAATTGGCCCTATCACTTTGATTTACTCTAAATCACATTTATATCTACGCAAATAATAATTTACTTCCGCCCAGTAAAAAAAAAGGCATTTTGCCAAACATCCGGGCTCTAGTGATTACAGTAA
This sequence comes from Periplaneta americana, assembly GCF_040183065.1. NCBI lineage: Eukaryota > Metazoa > Arthropoda > Insecta > Blattodea > Blattidae > Periplaneta > Periplaneta americana. The sequence continues at coordinate 36,190,494 of NC_091125.1, forward strand.
ATGTGGTACTGTTATGATTGCTCAGGCAGTGGTGGTGATGACAATGTAAGCGTCGTTCGTTATATTGATGGTTGTTGGTGGTGTTAAGTGAAGACGACTGTAGTAGTATTATTGGTAGAAGAGGTGTCGGTTTTGGTGAATTTGGAGGAGTTATTCGTAACAGTAATTTTGGTACGGTTGGTGTTTGTGTTCGAGTTGGTAGAAATGACCTCAGAGAAGTTGTTGGTGTTTGTGCGAGTGGGTCCCTATCATCACGGCATGGCGCGTCCTCAGGTTGCGGATCGAGGAGACGGTCTCCAGATATGGAGGGTAGCTGTGAATATATTGACAGCTGATGAATGAGGGGTGGTCCTCCAGCTTAGGGGTTGGGCGAAGGGCTAACAACCCATCACCGTAAAAAAATAGCTTGTTATGAAACCTTCAGATAAGCCTCGGAATGGGACTGATTCTCTGGCACGACCACAGCTAAGGAATAAGGTTTTGAGATTTAGTACTTGGAACATAGGTTAAGGGTATTTGAGAATAAGGTGCTTAGGAAAATATTTGGGGCTAAGAGGGATGAAGTTACAGGAGATTGGAGAAAGTTACACAAAATAGAACTGCACGCATTGTATTCTTCACCAGACATAATTAGGAACATTAAATCCAGACGTTTGAGATGGGCAGGGCATGTAGCACGTATGGGCGAATCCAGAAATGCATATAGTGTGTTAGTTGGGAGGCAGGAGGGAAAAAGTTCTTTGAGGAGGCCGAGATGTAGATGGGAAGATAATATTAAAATGGATTTGAAGGAGGTGGGATACGATGATAGAGATTGGATTAATCTTGCTCAGGATAGGGACCAATGGCGGGCTTATGTGAGGGCGGCAATGAACCTCCGAGTTCCTTAAAAGCCAGTAAGTAAGTAGTAGGTATTATTGCTGATATTGAAAACAGCGTTGCTATTGGTGACGGTGGAAAAGACATTACTACCGATGATGGTGATAGGTCGGTGTGGTGTTAGTGGTTATGATGGCAGTGGAGGCAGTGTTCTTGTTGGTATTAGTGAATATCGTCGCTGCTTCTTCAAAATCCCATATGTGTTTTTCAAAGATTTTGCAGGAGAAAGAAAAAAGCATTGTCACTTTTAATTCTCCTGATTTTCAAAGCTACATTCGGCATAACTTCATCATTTTTCATGTAATGATTGAAATCATACCGAAAGTATCTTTGAAAATCACGAGAATTAAAAGTGACAATGCCTTTTTGTTTCTCCTGCAAAATCTTTTTTAAAACACAGCGGATTTTGGAGGCGCAGCGACCATACTGCTTCTGGTGCTATTTGAGGCGTTATTAGTGGAGATGAGCATGATATCTGTTGTATAATAGGCCGTCCCTGGTGTTAGCGGTGATGGTAGTGAAGTTGGTATCGGTGGCGAAGTTGTTGGTAGTAATTATAAGTACGATGGATGAGAGAAGCAGAAGGAAAAGAGAAAAATATAATTCAATCTGACATGTTCAGACGTAGTCAGTCTTCCTACATTACTACAGAACTTTTCAAACAATTAAGTATCTAGTTCTTTGTTAAAAATAAGTTCCTTGACACCATGTTGAGAAACACTTAAGAGTATCGACGTGAATTCAAAATGTAACGACTGAAGTTTGACCTTTCCTAATAGGTTAATAAGGCTGTTCAATATTATAATAAATAAAAGCGTCCACAGGTTGTGACTTAAGGTCCCTTCTTATAAGTAAACTAACGATCACGATATTCAAAATGGATTCTTAAAAACAATGTAAGAGAGTTACTGAACGATAATTGCGTCTACCTAAATGTCTCGACGAAGGCATTGTTTTTGTGGCAAAGACAGCTGCCGTGACCTTGGCAAACCTCAATTACAAGAGACCCCACCTACACCGGGGCTCTGCAAGCCAATTGCTGCAGAACTGTAATGACCGCAGCGCTCTTGAAAATCATGGGACCATGGAAAGTCATTACGATGCTGAACACTTGACCAATAATATAAAGTGACACAATGCGATACCCGCCCACTGGAGTGTGTACAAGACACGCAGGGTCAGCCGTGAGGTCACGACTCAAGGCTAAGTCCCCAAGACAGTATTACAAGTACGCGTGTAACGTGTGCTTCATTAACTTCCCCATATACACATCACAAGAGCTACCGGCTACTAATATATTTAAACAATTCTTTAAGGTGTATTTCATTCTGCACAAAACACATTCCTTGCAACAAGGGTGGCCAAACAACTGGAACGCTCGAATTTTTTTGTAGACATTTAAGAATAACTCGACATTAGTCTATATGTCAGTACTGTCGCTACCACTACTGTCACTGCAACCGCTTCCATCACCACTATAATCTGTATCAGTATCAGAATTTTTTGCAGCTTTCCACGTTATGTTCAAGTCTTTTTCTTTCCTAATACAGCGCACAATGTAACACGACTATCCTGCGTTGCGGCTGGCATCTACTTCACTTTACCTGTAATACTTTCATTCACAGAGCTGCCCTTTTACTTTTTGGGGGTTATTTTACGACGCTTTATCAACAATTCAGGTTATTTAGCGTCTGAATGAAATGGAGGAGATAATGCCGGTGAAATGAGTCCGGGGTCCAGCACCGAAAGTTACCCAGCATTTGTTCGTATTAGGTTGAGGGAAAACCCCGGAAAAAACCTCAACCAGGTAACTTGTCCCGATTAGGATTCGAATCCGGGCCACCTGGTTTCGCGGTCAGACGCCCTGACCGTTACTCCACAGGTGTGGACCCCTTTTGCTTGTCAAAAATCTAGTGCAAGGAACCCCAGACTTTACTACGTTCTCGAAAGAAGCGATTCATAATCCCTTAAAAATGCTGTCGCCTTAATCATGGCTTGAACCTACACACCTAAGATGTGATGACAACCATTAAATAACCAAGCAGGACGCTTGTCTTATACCGATAATTAAGGCACGTAAAATATGTCTCTGCATGAGAAAGTTCATTGCGCAATTTAACGCCAGTTTCTTAAATATGCGGAATTTAAATTTTAGTAGGTAACATCCTTCACTATAATTCGATATAATTTTATGGACATTGTCTGAGCTTGGATCAAAGCGTAGTGGAATAAAATACTAATATGATGCCGGTTCTTTTGGAAGCGAAAGAGCCGATGACCTGGCCAAAACAGCTGCTCATTCTAATTCAGAGTATGCTTACATTTAGTATCCCGCTGTGCATATCAGAAAGATGCTAAAGAGGAACATAAAAGAATACTGGAATGAAGAACAGTCTGCAAGAAAAATGGATCTCTAATCAAGAAACTGTATTTGATCAACTCTACAAGACTCAATTATCACCGGATTTTATAACAACGCTGTTTTCATCGGGGCGTGGAAAAGTTTGGAAGCTATTCTCTTAGGTTTCAAATTATAACAGAGAAAAAACATGAGTGTGTATGCAAGGAAACGGTAGAAACTGTGGAACATCTTGCTAAGTGTTTGAACTTAGATGATTTGTATTACAATCAAACTTCTCATAATGTAATATTATGCATATCCTCTGTCGCAATTATTTTGCGAACCTTTTTTTGTAAGATTGTAGATATTTGTATTTATATTGGTTACATGATATTTTTAGCATATGACTTAATAAGTGTTTCTAGAAATAACATTCCATACATAATTTTGTCGTGTATCGATCTAACTATACCGGATGTAACTGGATTCTGGTAGATCACAAACATGTTTTACAGTTATGCTACCATTTACGTGACACTTGGAAAAATGAAGTGATATAAAATACACAAACTTTTGTGTTATTTAAATATCATTTCAGGTTTAACTGGATATTACCCTAACTTTCTCATTTCAAATGAAACATCCTGTACATTGGACCTTATTTTTGTTCTCTCTAAATTCTGAATCCCAAGATGTATAATATGTCCAGATTTGAAGTGATAGTCTTTTGTTTAATTCAACAAACTGCAATACTCGTTGCTATGGAATAACATTAAAACAAAACTTACATACTGTAGATCAGTGGTCGTCAGCACTCGCTGAAATGGGTAAAGGGTACCCGGAGCAACATCAAATGCACGGTCGTACAGCAGGCAGAGAGGGATAGAGCATATCCGCCAGCAGATACGGTGCACCATAGTGCAGTCTCTTATCCGCGGGTAAGGGACGCCAGCCCGAACGTGCTCTGTGCTGACGATCCCTGCTGTAGATTTTGAATATTAATTTATTGATCCTTGAGTTCCTGTTGAACATTCCGTTATTTGTAAAAAATTGTTTCATCTGAGTATACAATTGAATAATGAGATTTATTATCTTCGTTGTGATGTTCCAATAACCAATTACAAAAGTCAAAGCGTCTTCCGTTATCGTTCCCATAGAGGTGGTGATGTAACAGATATTTAAATGAATGGAATCCATGTTTCCTTACAATTCTCCAAACAGATTGGTGACTAACTCCTGAAACCGCAGCAATTTCTCTTTTTGATGCAGTAGGATTTACCTTCGTATACGTCAAAATATCCGTTCTGTTTCTTCAGAAATAATGAAATGTTGTCTTTCATTATTATCATCCGTACGAAATTTCTGTTCGACTCTATGAAAATAATTTTCCGCTTTGTGATGGCGATCAGGACGCCTTTTCAGCATACAAAACACAAGCTGCGCGTGCATTTCTTCCGCATTCACCAAATATTATATAACACAACGACCTTTCAGAATCAACAATATTCCATAGTAACGAGTACTGAAATTTTTTGAATTAAATAAAAGACTATCACTTCAAATCTGGACATCTTATACATCTATGGATTCAGAATTTAGAGAGGAGCAAAAATATGTACTAGTATACAGACTGTTCCACTTAAAAGGGTAATTTTCTGTTAAACAGGAAATGGTATTTAAATAACACTTGCAAATGTTTTTGTATTTTATGTCACTTAAACACTTCTCCAAGTGTCATGTAAATGGTAGCATAACTGTAAAATATATTTGTGCGAGATCGTGCGTATTTGCTTGCTTTCCGCACAAAACCAATACGCGGTAAGTGTGAAATACCACATTCAGTATTCCCAACGTAACACACATAACAATTTCCCTATTCTTACCGCTTAAGCGTCATATTCATTTTACTGCTTTAGGCTTTTAACATATTATTTTTAGAGACGTTCAATATAGTAATAATTATAAATTGGAAACTTACCATTGCAATTTCACCTAAATTGCACTGTTAATTATTGTTTTTAAATATTTGCAAAAATTAAGTAAACTCTACAACACCACAAAAGTTACTGCATTTGTAATGCAAGTAACATTAAGGAAGCCGTGAAAAAATCAACAAGATTCCAGACTCATCATAGACGGGGGGGGGGGAAGACAGACTTATATCACGGCCTGCTGCAGTATAGTAAACACAGAAAACATTTTATAGGAACAATGTTGAAGATAGATATATTTGTTTTCCGAAGTTGCCGTCATTGAACAGAAACCAAGATGGAGATTTCATTGCAACTAATTAGAAATTCCTCTTTCAGGTATGTAATAAACGATCTTCGCACAAAATAATGTACGATACACGAGCGGTATGTTTGTTTTCATGTTCTCGGAAATTAAAAAAGCTCAACTACGTTTCGCTTTTTCAATCTTTTCCTCGAACATGAAAACGTCAACATACCGCTCTTGTAACGCATATTACTATTGTGGTCTACCAGAATAAAGTTATGTTATATACACACATAATTAACTATGTAACACTACCATATATCATAGTGAAGAAGGATTTCTATGTACCTGGAGATTCAATAATAATAATAATAATAATAATAATAATAATAATAATAATAATAATTTTAATAATAACAATTTTAATAATAATTCTAATCATAATAAGATGAAAAATGAACATAAGCCAAATAAATAATTACAATTTACAAATGAAGCTTTATTTTTATTTTCCCTTCGCTTATATGGTGTCCATTTATTTACATGTCATTTTTATATCTATCTTCATCCATCCATCTGTCAATAGATAGCTAGTCATTTGAAGCGAATAAACAAGATGACGTTGTAAAGCATTTTTCGAACACACAGCACAGATTCTTAAGTCATAAAGATTTAGAGTTCTCGAAAATTAATAATCCACACCGCTATTATGGGCAGCCCTGCTACATGCTTACTGAATTGTACAGAATTACTTTGGTAATGAGTTCATTACAGTGCAGTTCTCTTCCACCGTTCACGACTGTTAACCTTGCAGCATATCTGGAAAGCACTTGGGTTTCATCAGCAACCTCTTGATCTCGGGAATTAAACACTGTGCAAATTATCAATGACATAATACATAAATATGTGAGTCAATTCAAGTGCCCCTAGGGATTCAATTACATTTTATGGGTAAATTTTCTGATGGAGAGACTTGTTTATTACATCGAGACGGAGAAATATACAAGTTAGAAAAAGTCCCACAATTGATACATGGTGAATTAACTACCAAGTTTGTAGCAGAAGTCAAGAGCATACAGATTAATTTCGAGAGGAAACTTCTCGGTTATCCCGACATCAAGAATATCCTGTAGGCTAGTACCAACACAGTTTTGCTACCTTTCCAGCTCTTGAAATATGTCCTTGGTAGAAATCAATCCCAGCATACTGCAGGTAGTACAATAACTCACAACATGGGTAGTGCTCAAGGTTGCGGGTTCGATCTCGGCCCAGGTCGATGGCATTTAAGTGTACTTAAAGTGACAGACCATGTCAGTACATTTACTGGCATGTAAAAGAACTCCTGCGGGACAAAATTCAGGCACACTGGCGACGCTGATATAACCTTGGCAATATATGTTTGTGTGTCTAATGCCTACCCACTTCACTTGCGTGATTTGGGTTTCGCATACTGCGGATAGATAGCAGGATTGTGACCCATTTTGAAGTTCGGCGGGCCACGCTATGCGTGATGCGTATTTATGATGAGTTACGATGTGTATGTGTTGGTGTAAGTGCAGTGTAGGGAATGAGTGAGGATGATGAAAGTGAGGAAGGGAGAAGGAGAAACCCGGTGCCGGCACGTAGCCTACTTCTGTCGAATAGCACCAAGGGGCCGCCAGGCTTAACGTCCCCGTCCGACGGACGAATCACTATCAACAGTGATATGACTTCTCTTCATATGCACTTCGGAGAGATTTGGGATTTGACCCAGACATATTGGTGCACAATCTAGTGATTAGAAGTTGTGCACGCCACCGCTCCTAGTCCCAAGGCAGAAATTTTACATGAAAATTTCTGACCCCACCGGGAATCGAACCCGTGCCGGCTAATCTGGAGGCAGACTCGCTACCACAGAGCTAACTCAGCGGACTGCGTCGTAAAATAAACCATAACTAATTAATTAAACTCATAACATGGTGGATATACTTGTTATTCTCGAAGTAGTAGTTTCGTAACTCACACTTCACACGTTCCAACAAATATTAGTTTGAGAGAGACAAATCCGGACTGTATGATGTATGAAGCGCAAGTTTTCATCCTTCACTTCTCAATAATTTTCTCCAAGCGATTCTTGCAGCATTATACGAAGTATGAAATACTGTGATGGTTAAAAAATAGATTTGATACTTTCACAGAAATACACATTTTCAGAATCTCTGATATTCAAAAAGTCAATTTGGGCATGCCACCTATCTATCTGTATCCGTCTGCCTATGTACGGAGATTTCTTCTGAACTATAAGACGGATTTTGTTCTCATTCAGTATCTATGGATTAATTGAATTGGAAATGATGTGAACTGTAATCAATTTACTAAAAATGTATGATGACCCTTTGTTTTAAATAACACAACATAGCAATTTATTTAAATACTACTTCCAGGAATTAATTATTGGTTTTAATCTAAAAAATATCCTACGAAGACAAAAACAATGGCTTTTTGTGGTAAAAATCATATAAGATGTCCTTTTATATTAACAATATTTAGGCCTATTGGTTTGTTCCATCTTCCATACAGAAGTTTTCCAGCAAGTTATTGGTCGTCATGGTTCTCTGTATACTTTATTACCTGTTTTATCAACCTATCGCCTTGCACTCCACATACATGGTGATATCAGTTTCCTCTGTATTAATCTATTTTATCAGTGAAGTTATATATTTGTAACTGGTCTCTTATTAAGTGTTTCTGATCTGACTTCTGAGGGTCTACACTGCTATGGTCTTAAGAATCTCATTTCCGCGCTTTCGATTCGTCTCCCTCTTCTTTGTAGTGTCCAGCTTTCACTATCCGCCATCACCTTATAAAACTTTCATTGAGTATTAATTCTTTTTTGTCCTTCTCTTTATAATTCCATAAATACTTTAGAACCTGTATTTTTATATCTAGATCTAGTGAAGAACTCTTCAGAACATAGGAGGGACGATAGTAGAATCGTATTGCGTTAACATAAGAGGAGATGATAGTAAGATATATGCTACTGCAACTAAATGACGGCTGTGAGCGAGATGGGATGAAGATAAATGCAAAGAAGACGAAGACAATGATTACCAATAGAAAAATAAAAAGGTAAACATGACAATTTGAAATGACGCAGTAGAACAAGTGGACAGTTTCAAATAGGCTACTTACGGTGCACTGTAAATAGTAACATGAATTTCTGCCAGAAGCAAAAATGAGGATAGCAAGAGCAAATGAAGCTTTTAATAGAGAAAGGGGCACCTTCTGCGTACCTTTAGAAAAAGAACTATAAAAGAGTCCAGTGAAGTTCTTTAATAATAATTCTTTATCCATACTGGCAGAGTTAAGGCCATAGGACCTTCTCTTACACTCTACCAGGTCACAAAGTATACAAGCAGTTAAAATTTAACAAAAAGTTAAAGAACAGAATACTAACATATTACAAATAATAATAATAATAATAATAATAATAATAATAATAATAATAATAATAATAATAATAATAATAATAATAATAATAATAATAATAATAATTCTTTATCCATACTGGCAGAGTTAAGGCCGTAGGGCCTTCTCTTACACTCTACCAGGTCACAAAGTATACAAGCAGTTAAAATTTAACAAAAAGTTAAAGAACAGAATACTAACATATTACAAAATAATAATAATAATAATAATAATAATAATAATAATAATAATAATAATAATAATAATAATAATAATAGCATAACAAAATCGACACTAAACAACATGACGATAATACCATAATAGAAAAAAAGAAAAAAGTAAAATACATTGGAATATAGTGAAAGCAACTCATTTAGTACAAATGGTTAATATGGAAAAACGTAAGGAAGAATATATCAAAATGGAATGTAATAAAATAATAATAAAAAAGAAAAGAAATACGAAAATTAAATAAAATTCACGATAAAAAGGCTATGATAATAAATTCATCGGCTGATAAAGAGAACAAAAAGGGAAAAGGAAGGAAAAAGAAATATATAGCCTATATTTTTACAAAACTATGGCAGAGAAAAAGGGCTTATAACTGAAAGGAATATAATTAAAAAAGTGCAATTTTAATTCATTTTTGAAACTAGACAATGTCCGACAGTCTCTGACATGTTGTGGTAGAGAGTTCCAGAGATGAGCTGAAGAGACGGTGAAAGATGAAGAATAGAAGGATGTTCTGTGTTTAGGAATTGAGAGTGTGATATGGTGTTGTGAGCGAATATCTATTTCATGACATGAGGACAAATGTTGAAAACGAGAAGCTAGGTAGCTAGGGTTAGAGGTTAGATGAATATTGAAGAGTAAAGTGAGAGAGTGAATAGTTCTTCGCTTTTTGAGACGGACCCAGGACAGCATATTTAGTGAAGATGTGATACGGTCAGATCTACGGACGCTGCAAATAAATCGAACGCATGCATTATGAACACGCTGTAGTCTGTCTGTCAGTCTCATGTTAAGGTCAGTGTAGAGAGTGTCACAGTAATCAAAATGAGGCATCAAGAGCGACTGCACTAAATTCTTCTTGAGAAGCAACGGAAGGAAATTTCGAATTATTTTTAGTGTGTGAATTTTCATAAAAATTATTTTACATAAGTGTGTGATTTGAGTATTCCAACTTAAGTTTTTGTCCATATAAATTCCCAGATTTTTTACTCTATCACTGTAAGGGATAATAGTTTCAACTGTAAGGGATAATAGTTTCATAGTTTCTTTGTGTGGAGTGTGACCTTTTATACGACAGGAATTTGGATTTTACGACGGGGTGAAGAGAAACGACTGGAAGCATTTGAAATGTGGCTATGAAGAGGAATGGAGCGTGACGTGGACAGACAGAATAAGAAATTAAGCTGTTCTAGAAAGAGTGGGTGAAGAAAGAATAATCCTCAAACTGATGAGAAAAAGAAATTGGCTCGGTCACTGTCTGAGAAGAAAGTGGCTAACAAAGGATGCATTGGAAGTAATGGTGAACATGAAAAAAGTTACAGGCAGAAGAAGATATAAGAAGATACCTATATGGATCATATGCGAAGACTAAGATGGAGACGGAAAATAGAGAAGATTGGATAATGCTGGTTTTGCAGTGGAAGATTTGTCACTGGGAATAAAACTATGAATGAATCAATTAATGGATTAATTAATCAATTAGATATAGTTTATCAAGAAGGCAAATGCCACAGTAGTGATTGTAATCATTTCTAGTCTCCTTTTTGAAGATCGGAACTTTATCGGCTTGTGGAACTTTATATATTGTCCAGAATATGTTAAAAAAATTTGAAATCTTATTTTTAATTCAGGCGGGGCATAATAATTAGCTTAATTATATACTAACTTTGTCGCTACATGGCACCTGTCTATTTCTGAATGAGTCTGAAGTGGTTTCTAATTCTGCCATGCATATGAAGTCGAATTCTACCGATCGGTCCATTATTAAATCCGTATTCTCTTCAACGTTTGTCTATAGTTTAGAGCAGCGGTTCCCAAAATGTGGGTTGCGACCCCAGGAGGGTCTTGTAAGGGGTTGAGAGGGTTCGCGAGATGATTTACAAAATAAGTCAAAAAGTTTCCTATTAACATTTATGTTCTATTTAGAAACATAACATTTAAGAAAAGAATAAAAAATGTTTCAGTAGTTTTAAAGTAAAGAATAATTTATGTTATTATGTGCCTGTTTTTCAGAAAGTAGCTTCTCAAATCTGGACTCAGCATTCCATACATCATTTCTCACTTTTGTTTTGATGGTGATCATAGATGAGAAACTTATTTTGCATTAAATACGAGGTTGCAGATATTTAAATATTTAAGAATCACGTATTTTTGCAAGCTCGAGGTATTCTTGCATTTTTTTGATCCGAAATTGGTTTACGTTCTGCGAAAGAAAGTATAATTTAAACATAACATCTCTAAGTACATATTTAAATGAAATTTTTCTTAATAGTTTCTGGAATTTCAGCCAGTTGGACGCAAATACCTAAAAACGGATTCACTATCTTAGTGACTGTCGTAATTGTTTCGAGTTTCTTCCGCAATGTATTCAAAAAGTTGTTGGTTAAAATTGTGGAAACTTAGTTGGACGTCCCGTAAAAACACAGTATTTGCGTATCATATACAGCTAAATTTTCCATGAGTTCTTTAATATACTAGAATGAATCAAATAACAATTGTTATAAATCACGCCACTCTTGTAAATTCTTTAACATTGTACATTAGGAATGCATAATTAAACTGTAAAGAATCAAGTTCCTAAAGTCGTATGATTTGTAACAATTTTTGTCATAAGTCCGTAGGAATGATGTCATTTTTAGTTAAAAATTGAAAAACAAAGTCTGTGCAAAGAAATTAACAACACATTTTTAGCTTCAGAATACTAGCCAATTAAAATGTGGGGTACATGATTTTCCGCCAGTTGATTTTCCGCCAAAGTTGGCAACAGATCATGTCGGTTGACATTGCGCCATCTTTCAGCAAGTCGTGGTTATGTTCATGTCGACTAAATTAGTCTGATCATGGAATTTGCGAGTGAGACCACCAACCCAGGGAGCGATATTATATTGATTGTTAACGGTCATAAAAAAAGAAGTGCGTACACTTACATGGACGTATAAGACGGCGATGTACCACTAAGTTGTGTTGTGCTAAAGTAATTATACTTCATGGAAATATCATAGTAATGGAAGGTAACCACAAACACGAAGTAAATGCAAGAAGTGGAATGCGTCAAAAAGTTCGCGTAGCCTGTAAACGTAAAGCTTTCGACGATATTACGAAACTCCCAATGTAATTATTTCCTAAGTAATTGGAAATAATGCACGTGAAGCAGCAACTTTATTATATTTATGTGAGAGACAAAGGAAGGGAAATAAATAGAAAGAAAACGAGCAGAAAGAAAGTGAGAAAGAAGGCTAAGAGAAAAGAAAATGAATAGACGGAACAGAAAGAGAATGGAAAAAAGAGTAGAACAAAGAGAAAAAGAAAAGGAATATGAGTAAAAGGAAAAATATCAGAATGTAAAACGAGTAGAAAGAAAAGGAGAAAGGAAAATGAGTAGGTAGAAAAGAGGGAGATAGGAAAATAAATAGAACAAAGAGTAGGCGGAGTAAGAAAAATGGAAAGTAAGAGTTGAAGAAAGGAAAATGAGGGAGAGGAAGAATAGAAGAAAAAATGAGGAGGAAGAGTAGAAAAAAAGGACGATGAAAAAAAGGAAAGCAAAAGAAAGAAAATGAGAAGGAAAAATAAGAGAAAGTAAAATGTGCAGAAGGAACACAAGGAAAAAAAATCCATAGGTTCATATCATTTCTATGCTGCATACCTTCACGTAAAAATACATATGTGTATGAGGACAATGAATATGAGGAAAAGTAGAAGAAAGAAACATGAGAAGGAAAAATAGGAGAAAGTGAAATGTGCAGAAGGAAGAGGAGGAGAAAAAATTGATAGGTTCATAGCATTTCTATGCTGCATACCTTCACGTAAAAATACATATGGGTGTTCGAGAAAAGAAACAAGGAGAATAGAAGTATAACGGGGAGACATGGAGGATAAAAAGGATACAAGGAAAACAATGATAAAGCAAGAGCAAAGTGAAAAGGAGAACAAGGAAAATGCAAGAAAAATAAGAGGAATACAAGGAGAATAAGGCTAAAAGATGCAGAACGAGGGGAATACAAGAATAACAAGTGGAATACAATGGGAACAAGGAGACTACGATGAAATACGGGAAAGGCAAGGAGAATAAGGTTTAGACAATGAGAACAAGGACAATAGAGAGAGATAGAGAACGAGGTGAGACAATGTAAACATGAGGAAGGAAAGAACAAAAAAGATAATATAAGGATTGCAATGAGAAGACGAAGAGAACCGGGGGAAGATAAGAAGAACAAGGAATAGACAAAGAGAACAGGGGAAGGTAAGGAGAACAAGGGGAAGACATTAAGAACAAATTAAATAAAGGGAAACAGTGGGTAGACCAGGAAAACAAGTGAAATATAAGGATAACTAAGGGAAAAAGAACAATGGTAAAAACAAGGAGAACAAAGGGAATACAAGAAAAACGAGAGAAGACAAGAAGGAAAAAGGAATATGAGAGGAGCAAGAGCAATATAATGAGAGAAAGGGGAATAAAAAAGTGATAAGGGAAGAAAAGGAGAGCGAAAAGAAAAGAAGAAGAAGAAGAAGAAGAAGAAGAAGAAAGAAGGGCGTTGCGTTGTCAATTTCCAAGTTACCCCTTCACACGAGTGAGGAGGATATACTTCAACCACAATCTATTATATACAGTCACGAAGCACAATACGTAGTAAATATGCATCCATAGATAGTTGCTAACTACTAGGATCGCTAATATCGCCTCATTGCAAAGCGAAATAGTACCGGCACAGTCTATTGCTGCTAGCACCCTCACAACTCAAGTTTCGTGATTGTATATACTAGACTGTCCTTCAACGTTAAAATGAGAAGGAAGATATGGAGAAAGGGTAAGGAAGAAATAAGGACAAAGAAAAGAGGAGTAAAAGGACGGAAAGGAGAACAGAGAAAGTAGGACAAGGAGGAGGGAAAAAGAGGAGAAAGGAGAAAAATACGGGTAGGAGAGGGAAAGGAAAGGCGAGGAAGAAAATCAAGGACGAATTAGATCAGGAATTGAAAGATTAGTATAATGTAATAAGAAGAAGAGAAACGGAGAAAATAAGACAAATAAGAAGCATTAGTAAGCAATGTTGAGACACAGTCTGCAAATTTTCGAAAGGGCTCATTAGTTTGGAGAACACGTTGCGAAGATCGATTCGCCTTGTGTACCACAAATATTAATTCAAACGGGACTTTATAGAAAAGGACTAAATCTATCGTATAGAACGAATTAATAGGCGGCCCACAGATACGCGATGGCATACAAAATTGTTTAGTCATGGTGCATTCTCGTGGAGGAGATCAATGATCTCTCGGAGCACGTCGCGACGATGTGTCTTGTTCAGGAAGCCCAGCAGCATCTTGCTCCAGATCAGACATCTAAGCCTAATGACATCTCAAAGACATCACATGTATGCACCGTTTGAAGCACAGTAGTCGTAGAGGCACCAGTGTTGCCAAATCTAATTTCATCTCAGTGAACGTAAAATAATGAAATAAAATATCCACAGAAACAAATTTTAACAAACATGAAACTATACTGCTGTTATTACTATAAAACGGATTAATATTATGCAAGAATTAAAACGATAAATTAAAGAGGTTGATCCTAATCATATTACTGTAAAATCATGCACCACACAGTAAGCCCAAAATTCGTTTTCAAATTTGTCGCTAAATATTTATCCTAATGTTAAGTAATTGGTCTAGTTCCACAGAACAAGACCCTAATCAAGTTTAGAGGTCTATTATAAATTAAGAACATTCACTCATTCTCAAAGATACACTAACTGCAATGTTATTACGACCGAAAAACCATAACTTTTGATAGGTATGTTATAGGCCTACTAAATCAACAAGTATCTTCCTTTAAGAGTAAAGCACCGAAGCTATCGATCTCTTATGCGTCTTTGATGTTCTTCGCAGTGTATCATGTGAATATTATTTACATTTCACCAGGATGATGACGATTATTATTCTTTAGGCCTATTATTATTATCGGTAGTATTATCATTATTATTACTGTAATTATTTTAGGCCAAATAGTATTACTTGCATTATTATTATTATTATTATTATTATTATTATTATTATTATCACTATTAATACAATATACGGATGAGGAAGAGAAAAAGAAATAGGTTAGTTCACTGGCTTGTAGTGAGAAGAAACTGCCTACTGAAGGATGCACTGGAAGGAATGGTGAACGAGAGGAAGATTCGGGCAGAAGAAGATATCAAATGATAGATGATATTAAGATATATAGATCATATGCGGAGACTAAGAGGAAAACAGAAAATAGGAAAGATTGGAGAATGCTGGATTTGCAGTGAAATACCTGCTCTTGGGCAGAAAACTATGAATGAATGGAAAGAAAGTAATTATTAGACGTGGCAGAAGGATGATAGGGGAAACAGCAGTTACTCAAAAAACCTGTCCGCATCACTTTATTTTTCCGCTAAAAATTCCAATTATTCATCTCTCAGAGATTTCAACTCACTGCCAGTTTTCCGAAGTGAAAAGTCAATATTCTAGGCGTTAGCTTGACAGTATAACTTATTGATTTTATTACAAGTACTCGTAAAATGAACAACAGAGTATATTATTCATCTCCAAGAAAGAAATGATAACCTTCATGTAAGAAATTATGAACTCCATAAAAGGGAAAGAGAAGAGTCATCAAAATCTCTTTGCATGAAACATTTATGCCGTTTGTGATTGTTACATTGAAAATGTCTACGATTGTTAGGATGTTCAGAATTTGAAATAAAGTGTTGATGTCCCTCTTAATTTCTGTCTTTATACTCCCGCATTTAAATTGAACAAGGTGAAGCCATCTCCCTTATTTCTTGATTGATTCTTCATTCTATGGAAACAATTCATTTCATTTTCATTCATTTAGTGTTCTTCCATGAGCATATCTTTCACTGCAAACCCAGCTTTCTCCAATCTTTCCTATTTTCTGCCTTCCTCTTTGTTTCCTCATATCATCCACATATCTTAATGTCGTCTATGATCTGAAATCTTCATCTAACCCGAACTCTTCTCCCGTTCACTATTCCTTCCAGTCATCCTTCAGCAGGCAGTTTCTTCTCAACCAGTGACCCAACCTATTCCTTTTCCTCTTCCTGATCAGTTTCAGCATAATTCACCCACTCTTTCCAACACAGCTTCATTTCTTATTCTGTCTATCCACTTCACACGTTCCATTTTTCTCAATATCCACATTTCAAAGACTTCCATTCGCTTCTCTTCACTTCGTCGTAATGTCCACGATTCTGCTCCATACAATGCCGAAATCCATACAAAGCACTTCACTAGTCTCTTCTTTAGTTATTTTTCCAGAGGTCCGCAGAAAATACTCATTTTATGAGGACAATATAGTTTATAATTGAAATGACTGACACATCAATATGACGACAATGAGTTGTTTGAAATAAATTGTAATGAATAATACTGGATTCAATAGAAAATAGACTACGTATGTTAGATTAACTATTTCTGTCTTCATACTCCCCGTATTTATTAATTAGCTGCATTTATGCACGAATAATGATTTTATATTAAATTAAATTTAAGTTGAATATTTATTTAACATTTTACACTTTAAAAAATGAAATCATTATGATGACACATTTGTTTCCTCTTCATGTTTTATCAAGGCTGACTGGACTCGAAACTACTTTCCTTTAATAATAATAATAATAATAATAATAATAATAATAATAATAATAATAATAATAATAATAATAATAATAATAATACATGGGCAGGGCATGTAGTACGTATGGGCGAATTCAGAAATGCATATAGCGTGTTAATTGGGAGGCCGGAGGGAAAAAGACCTTTGGGGAGGCCGTGACGTAGATGGGAAGATAATATTAAAATGGATTTGAGGGAGGTGGGATATGATGGTAGAGACTGAATTAATCTTGCTCAGGATAGGGACCAATGGCGGGCTTATGTGAGGGCGGCAATGAAACACCGGGTTCCTTAACATCAGTAAGTAGTAATACTACTACTACTACTACTACTACTACTACTACTACTACTACTACTACTACTACTACTACTAATAATAATAATAATAATAATAATAATAATAATAATAATAATAATGGTTTTATTTAACCTGGCAGAGTTAAGGTCGTAGGGTCCTCTCTTACAATCAACGAGGATTAAAACTTGGTTACATAGTTGAACATACAACTGAATCGGATTTAAATAATTACATGCAGATACGATTTACATAATGATATAAATGATGATATGCTTTAAACACATAATCGAAAATACTTTGTTTTAAGCACATCATAATTTCAGTCACCAGCGGCCTACTGTAATTAATGAGGTCGCCATATTAACAGAAACAAGGAAAGTAAAGGAAAGAAAAGAAGAACGGTAGGTTGAGACAGAAGATAATTTGAGAGGTACAGAAGAAAAAGAAGAAGAAAACAAGAAGAATGAATTTAAAGTTCAAGCTGAACTCTGCGTGCCATGGTCATTATAAAGTAATTAACATAAATGAAATTATTATACCTGCTAAACAAATTGAGCAATCAAAATGATTTAAGCGGCTGTCGAATGTGCTAAGATTGGGTTTAGTCTGTGCACATGGATTCTGTTGTCATATTCGGCAATTGTGAGTACTGACTCCAACATTCAGAGTAAAGTGAAACTCATCTGTCCACAATATTCGACATAACTATGCCGATTTAATTTACATATGAGCTAATCCACATAATGAAAAGTTGAATCTTTTCATAAATTGAATGCAAACATCAGTTGCAGTTTATGTGGGTTCCTATTAACGAACTGCTCCTATAAAACTCAGTATAATAATCCGAGTAACGACAGCCCAAGAAGAACCAGGACCGACCAGCCGGCTGCTGGCATCACGTCCACATACTGAAGCAGAGGTGGACGATCATCCAACCAGAATGGAGGTATCGTGAGGTTAGCATGATAATCCGCCCAGCCGTTGTAGCTGGCTTTCTTAACCGGATTTCGCTACCTATCGTAGAACCCCAAGTGTATCACGATGCTGGTGGGCACCGGTCCCATACACTGGTCGAAATTTCTTGATAAAATTTCTTCCCCCATGAGGACTCGAATCAGCGCGCAATCCGTAACGCGAGTCTTGGCAGGATGCCTTAGACCACACCACGGCGCGGGACAAGACTCAGTATACTCACATAAATGTTTCGTTCACTTTTGTCCTTTAAATGATAATTCACGAAAATAGTCTAAATTTAATTCACAACATGTAAAGAAACTGATTGCTGCGAAACACATACAGAAAGAGCTTTGCTTGGCATACAGAACATATAAAGCGTTGTGGACGTCTCTGTTTCTGCAGAAATTTACAGCCTGCGCGATCGCCATGATTAAGGTGTAGTGGTAGACGCATTATTTATGATGACCCCACATTCACCTACATAATTACACATGAACTCACGAATTTGCCCTGGAGGCTCGTGGATCAGTAGCTACGGCTGTGCACTATAGATGCAAGTTTCTTTCATATCCACTAAACTCTAACATTAACAAATAACAGGAATTTCCCCCCCCCCCACCGGCCACAATTAAAATCGAAGGGCCTCCCTCTCCTTTATTAATCGAACAAAAATTGTGCGTGTGTATCTACGGGAAAACATCTAACGTTTTAATTTATAATTCATATTTTAAAATAAAGTAAATACTTGAATGCGTCACAGTGTAGGTCCTCAATAATGAGCAGATTTAACGATGAGTGAGGTCCCCATGGTGTCAATAATGGTAAGTACTTGCAACTTCAACTTCTGCTCACACGAATTCTACTGACTGCCTCCGTGGTCTGTTGCTAGCATACTGGCTTCCAGATCTGGAGGTCCGGGTTCGGCATTCGGTGGATTCTTGAAGAAGAAAAATTGCCTGGATGTCTGCGTATGATTAGGTTTCCTCCGGAGCAGTTGTTTGCGCCCTTTCAATCGGAGACCTTCGGTTACCTCCGATTCATGCCGCGCAGGTTGTATCTGAAGTCTGATTAGTGTAATATTATATAGCTAATAGGCGATGTATGCAATGGAGGGGGAAAGGAACTGGCCACCCTACCCCATGATCTCCTGGCCTAGTTTCCTTATTAGTGGTGCTTGTTGGTATCACTTGTGAGGTTCACACCTGTCTTCGGACAGTTGACTAAACACAACAAAACAACATAGGCTACACCATGAAATACGAGAAACCCTATCAGGTCTCTAAGATAATAATGGATGGGCAGGAATACAATTCGTGCCGGCTCGTAGCCTACATCAAGGACAAGAGTTAAAGTCGGAACGGTTATATTCTTAATATTTTGTTCGTACAACAAAGTTTGAATTGAAAAAATAACCTGAGGATCGTTCGTGCTCGGGAGCACTTTTTTACTCGCGTGATGAGAGCACCAAATGTTATTAAAAGAGCACCATAGTGCTCGCAAGCATCAAGTTGAGAACGAAAGCCTAGTCTACACTCTAGAGTCTGAAAATTTATATGACTGTGAGTGGTCGGGTTAATATTAATTAGTCAATCCTAAAAAATATATATAAAATACAGTGTATCAGGACTGTCGCTGGGCAATAACCTGCATACAAGTTTCAGCGTCATATTGTTGATAGGTAACTCCATCAGTTAGCACAACCTTAAAGCACTAATAGACGCTACAGAGTTAACAATTACGTGGGGGGGGGAGAGGGGAAATTCTACTGATGGCAGAGGAATGAAATTACCTGTCTTTTTTTAAGGACTTGTGTGTTCTGTTTCTTGTGTTTGTTCTAGTTTGCTTTAATTAGCAGGTTATTATTATACGACGCTTTATCAACATCTTAGGCTATTTAGCGTCTGAATGAGATGAAGGTGATAATGCCGGTGAAATGAGTCCGGGGTCCAGCACCGAAAGTTACCCAGCATTTTCTTATATTGGGTTGAGAGAAAACAACAGAAAAAACCTCAACCAAGTAACTTGCCCCGACCGGGAATCGAACCCGGGCCAGACGCGCTAACCGTTACTCTACAGGTGTGGACGTTTGCTTTAAGCGGTGGCCACCCGCTATCCTACAATATGAATGTGCGTTTTGCTACTTATAAAAGCTAATATTAACTAACGGCCAAAATATCTATGTTCATAGAAATAATAATAATAATAATAATAATAATAATAATAATAATAATAATAATAATAATAATAATAATGATATGAAGGTGCGCGGTAATCAAATCCTGCGAAAGAAATGAACAATTATTATTACTGGTTATTACAGGAGATTATTATTAGTACCTGTTTTCATAGTTATTCCAAGTGAAGATAATAGTTTTCTGCACAACTGATGCCACAATACATATGCCATCACGCCTTTCTTATCACATCACCAGAATACAAATAGACATATACAAAAACAACGGAGACAGAAGAAGTAAATAAGAAATAGAAATAAAATTGCAAATAGAAATATAAAAAACACGAATCCAAAAATACAATAGACTAACAAGGGAGCCGTCCCAGGTCATGTAGCTTGTATTAAATTTAAGAAACGTGGTGATAGTCGTTCGTTTCGCATTTCCTCGTTTACGAAATATAATGACTTGAAAATCTATGCTACTTGTGCCGCTTCTTGCGCGCACTCGGATCCTCATAGTTCCGCGACACCGTATCACAGATCCCGCATTAATGCTCTAGTCTATTTTCGTTTTTTCTTAACTCACATGAATAGAGTACTCTTGCTGAAATACAAATTCCATTTTAATTTAAAATATGTATTAACTTCGTGACTCACCTTAAATATGATAGCGAGATTCGAAATGAAGTGGACGCAACAAAGAGCCTTTGAAAAGTACAAACATTTTATATAGGCTGGTTTTTCACATTTTTCTGTAACACACACACTATTTCCAACATACAACATTGTTGCAAGAACGTTATCAAACTTCTCATATGTTTCTCCCACGCGTATATTAGCATGTCTTGTTGATACACAACAAAATGCAATGTCATTATGAAACCCCTAATGTGCAATGTGTCTGGAATGTTTTCACAGATAATTTTATGTATGAAATACTCTTCTAGCCTCCAAATTACAATTTTATATTGCCTAAAAATAATACATAGCCAAAGGTTGCAAATAATTTGTGTTTTAATTGTCTTACCATTTAAAGTATTGTTTACTGCTTTAAAAGTAAATACAGTGTCATTTACCTGACCACGCCAGGAATCCAAAAGTAGTAATGTGCCTTTCTTAACATCCGGGAGAAATACATCTCTTAACCATCTTGTCACGTGATTTTTTGTCTATTTACCAGAACTACTTGCATCGATCACGATATTAATAATGGCTTATAACTGTCTACACGTTGTTTTACTTTAGGTCCAAATTCCCCTTTCGATTCTTGAAAGCATAACTTAGTGTGTATAGGCATGTTCCTAGACGTCTAGCTGCATACCTATGGACTTGGACGTTGTACGAATGAGTGAAAGATGCCATGGATTGCAATACTACTTTATTAACGTGAGTTAAGAGAAAACTAATTGACTAGATTAAGGATGGATGGGTGGAGCAGAGAAAAATTCTTTCCGACACCGAGACTCGAACCCGGGTTTTCAGCTCTACGTGCTGACGCTTTATCCACTAAGCACGTTAGCACATATAGCTGGAAACCCGGGTTCGAGTCCCGGTGCCGGAAAGAAGTTTTCTCCGCTCCACCCATCCTTCATCATAAAGTAATGCAGAATTCCTTGCAAGGAAGTATCATCGTACTTCGGTACATCACAATAATTGACTAGAGCATTAGGCATAATGCGAGAGCTGTGATACGGTGTCGCGGAGCTATGAGAATTCGAGTGCGCGCAAGAAGCGGCATAAGTAGCAACGATTTTCATGTCAGTATATTTCGTAAATGAGGAAAAAGCGGAACGAACAACTATCACTATGTTTCTTAACGAATGAAAATTAGCTTAAATATGTATTTTGAAACTACACGACCTGAGACGGTTCCCTTGTAAAAGTGAAGAAAAATATATACTAAGTAGAAAAAGAGCATCACAATAGACATAAAAAGTACTAGTGAAATAATATTGACTGCCTAATAATATATATTAGCGATTAAAGAAAATAACTAAACATCTAAAAATAAGTAACTGATTGTACAAATATCAAGAGAAACAAAACAGTAACAATTTCGAAACATATGCAATAATTTAGAATATATAGTTTACTGCATTGCACTCTATTCTTGCCACTGGGACTGAAGATGTTTAATACGTTTGTTTTTTTTAAATTGTTAAATTCCGACAGTCTCTGATGTCACTGGGTAGGGTATTCCACAAGCGCAATTGTATATGATGAATACGATTATGTCTTACGTGTTTGGTGTGGCTAGCATGCGGCTATTTTGCGTGCATGTGTAAAGACTGTGATACGATGAGAGATGTAAAAATTCACGGAGTGTTGGCACACTGAAAATGGTATTGGTATAACGGAGCACGCAACATTCATTTTCAAAATAATTACGTATTTAACGTTATTTATTTACATATTTCGAGGATGATGAGATAATAACAGCACAATAATGGACAATGGTGGAAAGAAAGTTGCAAAAGAAACCTACTCTGCAACGGCGTTGTTCACCATGAATCTCTCATAATCAAGAACATTCTCATAATAAGAAACTTCAGCACAACATCAAAGAACATTTTACTGTTTCCCTAGTCTACAGCCGAGAATGAGTTACTATTCTTGACACTGGGACTGAAGTTCGCGGGTTCAGACACGACTGGATACGATGGATTTTAAGGGGAGATAAAGATACGGATTGTGGTTTTCTATAGAAGGAAAGCAAAAGCCGGAGTTTTTGTGTAGCAAATTTACAACACGTAAAAATATCCTGTCCCTGATTGAGATGTGTTTAGGCAAACCATTAAACCTCAACGAAACTGCGCGTTTTGAAGACAGATGTATCTGCGGATCAACAACTTCTCGATTGAGACTACAGAAATTGTATAAAGCTGTGTAAGAACCCCTGATCACACACATATCAGACTGGAAAATTTCCACGTTATGAAATGGCAACATAAAATGAGAACAACCACCAGAGCACCGCTAGATGGCCGTACAGTTGCTCCATGCAATTCCATAAGGGTTAAAACGTGACTTCTTTCGCAATCGCTAGATGGCATCGTAGTGAAAATGATAAAAGTGGTTGCCTTGAAAGTCCA
Organism: Periplaneta americana; assembly: GCF_040183065.1. NCBI lineage: Eukaryota > Metazoa > Arthropoda > Insecta > Blattodea > Blattidae > Periplaneta > Periplaneta americana. The sequence continues at coordinate 36,213,788 of NC_091125.1, forward strand.
TTAGGCTGATCAATCTGTTGTAAGTAGAGACGAGAATTCCATGCAAATGCATGTTTTATAGGAACATAGGACATGGGTCAAACTTAGTACTTATCCATTTCATTACTTTCCAGTTCCAAATATGTATACTTTGCCGTGTTTTGGCCTTTTTGGGGACAAAAACATGCATAATGCATATTTAAGCAATTTTTATCTTAATCACGCATATCATCAGGGGCGTATTTTGCGGGCTACCGGGGCTACCGGCGGTAGCCCAAGGAAATTACAAAAGAAAAAGTTTATATTATAACATAATGTAATAATTTTGTATTATTAGTTTTACCATAGTAATTGAAATTAAAGTAATTGTTAGATATATTTTGTGTAATAATAGGGTCAGCGGTAGCCCAAACCCTTTAACCAGTATACGCCCCTGAATATCATATACATCATATTCAGTTTAAATGCATATTTTAATGTTCTGAGTGGACACCACTTTTTCTCGAATTTATGTCCCTTATTTTAGCTTTAGGAAACAGGATTGACAAAGAAAAAGGAAAAAACTAAATAACATAAAAAATTGAATAAAATGTTAAGATTTTTACAATACGATATTAGAGAACCTTTCCCTGGATGGAAGTTCACTTTTACAACACTTTACCGACGACCCTCTACAGACTGCGTGTCACAAATGGATGTATTGTGTTGGTTATTGTGAGAATAGTAGAGACAAAATATAGAAAGTTCCAGGACAAATAATTTAAGTCAAAAACATCCTCTTTCAGGGAGGTTGTAAATTCTCTCTCTCTTCTTCTTCCAGTACCAGTAGCAATTTATATTCTTCTAAAATTGAATCATTCGCTAAATGTCTTTGCAGTGCGTGAACCTCGTAAGTGGTTATTGTGCTTGTTTATTCTGTTTGCGTGTGTTAATGTGGTTCTAATATGCCTCCAATTAAAGGTTCCAAAAATGTACTCTTTGCACAGTGGATTAAAGGAAAAGATTTTAGTTCATATGGGGATGTCGTATTCTGCGATTGTTGCTGTAAAGAGGTAAGCACTGCTATTGTTTCCGAATATTTTCTACGACAATTGTTCCTTGTAAAACATTAGAAAACATCTTTAAAATAAACTGGACAGAGTCATAAACGGGAACCCGTATTACGAATTCTTTTGTTCAGTGAATTAGGTTATTTATGGTGAAAACTTGAATGAAGAATTTGACCTGACACTGTACAAATATGTTCATTTAATTTTTCACCCATAACTTCTTGCGATGTAGAGAGGGCATTCTCTGCCTACAAAAACATATTGCCTGACAAGCACAGGAATCTCACAGAAACCAATTCAGAAATGTTGTTAGTCGTTAACTGTGCAAAAAGTGAAGGAAAACAAGAAATTTGGAACAAAAATGAAAGTGCATATTTTAATGTATTTTTCACTTGATCGTGCATATTTCATAGTTTGATAGTGCATGAAATTCTCGTCTGCAGTTATAAGTGATCAGGGGTAAGAATGTTGGGGATTCTCGGGGATAAATAAAAAAGCAAAGTGCAAAATATAAGACAATACGCTGTAGTGTGTCTGGCTCTGGCCTACGGTAAATACTTTAACTTATTGGTTAATAATGTAGTGTTGTTACATTAAATGATGCCAAATAGATAATAATAAACTAAATTTAATTACCCTGTTATAGATAAACATTCTATATGATCGCTCAACACATGTGCTGAATACTGTAGTTCCAAATTAGATCAGGCTAGACTAGGTTTGGACTGGCGTGTCACATACAGAAAACACCATAATGTAACAATTCCTTTAAAAGAAGACAGCTGACCAATGTATGGGCGAAAGAGTCCCGGATGTATCCTTTAAAAAATAAGATGGTACTATAAAAAAGGCTCTTGTGTATTGGAAGACAAGCTGTCAGAAAAGAGAGATCGAGTTGTCGAGATAACAACACTTCTTTTACTTCAGCATGCATGTGCCTCGGAGCCATGGGACAGAACAGAAGCCTCAACCACTGCCGTCAAGCCTCACAGTACGTCTTCCTTAACTTAACGTGTCTTTCTCGCTTCACTGTCTGCATTCATAAAACTACACCTCAACAAAGTTGTTCGTTGAACGCTACGAATATGTCCTTCAGGTTCAGAACATGTGTGCCAAGAGCGAAGTGCAAAGATGCAATGGTGAACGGAGAAAAATATAAATCGCACGCGCGGTTTTAGCAAGATATCTTAAGTCTGCGGGACAACTATGGAAGTTCGAAGCCAGTAGATCACCTGACTTACTAGGAGTACGTAAATTCATTTAAAGAACTTGCATAACGTGAAAGGAAGAAAGTTGAAACGAGATGTTATATAGGCTACTATATCATATAAAGGCGGGAAATGCCTATCAGTAAGTACAAATTGATCATTAGCTCCATTCATATACGTACCCGAGACTTAAATTAATTCCGTTTCTTTACTAGTTGATGTTTTAATCTCTACTCTTGTAAACTCAAAGTTTTTATGGCCAAGATGAAGACACCACAGGTAAGAAACAAGAAGTGGATGCTAGCATGAACCATGAATTTGGAAAAATCAAACTTTCGGTATGGACAGGTTGGTTCATGGTCCATTTCTTTAGGGGCTCACACCGACATTTGTCTTTGTCCAATAAGAAATCTAAGAAATTACAGACGGGAAGAGTCACCTCTGAGAACAAAACAACTGATTTCTTTGTTGATTATTAAAAGATATTACATATACGAGTAAAATCGACTTTAGAGGGTTTAATCTACTGGTAAATTGAGATACAATTATATTCGTTATTCATTTTTAACGATATTGAAAGATAATAATCAGTTTTATGAGTGTCGAGGCTTTTCAGTTATTAAATCGTAGAGAAGATTCTGGATCTTTTAATCGTGCCTTCATATTCAATAGATATATGCGAATTTTCTCAAATACGGGGTGGGAAATTCAAACGGAATAATTTTAAAATTAAATAAAACATTATAAAGTGATTCAAACCTGTATTTAAACGACTCGAAAGCCTATTCAAGCTTTGTGATTGCGCTTATTGACGCAGTTGAAGTTATTTCTTAAAAATCGGAACTTCAGTTGAGCTCCCCCATTTGCAATGCATAGCTGCAGTCGCTCACATCATGGCAGGAACCTGTATAACTCTGGACCAGTGATACCAAAATCACACCGAATCTCGTCTTTCCACTCGTTGAGTATTATTTAGTCTATGTGAGAACACCGTCTTTCAAATATCCTCATAAGAAAACATCTGGAATTGTCAAATCGGGTGGACGTGAAGGCCACCTGTCACCGGTTCGGAAGATTTTAATTTTAATTTTAGTATGTTATTTTACGACGCTTTATCAACATCTTAGGTTATTTAGCGTCTGAATGAGATGAAGGTGATAATGCCGGCGAAATGAGTCCGGGGTCCAGCACCAAAAATTACCTAGCATTTGCTCATATTGGAAGATGCGTCCAGAGAAGAGTCTGCGCAATCTGCATAATGCGATGACATATATGGGCAGTTACCCAATCCTGTTCAAACCACATGTTTTCCGACTGTAAATGTAGCTTTAATAAATTGTGAATTAGGAAATTCTTCACCACATTTGAATATCGTTCTGCTATTGCTTCACCACCATAAGTTTAAAAATTAAGACCTCAAAATACCAAAACTTCTATTCCACACAACAACCTTTTTGATAAAATGGTCTTTTATGGATCTTTTATAGATTTTGAGTTTACTAATGTTTGTCATTTTGTTTGTTGAGGTAACAAGATAGTGTAAATCTACTATTAAATACAACAGCCTACACCGTGTTCTGTATCTCATCACCTTTTAAAGCAATACGTTTGAAATTCTGAAGACAGATTAAGAAAAAACTGTTGAACATAACCTGTAAATTTAGTCTAACGAACATATAATAATTTTAATTAAATATTTTAGAAAAAAATCTTGTGAAAATAACTCAAAACATTGAGATATAAATGCGATGTTTTTTTCATGAACTAGTGGAAGGACTTGAATGAATTTTACAGAGTTTAAAGGCATAATTTAATTTTGATAACTACAATTATTATTATGTTAATGTGAGACTCAGATATGATTTTTTTTTAATTTGAAAGAAATACATTAGTATACATTGATTACATTACACTATTCTTTTAATAATAATGATAATAATAATAATAATAATAATAATAATAATAATAATAATAATAATAATATTCTTCTTCTTCTGCGTCATGAAATTAGGCCTTTTGACCTGTTTTCACATCAAGCGAAATTTAATGAGTCCTCCCATCTAGTGATTGGGCGTCCAACACTTCTACGTCCTCTTGGTTTGTATTGTAGTAACTGTTGGCGAATTCTGTCTGTAGGCATTCTTCGAACGTGCTCATACCAGCCATTTCTCATGCTTTCGATTCTATTTGTTAAATTAAAAATATTTAAGTCTTTTCTAATATCTTCATTTCGTTTCCTGTCTAATATTGTCACACCTGCTATTGAACGCAAGAACTTCATTTCTGCAGTTTCTATTTTTCTTCTGTCTGCACGATTAAGAGTCCAGTTCTCACTTGCATATGTTAAAGTAGGTACCGCCATCACTTTATAAAATTTTAATTGTGTACTCTGTAGTGTTTTATTTTTCAGTGTTCTTTTTATAGTGCCGCACATTCTGTAGAATTTATTTAGTTTAATATTAATATCTTCTTTCTGGCAGTATGATACGTTGCATCCCAAATAATTAAAATTGTTCACCTGTTCTATTATGCTGTCATTAATGCTGATTTTACATCTCATATGATCTTTTCCGTTGAATGCCATTACTTTCGATTTGCTTTCAGAGATTGTCATAATAATAATAATAATAATAATAATAATAATAATAATAATAATAATAATAATAATAATAATAATAATAATCCGTGGCGCTACAGCCCACGAAGGTCCAAGGCCGACCAGTCGGCTGTTGGCCTCACGGCCACATGCCGAAGCAGAGGTGGACGATCATCTAACCAGACTGGAGGTATCGTGTGGTTAGCACAATGAGCCCCCAGTCGTTATAACTGGTTTTCGTAACCGGATTTTGCTACCTATCGTAGCTCCCCAAGTGCATCACGATGCCGGGTGGGCACCGGTCCCATACACTGGCCGAAATTTCATGAGAAAATTTCTTTTCCCATGAGGACTCGAACCAGCGCGCATTCCGTAATGCGAGTCCCAGGCAAGACGCCTTAAACCCCGACGCCACGGCGCGGGACACATTATTCTTTTTTATACCGTAAATCTACGACAGTTTTACTTTTCTCACGGTAGAATAATTATTGTTTTTTTTATATTTTTAATTTATCACCCTCGGTCGATTGTCGAGTCCGAACCCGGGAACCTTGTATTCAAGAGCTATCACAGTATCTGAAAGACCACCGAGGACGAGAGCACCAACTTCAATAGTAAAATGAAGAAGAACAAGAAGAAAAAGATGAAAGTATTGGACGAGGAAGAGTGTTCTTCGTCATCTTCAAATCATGAAGTAGCAAGCGCTGAAAATTCTTCGCAAATTTAAAGACAAAGACCACTGTCGGAAGTTTTGACGTTTCTCAGTTGTCACCTTGTATTTTCTACACTATCTGAAGGGGATGGGCGTGTTGGTGGGCCCACTTTAACCATCTAGTCCGTCAGCTGTATGCTTATATGACGCAAGCATGATGGGGGCGCGGGCGGCGAGAAGGTGACAGAGCGCGGCTCCCGGTCGGTGTGTTTGTTCACGTCGGAAACGGCCGGCCATGTGCATATTTCTCCCGCTAGCCTGTCCGCTCTGCTGCACGACTCTCAACTCTTACTTTATAAATTGAAAATGCTTGGAAGATTTTATCGGTGCTTACAATCGGCTAACAAGCAACACATAGGTCCAGCCCGGCGCGTCCGTGGCTATTCCTATAGCCAGACAGTAACCATGATGTATACTTTACACCTCCTAGCACTGAAGAATGGTGCGGGCCAGACAGAGGGACGGTCGATAACAAATGGACAAGAAATAGCTAACACGAAAAGAACCAATGCCCCCGAAAATAAGGACCTAGAAGAGAAAGAATAGATAAGTTCAAATAATGTACTACTAACGTAAAAATTCAGATTCATTCGCGTTCCGATATTTATACAGGGTATTTCATAAATACGGGGCATAATTTCAGGTATGTATTTCCCACATGTAGACAATCAAAATAGTTCATTACAACATGTGTCCGGAAATGCTTTATTTCCGAGTTATGGCCTTCACAACATTGAAATTCACCGGAACGTTTTTCTTTCCGCAGGTCATTGCCGTCAAAGGAGACATTAAGAGGGCACTCTGACTGATCAATCGCCAACACATTCACTTCTTGCATGATGGCGCTCCTGCACACTTCAGTCGTACGGCTTGCCGGTACTTGGATCGAAGGTTTCCTGATTGATGGATAGATAGAGGTGGCCCAATTGCTTGGCCTCCACGCTCACCTGATCTGAACCCTCTCGATTTCTACTTGTGGGGCCATTTAAAATCATTGGTTTATTCGTCTCCGGTGCCTGATTTTGAATCCCTTCGGAATCGAATTGTGGCATGTTCTGAGGGCATACGCAATTCTCCTGGAGTTTGGGATCGTGTTCGCAGGTCAATGAGACATCGATGTGAGGTCTGTATTCAAGCAGGAGGTGGACATTTTGAACATCTTCTGTAATGACAACGACCTGCGGAAAGAAAAACGTTCCGGTGAATTTCAATGTTGTGAAGGCCATAACTCGGAAATGAAGCATTTCCGGACACATGTTGTAATGAACTATTTTGATTGTCTACATGTGGGAAATACATACCTGAAATTATGCCCCGTATTTTTGAAACACCCTGTATAACACATTACATTATATAGGACACGTCTTGGGACTCTGTGAACAGAGATTGCTCTTGAGGAACTCTAGACACCATCTTATACGATCCAAAATTTGTGCCGCATTAAGAAATAAGGACTGGATAGTAGAAGAAGAAATTTACTGTCGAGCTGAAAATGGGTCAACGAGACGAGTGGATAAAAATAGCATACAAAGCTGACACTAAACAGAGCATCATTGTGGACCCCACGATACGTTTTGAAGTAGGATGTCATCAGCCGAGGTCCACCATGAGAAGAAGTCGATCTATGAGCCTACAGTCACCTATTTCAAGCTGAAATATGCCTTAATACACGTTGAGGTATTCGGCTTGCTCATAGCTTTTTTCGAAGAATTTCGATGGCAATTTGCTCTGCCAACATCTTTGAGGAATGATATTGTGATAACAGTGTTAAAAAATCCTGTCAAATCCTGATTAATCACATGGTGCCACATTAATAGCAATTGCAATTTTTCATGCACTTTTGTGTGTTTCTTTTTTTTTTAATGTAATATGTTTACATATGTATTATGCTGATGATACTGTTTTACTTTTTAGTGGAAAAACTTGGACTGATGCTTATTATAATGCAAATTGCGGCTTAAGATTAATAAAAAATGGTTCGATTTAAATTCACTTGTAATTAATAAATGTAAAACAATAGCTATCCCATTTTCTTTAAATAATAAAGGTAATAAACCAATTTCAACTACTCTACAAATTAAAATGCATAATTCTGATTGTTCCGATATAAATTGCAATTGTTCAGTTATTAATAAAGTTAATGAGGTTAAATACTTAGGTATAATTATTGATAGGTAAACATTGGTAATTTCGTGGCAGTGGTTATTTCGTGATGCTTTTTCTTTGCTCTTTCGTGAACTAACCAATGGTGTTACGAGATTCAAATTTCCTCCAAGGGATTGCATATGGTGTCCGGTTTCCAGAAACATACAGGTACGCTTTGTGTGACTATTGTAGTTGCTTCAGTGAGCTTTTATGTTTGGAGAGAGCAAGTTAGCGTCGACTTCTCAGGCATAAAAATGTTGTGGATGTTTGTAATTACATTACAGGCTTATTACTAAAGCTAAGCATATGATATTTGGTACAAAGTTTTATTGTATCTTCATGAAATTTTAGGAAATATTTTTGAAATTTTAGATACAGCTGTAGCTGCCATATAGGCTTAGCTTTACTGATAGAAATCTTAGCTGTTTGAGGCGAAATTTTGTTGAGCATTAAGCGTTACATTATATACTATTTTAAAAATTATATTACAATACGAATTTTAGAAATCTGAAGATAAGATGTGATAACAAAAAAGAAAAGGGGGACGCAAGGCTTCAGTGTAGCTTCTGCTTGATTTGTTATCATGCTAAGTGCCAATGATAAGAGCTAGATGACTTACTTGCAAGAATTGTGACAGAAGATGAATCATGGGTCCACCATTTTGGACCGGAGACAGAGGCAGACAATGGAGTGGCATCATGCAAATTCACCAAAGAAATAGAAATTCAAAAGTGCACCTTCGGCAGGAAAAGTTATGGCTACTGTGTTTTTCGATTCAGAAGGACTCTTGCTTATGGACATCATGCCACACGGAACCACCATTAATTTTGACGCGTATGTGGCAACTCTCAATAAAGTTCAAGCTCGACTGAGTCGTGTTCGACGACATCGGGAGAAGCAGGATGTTCTGCTATTACACGACAACGCACAGCCATATGTCAGTCACAAGACCACAGACCAGATCAGAAATTCGGATAGACAACATTGAAACATCCGCCTTACAGTCCTGAACTGGCACTGTGCGATTACCATCTCTTTGATTACCATCTCACGGAACGAGGTTAGAAGATGACTCCCTTGTGCACGCTGCTAAAGAGTGGCTCAGAAGTGTTGGTCCAGACTTTTACTTTGCTGGTCTTAGGCCCTCGTTCCTAGGTTACGTAAGGCAGTTGAAAGGGACGGGGGATTATGTGGAAAAGTGACATTTTGTTCCTAAGGGATGTATCTACATTCTGTGAAAATAGCAAAGCTGTAGGATAAAAATATAATTTTTAAACAAATGTTACGCATTACTTTGATTTGATTTGATTTTGATTTGAAAATTTTGGAGTTACCCTAGTAATATAGGCTATATTAAAGTCCGTAATAATTGACTTTAATGAATTTTTACACAATTCTTCTACCTCTCACGAAATTATCAATGTAATATCACGAAATTATCAAGGTTATCACGAAATAACCAACCTTTTAGCTTAAGTTGTAAAAGAGGTATTTGGCACTTGTTCAAGAACGTGTCCAATCTTTCATGTCTCCAGATTTGTACAGCAAAGTATCGTCTTTTAGATGAAAAAATCGGAATAAGGATATATTTATAGATTTGCATTTTACATTAATTTTCATGAAATTATCACGAAATTACCAATGTTTACTCTAATCATTTAAAATGGAATAATCATATTCATTATATTTCTAATAAATTACGTAAAACATTATGTTACTTTGTTATTCTACGAAATATTTTGTCAATTAACTGTTTACGTGTAATTTATTTAGCATTATTTCAATCTATATTTATGTATGGTATTATAGGTTGGGGTGGAACTTATAAATCCAACATTTATCCGTTAATTTTACTACAGAAAAAAGTATTAAAAATTTGTTTAAAAAAGCAGAAAGATTACCCAACTGAATTGTTGTTTAAACATTTCAAAGTTTTCGACATTAAACAATTGTATTATTTTATTTTATTTAAATACTTTCATAGAAATTTTAATAACTTTCAAAGGTATATACATAAATATAGAACTAAAAATATTAATTTTCTGCGTTTGTCTGAACCAAAATGTAAAACCAATGCAGCTTTTTATCTTAGCATGAGTCAAGGTCCCAGATTATTAAACAAATTTTATTCCGATAATATTTCAACCAAGAATCCTCTCAAAATTAATAAAAGAAAATAAATAAAAAAAATTGTATTGGATTTATAGTTTGGGTTTAAACATATTAAACACTATTTCATCTGTATTCACTCTCAATTTTAATTTTATTTTTGTCTGTATTGGAATCTCCTCCTGAGCACGAGGCTTACTCATTCAGGAGTGGGCTAGTTTATCTTTCATTGTATTTATTAATTTGTATTCATTTCAAACTTACTAGCAATAAAGAAAATAAATAAAATAAAAATGTATAAGCTTATATATTTTTTTAGATATACTGAGTCCGCAAAGGCTACCCTCAATGAGGGCAGTTTGTAAATAATAAATAATGTTCTAGGTTAATTTAATGCTATAATACATTAAGAGCATACACCGAAATTAAATTTGAAAATTTTTTAATATTGGACATCGAGTTTTCATTTCTCGCACACACATTGTTTGGCATACGAAAATATACACAGATATTCAGCTCAATTGACAAATATTTTATAAACCTACATTTTAAAAGTGTTCCGTAAAATAACCTTAATTATTTTTCATATCCTCACATAAAAATTATTTTTTAAACTGAAATGTTGATATTATGGTCAACATACTGTTATTGTAATAACTGGCATGGAAATTTTAAGTGAGCTCATTAGTTTTGTCTTAAAATTATTTACATTACTGTAGAAAAACTGTCACAGTAACACTAATACAAGGCATCCAGGAAAACCCAACTTAAATTCTACAAGGTAATGGCAGTACAGATGTTTTTATATGAATGTGAGAGTTGGGTTCTAGAAAAATCAAAATACGGACAGCGGAAATGATGTTCCTAAGAAACATGCACGATTGCTGAAGAGCTGATAAATTAAGAAATTACTATAGTTCCTTTTATTTGATTATTTAAGGAATCCATATCAACTGCTATATTATTTTTCGTCAATGGAACTGGTGATAGGAGGTAGTATTTTGCGAGAAGAGGCCAATGATTCGCCATAGATTACCTAGCTTTACGGAAAAAAAAAATCAAACCGGGTAATCAAACTATACAAGAAAAAAAGGAAAAAGAAATCCAGGAAGTCCTAGAACAAGATAGGGCAATGACTTTGGCTGAAGAGACCAAGGGCTTATACCTTGAACAAGAATAATATTATGACAATCATCATAATCATCATCATTATCATCACCATCATCTTATTTTCCGTTTCAATTTGCTTCTACGCTAATGAAACTGAGCTTAAGTAACCTATACAGAGTGGAAGTGAAATAACCTTGCAGCTTGAAAGGAACGATAGGGTACACGTAAATGAATAGAACATCTATATTACGTTTTGTGATTAAATGCACGATTAATTAGAAAATCAAGTTTAAAGTTTGAGCAGTCCGGCAACATCGTCGCTAATACATTCTACTCGTGATACAGATGTAAGAGGTCAACGAACTCGGTGAGTCATCGTACGTAAACTGCATTGTGTCGAGACGTTGCCACTCCCTCGCTTCGTGCAATGACTTGAATTTAGTGCTTTTTAAATTAAATTTACACGAAAACCGTTCATGCTGTTGAAATACACCAGAGAAATAAATTATTCTTTATTATATTAATTCCTATCGTATGGACAAAAATCACGATTCTACTCGTGAAACATTTGGAAAAGAAAAAAAAAACATTTTTTCTGAAAAAAAAAAACTATGAACTTTCCACTAATAATACAGTTTTTTGTTACATATAACATGATATAGTCGCTCTGGAAATCTGCACGGTTATATCACTTCCACCATGGTAATGCACGATAGTATATCGATGTTAAATAATTAAGTTAGGGCGCGTGGTAACGTCAATGTTAAGGCGTAATGCTGCAAACCGGAATACTGCGGGTTCGATTCTCGATTAGGTAATGAATTTTCTTCACTGATCTAATTATTCCGGCCGCACTATCGCCCTGAGTTTTACCACAGTCTAGTATACACAGTCACGAAGCTCAATATGTAGGAAATATGCAACAATAGATTGTTGCTAACCACTAGGATCGCTACTATCGCCCCATTACAGACAATGCGAAATAGTACCGGCACAGTCTATTGTTCCTAGTATCCTCAACAACTCAAGCTTCGTGACTGTATTAATACTAGATTGTGGTTTTACTCCCTCTCCAACAAAAATGAATGCGGAGATATTTCCTTGGGGGCAAAGGTGACGGACATGTAGTATTGACATCCCTACTGCTATTAATACCTATTGTGTGTACAGGTGGGAGCCTTAACCTCCCACTACCCAGTGGACCTCCATGGACTGTGATGGGAATGAATTTATCTTTTTAAAAATTGAATTTCAAAATTTTACTTTTTATTTTAATACTAATTATACATATCATTTTATTTTCGAAAATACTATTTAAAACAATACTTCTCCATTATTCGGCAATGTGTGTTACTTCTTGCTTCCTTCCTAATTTTGTTTCGAAAGTATAATTTTAATACGTTTTCTGATTATCTGGAAATGTTTATCGTCGCCTTTCAATCCCGTTTACGTTGAATAATCGATATTATAGTAGGTATTTGTTATTTTAATCTCAATAAGCTACATTCTGTGAACTCGTGCAAACAACAGGGAAGAGATATGTAGCGTTTGGTCCATCTGTGATTCAGTGCATGGTGTGCGACTGTTGCCACAGCCTCCACATACCTCCGTGTCAATGACCAAGACGACACAACAATGATCAGATGAATATTGAAGAAATTTGACTGCTTGACAGAAGAATCGTGCAGTGCTTTTGGATTGACTCCAAAACACGTTCGCTGAATGCATAGGTACTTGCCCTTTCCACAATAAAATACCATTCCAACGAAGAGCATGACTCGTCTAGGGTTTTCTTGGCACTGTCCGATTTCACACGGCGATTTTATATTCTCAGGTCGTCCTTTAAAAACACACAGGAATTCATCCCACCTTTGGGTGTAACACTAGTAACGACCAAAGGAATGATCTTGCGAGTTGTCTCTCTGTACTTTTAACAAGGGAACAGCGTATGTTCAATTTTCGTACCAGTATCATATTTCAACTATAAATTTGTCGTTATGTGTAGACTAATGTACTGTATATAGAAGGCTTGGACTTTCCAAGACTCAACGTTTAAAACAAAATTGAGCATCTTTTTTTTTTTTTTGTTGATTGATTGATAACAGTAGACCTTATCTCGGAATACTGTATCATTTGTTGTGACTATATATTCCTTCCATTAGATATACAACATGTTACAGATACAAGTGCTAATATATTTTGAATTTTGCTTATTCCGTAGTGCATTTTGAACTCCGCAAAAAAACTCATATGTTTAGCTCAAATAGTATTACTGTATGTTGAAGTTTCGTGCAAACAAACTGAAAACTAAGTATTCCGATCCTAACGGGCTCTAACTCTTTCTGCGATTATCCTAATCTTTAAGGTATTTAAGTGTTACATTCGTACGAAAACAAGTAAATTTCACAATAAGTATATACTTTTAAGTATTAGGGAGTAATATGACTAATATAGTACCTAATATAGTTCAAAGTGCCCCCTTAGTGCTATTCGACAGGAGTAGGCTACGTGCCGGCACCGGGTTTCCCCTTCTCCCTTCCTCACCATCATCCTCACCCATTCCCTATACTACATTTACACACTCACCCTAGTACACGACAACTCTTCACAGATACACATCATGCAGAACGTGGCCCGCCGAAGTGATGTGCAACTTAAAAATTGGTCACAGTTCTGCCATCTATCCGCAGTATGCGGAACCCGAATTGCGCAAAGTGAAGTGGGTAGGCATTAGACACACACACACACACATATAGACCTACAGTTAAAAGTAGAAGGCCAAGTCGGCTAAGTTATAGCCTATTGGGATATTGGGTGTAAATAAGAAACTACTCTGTTAATGAAATTCCTTTGATTTCGAAACGAATGGCAAACTACCTCTCGTAAGAACAAGACTTAGGCGGGAAAACCAAGTTCATTAAGATGTAATTACTATTGAAGTATCCACTGGTACAGCTGGGGATAGGCCTAGATGGAGGCGTATTGTATTGAGGTCAGAAACTTTTTCATGTTTATAAAATAACATGAGTAATTTAGTAAGTACGTAATATAACATAAATAAAATGCAAAGATTGGTACTAATATAAATACTTTTAATTATTTCTGTGAAACAATTCGCCTTGAGAGAAGATCAAGAGCGAAGAATTGTAAGAAGTGAAATGAAGTTCCTGAGATACATTGCAGACTGCACGCTGAAAAATGAGAAGAGCAAACATGAGATGAGAACCGAATAAAAACATAAAGTTTATTTAAAACAAAAATAATATCAGACTAAATGGAGAGAACCTATATGACAAATGCCAGAAAAATATATTATAAAATCTCTTTCACCAAGAAGAACTAGCGAGATAAATTTTGAAAGGAGATGGAATAGATCATAAGGCCTAATCCCTCATTATTGTAGATGATAAATTTTGAATTAGTAGTGATTTTATTTTTAACTCGGCAAAATATGTGTACTTACTTCCCTAACACACTATAGCCTAACTCTAGAGATTTAATGATATAGTTTTCTTGTAAAGAAATGTTACTTCGTCTGAAAGCTGTCAGTGTTCTCTTTATCTCTCTTTTGTAGAACCAAAGTTACAAAACCCAGAAATGTTTTAGTGTAATTGTATACAGTCTTTGTAATGTAATTACTGGTACAGCTTTCGCAGAATATCTTCTAATATTCCTATTTATTGTGGTGAATGTTTTCTTCTATATATTATATTTTACTTATCGAGATATTTCAGTTCACCAATCGATCCTATCACTTGCTCACTCATGCTATTTTAGAGCATATCAGACATGCATTTGTCCCGCATAATGGTCGCGTGGTTTACAGTGTCATTCTTCGGACTAGAGGTATGGAATGCGCGCTGGCTCGGATCTTCATGAGAGAAGAACAATTTTCTTACCAAAATTCGACCAATTTATAGGACCGAAACCTACTCGACATCGTAAAGAAAATTAGGAGCTGCAATGAGTAGAGTAATCCAGAATAACAAACCGGCATTAAGACCTAGAGATTCCACATGCTGACCACACGTTATAGTACCACACTGGTAAAATGACAGTGAATCTCTTAAAGGGGACATGAGACAGATTTTCTTGGCTCCATAAGGGTTATTGCTTCAAGGATTATACATACCTATTAGATCAATATTATACAGTACGGCCAAAACAAACAGTACAAAAATTATCGCTCGGCTACTTCGCATGCTTGCCTAGCAAACCAAGTACTTATTTCCCAGGACATTTACACATATTGAAGATCAATGCTTGGCTTAGTGCTGCAATTATGGTACTCACAATCGTGGAAGAAAGTCTCACTCCTCAATATTATTTTCGTTCATACGGACTTGGACGTGCAAATGGGCTAGCCCAAGTTTGAAACACGTTTCAGATGACTTTCGTAAAATGTTTAACTAGCCACCATCGATTAACACTGTTATGTTTTAAGTTACAGGATCCGTTGTCATTCAATAAAAGGGTTGCACAGGTAGCCAATAATAGTGTCAATCAATGAGAATCATGAACGGTTCCTAATGCATATGTTAGATTCTCCGAAAAGAAGCCTCCTGCGAACGTTTTAAACATGGGTATCAGTTTGACGTCCACATTTCGAATGTTCAAACGACTGCCCAATGGATTTATTTATTCATAGTTTTCTGCCCCAGCTTTCTCCAATCTTTCTTATTTTCTGTCTTCCTCTTTGTCTCCGCACATGATCTATATATCTTAATGTCGTCTATCATCTGATATCTTTTTCTGCCCCAAACTCTTCTCCCGTTCACCATTCTTTCCAATGTATTCTTCACCACACAGTTTCTTATCAGCCAGTGGCCTAACCAATTCCTTTTTGTCTTTTCCTGATCAGTTTCAACATCATTCTTACTTCACCTACTCTTCCCAACACAAATTCATTTCTTATTCAGTTTGTCCCTTTCACACGCTCCATTCTTCTCCATATCCACATTTCTAATGCTTCTATTCGATTCTTTTCACTTTGTCGTAAATGTTCATGTTTCTGCCCCGTACAATGCAACGTTCCACACAAAGCACCTCACTAGTCCCTTCCTTAGTTCTTTTTCAGAGGTCCGTAGAAGATGCTCCTTTTTCTACTAAAAGCTTCCTTTGCCATTGCTATTCTATTTTTAACTTCCTGAAAGCAGCTCATGTTACTGCTTATAGTACACTCCAAGTATATGAAGCTCTCTACTTGTTCTACTGCCTCGTTTCGAATTCGCAAGTTAACCGTATCTATTTTTCTCCCGATATTCATGGTCTTCGTCTTGTTTTCATTTATCTTCATCTCATACTGCTCACAGCTGTCATTTAGTTCCAGTAGCATATCCCTTCGTATCATCTCGTCTTCTGCTTACAACGCCACTTTATTCTTTTTCCTCCTACTATCACCTCCCATGTTCTGAAAATAGTTCTTCACTAAATCCTCCAAGTACATGTTGAAAAAGGTAGGTGATAAAGGGAATACTTCTCTCTCTATTTCACTTCCTTCTGACCATTCTTCTCCTATTCCGACTTCGACTCGTTTCATATAAAAGTTAAAGAACAGCCTTCATTCTTTTCAATACTCATCAATTTTGTTCAGGATCCCTATTAG
Source organism: Periplaneta americana (assembly GCF_040183065.1). Lineage (NCBI taxonomy): Eukaryota > Metazoa > Arthropoda > Insecta > Blattodea > Blattidae > Periplaneta > Periplaneta americana. The sequence continues at coordinate 36,230,301 of NC_091125.1, forward strand.
TTTATTCCAATCTACTCTGTCAAATGCCTTTTCTAATTTCGCAAATGCTATATACACTTCTTTATTCTTCTCGAGGTATTTTCGCCGATTGTTCGCAGCATCCAATTGTATTTTTATCGCATCGAATAAAGATTGGCCATCGTTTGAATGATGATTCGAATTCTAGATTTGTGTACTTTAGTTCAGTGTAAGCCATGGTATATGAGTACCCAATGTTTTTGTATAAGGTATGGTTTAATGACGAATATCACATTTATCTCCATGGGTACGTCAATAGATCGACTACTTTCCTCGGTTGTCCACGATCAAATATTATTACACAGAACCTCTTCACTCCAAAAGTATCAATTCAATTCAATTCAATTTATTAAGCCATTAAGCATAGTGATAGGCTTCGTCACAATACAGAAGTGAGGCAAAAAACATACATTTGATAATACACATATAATTGAAAACAGTAAAGTTTAAATAGAATTAAAACACAAAACATTTTGAAACTCTAAAATTAATGAAAACACTTCACTCTTAATGTAATATTTGTAACTAAATGTAAATAACTTTATTTATTAAAAAACAATTTCGTGTGAATGTTCTGTGTGTTCATATCCACCCTATTTGTTATACAAGTTATTTACGCATTTTGTAACGTAGGTCCTATGTAAAATAACTGATTTACATCTATTCCATTTATTAATTTATTGGAAATGCAAATAAATTACAAGTAAGTCTATTTATAAGCATAATAACGCGTTTACATTTGAAGCACTGCTTAGTTACAATATTGAGATTTATTTCTGTTATTTTATACATGTAAATAATTTATTTTAGTTACATTACAAAGAGGGGGAATGTCCGCTAAGAAGATGCCTATGTACCCAATAGTATTACCTAAACACCGAACGCTCTATAGGACGACACGAGGATTCAATCCACTATGAACTATCCACAATTATTCACATTCATCTATTATCAGTAGGCTTCGAGACTTTGGACCCGACAGACCAGTTCAGTGGGAAATCTGCATAACGGCGTACTGAGTATAGTGGTAAAGCGTACAGTGGGTGGGGTACTGTAGAATGAATGACAACAAATACGGAAAGTAAAACGGTCTGAATTTGAAGGTTCTGATGAATAATTTGGTTTTCATACAAACCTATTTTCAAACTGTGTCTGAAATTATTACACGGCTAGAAAAGTCAGAGCAAGAGATGCCGGAAGCCCTCAAATTAGTTGAGGAAATGACACAGAGAATTAATGAGACACCAAGTACACTGGTTACTGAAAGTCTAAAACAGAAGTGGAAATCAATTTTATGTAAAAATAACGGACATGGAGCATTGTGTCCTAATATAAACAGCAAATTAGTGGACATAGAGTCACCCGAGAATGAAGGACTGTCTCTTAGAGACTGCAACGATGTTAGGTTTTTCCGTTTTGCTCCTATCACGTCATGCGACGTAGAGCGCATCTTTTCACAGTACAAACTGTGTTTAATAAACAACTGAAAAAGATTTACGTTTGAGACAATGAAAATGTATCTTGTAGTACATTGCAATTCGGTACTGTAACTACATTTCCTAAAGACGACCAATAGGATAAATGAATAAATTAAAATTCCTACATGTTTATTTCCATCATTAACACTGTATATAATTAAACACAAATGCTTATAAAAGACAGGAGAATAAATGCTTTTCACATTCTTTTGACATTATCATTGTGTAACGTATATTTACTTTCAGAATGTCCATATGTGTGCGTTTCCCCATACTACCGTAATCTATTCTAAATAGCAACGTTGTTACCTCAACACATCTCTACCTTCCACTACCTGCAGCGAGTCAACAACCTATAGTACAAGCACAGTAAACTTATTGTATCGGGTCCAAAGTCTCGAAGCCTGATTATCAGACAGTAGCCTACATCTCACTTGACGATATATGTGTCAAAGGAATAACACTATTATTTGTATACATCTCAAGTCTGATTAGTGTAATATATAGCTAATCGGTGATGTATGCAATGGAGGAAGAAAGGAACTGGCCACTCTTCCCCATTACTTTCTGGGCTAGTTGCCTAATAAGTAGCGACATTTTGATATCACTTGTGCGGTTCAGATTTGTTGACTAAACAACAGCAATTCTTCACAATAAATTATTCTTATCGCTGATGTGGGACGCGACAAGTTTAGTGCTCCGTAAATGAACTTTCTACGACTCATCTGTCAGATATTATTATTATTATTATTATTATTATTATTATTATTATTATTATTATTAATTTATTTATTATTTTGATTGGTTACTTTACGACGCTTTATCAACTGCTATGGTTATCTAGCGTCTGAATGATATGAAGGTGATAATGCCAGCGAAATAAGTTCAAGGTCCAGCGCCGACAGTTACCCAACATTTGCTCTTAATGGATTGAGAGAAAACTCCGGAAGAAACCTCAACCAGGTAACTTGTCCCAACCAGGATTTGAACCCTGGCTCGTTCATTTCACGCTCAGACATGCTAACCGTTACTCCACAGCAATGCACTCTCACGTAGACCTATTATAGGGGAAATGTTTTACTCAGCAAGTTCATGTTGAATAAATTATGTTTTATTTAACGAGGCTCGCAACTGCCGAGTGCCGGAATTTTGTCCCGCAGATTTTTTTTTTACATGCCAGTAAATCTACTGACATAAGCCTGTCGCATTTAAGCACACTTAAATACCATCGACACAGGTCGGGATCGAATACGCAACTTCGGGCACAGAAGGCCAGCACTCTATTGCGCCACCCAGGCCGATAAGTTTATGTTGACTCCAGAATATTCAGATATGACATTATACCCGTAGGCTAACAGAAATCGATACAGCTTAACATGTGACTGAAAGTAGGCACATAATTTTTCATAAGATATTTCAACAAATATAAAAATACAATATTATTTGAAACAAAGTTGGTATAGACACAAGATATCATTGTGAATGTAGAGTGAACATTCTCGAACAACCTCTCACTATGTATCATTTGTTTATAAAGTCGAAAGCGCAACCATCAGGGAAACGTTGTGCTTCTAATGGAGCAATGTAAATGAACGATAAACTTTGAATGAGAATATTAAGTCAAATTACAAGGGTCAATCTATGCTTATCTGTATAGAAACGTAGGGTGCTATGCATAGACATTTCGCTATCCCGCGCTACGAGCGTGCTAAACTAGCCCCGGCTATCGACTGATTACTTGTACAAGATTCATATCATATCACATAGCTAAAACTGGTTTATGAATACGAAAAACGTTAGTTCGCTGATCATCCACCGGAAGCCCGCGCTAAGAATGTCTATGAATATGGCCAAAATAACTAAGTTATTTGTACAAATTTTTAATTAAGATATGAACGTTTTCGACTCAACTGAGTCATCCTCAGAAAATGTTATAGCTTATCGGATATCCATTATTGGCTTTTAAATTTTAAAATTCTTGGATGAGACGTTTTATACACAAGGGATTTGAAAATAGGTTGTGTAAACAAAGAACTTTATTTGACTGTTATTTTGCCAGACGCAGTTTCTAGCAATACCACGAGTAAGAGATATGCCATAAACCAGATATTGGAAATGAAGTAGCTATTTATTGATGGTTGTGAAGAAAAATATGAGTTTTATAATAGGATTAAAGTTTAATGCTTGCGATATTAAGAACTAACAGATTTCATTATGAAGGCTCTACAATTGCAGACTTGGAAAGCCCCTATGCTCTGTTAAGTTTATAATTCAGATAACTCTAATAACTAGCCAAAGTATATTTCTTTAGAGGTTATTTGTTTTATTGCCTTGAATGACGTTTATATTTCGAAGCAAAGTTATCCTATTGCCGGCTCGAAAAGATCGAGTGGCGAAAGTTAAGGCTCCTACGTCACAACAAACTCAGCATTCAGGGATCTAGGAGGTTTAACTCTTATGATGCGAAGTGCATCATCATGGAATTTCGTCAGTTTAGCGCATTGGAGTCGAAGGATTGTTGGATGTGTTTCAATGGGAACGATGGAGGGGAAAAAACTGGCAATAATTGTCAGTCTGAGCTAGGTCTATTATGAATACCCATTAGCCTATTTATATAATTTGCCTGTTCCATAATATTGATATTATTAATGTATTAATGAAGTATACAATCATCTTTTACTACAGGCGATCTGGAATTTTAGTCGGAGACAAAGTAGCTATATCACCCACTTCTTTTCAGCTGGTCAGTGATTAGATGATGGCGATCCTGTTATGTTTGAATATTAAAGACATAGGCCATTTTTGTGGACAGATCGGACAGCAGAGGATTTAAATTTAACGTTCAACCATTATATTAAATTAAACGCAGAATAAATATGGGAAATGCCTATTATTATTCGGTTGAGAAGCTTTTGTCATTCTAGTCTGCTGTCAAAAAGTTATAATTTATAAAACAGTTATATTACCGGTTGTTCTGTATGGTTGTGAAACTTGGACTCTCACTTTGAGAGAGGAACAGAGATTAAGGGTGTTTGAGAATAGGATTCTTAGGAAAATATTTGGGGCTAAAAGGGATGAAGTTATAGGAGAATGGGGAAAGTTACACAACGCAGAACTGCATGCATTATTAGAAACGTTAAATCCAGACGTTTGAGATGGACAGGGCATGTAGCACGAATGGGCGAATCCAGAAATACTTATAGAGTGTTAGGAGGCCGGAGGGAAAAATACCTTTGGGGAGGCCGAGACGTAGATGGGAGGATAATATTAAAATAGATTTAAGGTAGGTGGGATATGATGATAGAGACTGGATTAATCTTGCATAGGATGGCGGGCTTATGTGAGGGCGACAATGAATCTCCGGGTTCCTCAAAAGCCATAAGTAAATAAGTAAGTAATAGTAGTAATAATAATAATAAGAATTTTCTTTTTTTTTTTTTAGTTTATGTGGACCCTTAACCTCTGTTTCTCTCTCAAATTGAGAGTCCAAGTTTCACAACCATACAGAACGACCGGTAATATAACTGTTTTATAAATTCCAACTTTCAGTTATTTGAGAGCAGACTGGATGACAAAAGCGTCTCAATCGAATAATAACGGGCATTTTCCATATTTATTCTGTGTTTAATTTCCTCTCGATTGTCATTCATATTTGTTACTGTTGTTCCTAGAAATTTGAATTTTTCCACCTACTCAAAGGATAAATTTCCAATCTTTATATTTCCATCGTGTATAATATTCTGACCACGACACACAATCATATACTATGTTTTTTTCGGGATATACTGCCAAACCTATCTCTTTACTTATCTGAAGTAAAATTCCCGTGTTTTCCCTAATAGTTTGTGGATTTTCTTCTAATATATTCACGTCATCCGCATGGACAAGCAGCTGATGTAACCCGTTCAATTCCAAACCCTCTCTGTTATCCTGAACTTTCCTAATGGCATACTCTAGAGCAAAGCTAAAAAGTAAAGGTGATAGTGCATCTCCTTGCTTTAGCCCACAGTGAATTGGAAAAGCATCCGACAGAAACTGACCTAAACGAACTCTGCTGTATGTTTCATTAAGATACATTTTAATTAATCGAACTAGTTTCTTCAGAATACCTATTACTATTATTATTATTATTATTATTAATACTGTTTCCGCTTTTATATGCATTTTATAATATCCTTTGAGTAGGTAGGTATAAAGTAAAATTTAAAAACCATTTAAAATTCGCGGAAACACTACAATTCCCTCGTGTAATACCTGGATTTCCGCGGAACACACTTCGAGAAACGCTGCTCTAGAACATTCACGTGCTGTGCAATGAGCTATAGAGCAAAGATACTATTGTCTGGAAAGCATCAGCCCTTACTCGTATCCACAGGCAACAATAATAGTAAATGATTAGGCCGCTGAACGTCATGCAATTGCATGTTTTTATTGATTTGGCATATTGAAAATGTAAAAGTGCATCTTCGACAATCATGGTTTTTACGTTCGAATGAAGGCAACTTTTATTTTGCATAAATGCATATTTCGAGGGTTTTCCCATTTAAATACATATATATTTTCATTTTGCATATTTAAATGCATATAGGTCTTAACATCGTTCTTTGTTTTCCCTGATTTATTATCTAATTTCCAAATTTCTCTCTGATAAAAATAAGAATTACTTCCAAGATATATATATACACACACAGTATGTGAGAAATAAAATTAATCAATAATTAATTAATTACCGATTCATTCATTCATTTAGTGTTCTTTCACTACAAACTCAGCTTTCTCCAATCTTTCGTATTAATTACTGATGAGGAATGAAATTGCTGCGACGACAATGTCTACTTCTTCCTAGTGTATAAGTAAGGTCGTTTTCCACTTTAACATGAGGCTTAGACACCTGCGACATTAAAGTCAATTGAAGACTTACCCGGAAGAAGGATGTAACATTTTCTTGAAACATGCGATGTGGGTGTAAAAGTAATTTTAAACCACTTATTTATAGCAATAAATTATTCCGTTCAATGGTTGAATAAACTTGTATCCTTGATTAATCAAATGGATATGACAGTATGTTAAATATAGGGGTAGTGAAATATGTTCCTAAAATTATTTCCCAAATTATTTCTCTTTATCCTGAATAATAAATTACAGTTTTGTTGGTTAGATCCTTATTTCGGGCAGGTCTTCAATTAGACCTAATGCTGAGTCCATTAAATTGTTACGACTACAATGTTGCTAGTGCGCTCTGATTTCATATAAACAAAACTGAATGTATGCCTGTTTAAACATCTGCGACAATAAAGTCACATAGAGTGTAATTTTTGTTTCAACAAGTTTCACTGCACAATCAAACTTACAAGCACGCACCAGTCACATCATGTGATGTCGAGAAATTATTCTTGGCATTTAAAATGTTTCTGACAGCTAAGACAAATTTCACAGTAAAGGAGAACATATAGAAAGTGTTGGTAGTTTATTGTCAATAATTACGTAAATGGCAAAGAAAATTAAAAAAAAAACTCGGAAAATTAGGAAGTTCAAAATGTAACAATTCAAATAGGTAGGCCTATATATGTGTAAAATAAGTAATTGACACATTTATAGCAAAAAGTTTTAATAAAAATAATGATAGCTTGATGATTATTACTATTTTAAAATATTGTTTTCATTTATATCATATTATTAGTAAACCAAAAAAAAAAAAAAAACTCGGAAAATTAGGAAGTTAAAAATGTAACAATTCAAATAGGTATATATGTGTAAAATAAGTAATTGACACATTTACTTACTTAACTTACTTACTTACAAATGGCTTTTAAGGAACCCAAAGGTTCATTGCCGCCCTCACATAAGCCCGCCAGCGGTCCCTATCCTGTGCAAGATTAATCCAGTCTCTATCATCATACCCCACCTCCCTCAAATCCATTTTAATATTATCCTCCCATCTACGTCTCGGCCTCCCTAAAGGTCTTTTTCCCTCCGGTCTCCCAACTAACACTCTATATGCATTTCTGGATTCGCCCATACGTGCTACATGCCCTGCCCATCTCAAACGTCTGGATTTAATGTTCCTAATTATGTCAGATGAAGAATACAATGCGTGCAGTTCTGTGTTGTGTAACTTTCTCCATTCTCCTGTAACTTCATCTCGCTTAGCCCCAAATATTTTCCTTAGCACCTTATTCTCAAACACCCTGAACCTATGTTCCTCTCTCAGAGTGAGAGTCCAAGTTTCACAACCATACAGAAGAACCGGTAATATAACTGTTTTATAAATTCTAACTTTCAGATTTTTCGACAGCAGACTGGATGATAAGAGCTTCTCAACCGAATAATAACAGGCATTTCCCATATTTATTCTGCGTTTAATTTCCTCCCGAGTGTCATTTATATTTGTTACTGATTCTCTGGCACGACCACAGCAAAGGAATAAGGATTTGAGATTTGGCACTTGGAACGTAACTAGTCTTTATAGAACAGGAGGGGTAACATTAGTAGCAAAAGAACAGAGCGATCGGTTTGGAAGTAAATCCCGAAAAGACAAAGTATATGATTATGTCTCGTGACCAGAATATTGTACGAAATGGAAATATAAAAATTGGAGATTTATCCTTCGAAGAGGTGGAAAAATTCAAATATCTTGGAGCAACAGTAACAAAATTGACACATTTATAGCAAAAAAAGTTTTAATAAAAATAATGATAGCTTCATGATTGATTACTACTTTAAATTATTATTTTCATTTATATCATATTATTATTAAACCAAATAAACCTCCAAAGTTTATTTTTTACTTCATGTATTTCCATTTTTAGCGCGTATTTCAACATTTTTTACTACATAGTTGCATGCATATTTTCAGGTTCTTCAGTGCATGAAGTCCCGTGGTCTTACAAATGGCTTTTAGAGAAACCGGAGGTTCATTTCCACCTTCACATAAGTCCGACATCGATCCCTTCCCTAAACAAGATTAATCCAGTCCGTAACATAATTTCCCAACTCCCTCCCTCAAGTCCATTTTATTAGTATCCTCCCATCTACGTCTCGGCATCCCCAAAGGTATTTTCCCTCAAACTGACCAACTAACACTCTGTAATCTATATACATTTCTGAATTCGCCCATACGTACTACATGCCCTGCCCATCTCAAACGTCTGGATTTAATGTTCCTAATTATGTCAGGTGAAGAATACAATGCGAGTGTCTTTTATTTGTTACTCTTGTTCCAAGATATTTTAATTTTTCCACCTCTTCAAACAATAAATTTCCAAGTTTTATATTTACATTTCGTACTATGTTCTGGTCACGAGACTTATTCATATACTTTGTTTTTTTATGTATTTTCTTCCAAACCTATCTCCTTACTTGCTTCAAGCAAAATTCCCGTGTTTAACTTAATCGTTTGTGGATTTTTTCCCAGCATATTCAAGTTATCCGCATAAACAAGCAGCTCATGTAAACCGTTCAATTCTAAACACTCTCTATTTACCTAGACTTTCCTTATGACATATTCTAGAGCAAAGTTATAAAGTAAAAGTGCATCTTGTCCACCGCCGTGGTCTCGTGATAGCGTCTTCGTTCCCGAACCTAGTGGGCCGGGGTTCGATTCCCCGCTTGAGACGAGTTGCCTGGGTGACGTTTTTTCGGGATTTTTCCCTCACTCATATGGATGAATATCAGGCAACTTTATCAGACGTATGAAATCGCACTCATTCTCACCACTTCCTTTACTCATCATTCTGGTTGTCTTCCTTGGTTTTCAGATCGCGCCTAAGGCGGTCTTCCGGAGCAGCTGACTCTCTCGGCCGGCCTCCATGGATATGTCAAGCATGGTAGCTAGTGGCCAGCAGCGGAACTCACTCTCCTCCAGACGGGAGAGAGGGCCTACACCTCACACCGTTGAGAAGACGGGAGAGGTGGCTTAAACCTCAGACCGTTTGAGGGGGAATGTGGTGGTACACTGATTTGGAAGGATGGCGGAACTGGTCGTTAGGGTGTTAGCGGTTAGGTCGGTTCGGCATAGGTGGGATCGGTGAGCTTGCAACTCATCCCAGGAGCGCATAGACCTCAGGTCGTGGTGCACAGGGATGTTCCCCTCCCGATCTCAGACCAGAGAAAGGAAAAAGTGCTTTTACCAGATTTTGTGTTAAAATAATAAAGCACCAAGAACTCCTATATCCAAACATTAACTATGAAGGTTTTGTATTAATTAATTAACAGAATGTACGTGGTTTTGTATTTTGTCATTTGCGGAAAATTTGCCGTTTCATTTTCAATTGTGATTGTTCTTTATCATATAGGTTCTTGTTTTTGTCATCTATGCTATTTTATTGCTTATATTAATTGTTTATTTTGCCTTCTTCTTTCTGCTTATCTACAGTGTAGTTTTGAACACCCGATCACGAACGTTTGCTCATACGAGGGTAAATTCTTTAATTTGTATTTCTGTTTTATGTATAACTTATAATAGTGTTTTAATTTACCTGTGTAATGTATATAAACAGATAAATAAGAATAAAAAAATATTCTATTAACCTTCATAAACTGGAGTATCGGATCTTTTTCGAGAATAAAAGGCGGTCGAGGTGCGGTGTTAACCACATGACGTCTCTCTAGCACAGAGACACTAAAGCCCGAAGCCTTACCGCCATGCTTCATGCGGACTCATGGCGTTTAAAGCAGATACCTTTACATTTACGTTTACAGACACTCTGTGTGATCTACATAAATTCGCGTTGTTCTAGAAGGAAGACATTCTACATTTCCAAGAAAGACAGGAACCCAGAAACGGTGAAATGGCGAAGACCAGTTAATGTTCGTAGAGTACAAAGAATTTTAACGAACCAGTTCGATAGCTGTAAGATATATGAACCCGCATCATAAAGACAGGTCTCGAGTCTATGGCTTTAAGGAAACTGCAGAACAATACCCCGGACATAACATGGAGGTTGTAGTGAACTCCGGATAGTTAATGTACTCATAAAACTGACATGCACTCTGTAACAGCATGTGAGCTTTTATATGCCTTATTTGCATATATGATGCATTTTGCAACATTAAAATTACATTATACTGATACAAGAGAGATATTTGATTAATTTAACAGCAAATTTGAATATTCTATAGTACTTATTAGGTAACAAAAATTCCGTACACTCTATTTTACTTTTCCATGTTATCGAAAAAATGGATTTTGATATGTCAGCTATTTGTCTATCTCTCGGTCTGTCTGTGTACAGAGATCTTCCGTACTCTGAGTGGATTTTGCTCATTATTAGTATCTACCAAATAAATTTATCTGGAAATCATGCAAAGAAATAGAGTCAGTCATTTGTTGTCTACAGCTGGGAATGGGTTTTATATGAAGAAATAGCACAACCTGGCAATATAAATAATGTTTTAATAATGGATTTTTTCCTTTTCGTACAATAAAGTACAAAATGAAACGATATAGTTTAGCCATGCAAAACTCAGTTGAAGGGGAAAATATGACGTCAACCACACTCCAAATTTTTCAAATACGAATGATCTTGTTGCAGCGCTTTCAATCTCAAGTTTGCTTCAGTGGCCGTTAACACATAAACTCGTTTGAAAAAAAATCATTACTCTAAATGTAAAAGGATAAGACTGATAATAAGTGCACACAAACTGTTGAACATTTCTCTATTTACTGATTAACTTATCGTTGGCACCTTTTGTTTTCCATTAATGTATCAATATTCCGATGAATTGTGTTGATATATAGACGTAGACCAGAGACAAGATGACAATCATGTATTTAATTTATACTAATTCCTAAAAAGACTGTCCACAACAATATGTCGAATCAAACATTGCAGTTATACGACCTGCAAAATTTGTTATGTTTGGATCAGAGCTAGGAAGTTGGTACCAAAACTGTTAAGTTGTGTGAGCTTAGACTATATCTCTACAGAATGAAAAGTAGTAGTGCATCTCTCAATGTCAGTGAACCACAACGACAAACATGTACAGCAGGGTGATAACTAAACACACGCTCGTCCACAGCCTTAGAACAAGAAAATAAATATAATATTCAGAGACGACAGTCAACTATTAAAATGTTCGGTGGCTGGGCAGTTAAGACAGACGGGTATGAGTACCCGCAACAGCATAGGCAGTGACTACCGCTGGATCCCACAGCATCCCCTGCCCAGTCGTCGTTCGAACAGAGGAGCAAAACAGCACCGCCAGAAACAAGTCCCCAACGCCTACCGGTGTTTAAGAAGCTTCGCTATTGTCAAGGCTTCGTTGCCAGCAGAAAACTATGAAGACCCGTGATAACTTCCTGAAATGATGTTCATCCTCACGAGAGAGAACCCTTCCCGGTGCCGTACAGTCGATTTGAAAACAAACACCCTCTCCTCCCGCCGTCAGAGAAAGTTACTTATGCATGTGTAATGTGTATTTGATGCCACTTAAAATGGCCTGGAGTATGGCCTTCTATACGCCAATGATAATGGCACACGGCCATGCCTATACACATTGTTGTGATAGACTGAAATGATAAAATGCCACGCAGCCGCTTAACGTTATTTCAGAAGAGAAAAATTGTTGCCTGATATGAACTTGGAAACAGTGTCGCTCAAATTAAGCGTTTATTCCGTAGACGAAGTGTTTCCGGATAGGTGGATCGGTCGCAAGGCCCAATCCGTTGGCCTCCGCGATCACCTGATTTGACTCCCCTGGACTTCTTTTTCTGGGGGTTCATCAAGACTCGTGTCTATGCGACTAAATCACCCACCATTCCTGAATTAGTGGAACGAACTGAACACTCGATACAAATTGTTACGCCTGACATGCTCACCAGAGTCCATGAAGAGTTGATATATCGCTTATATTTGTGCATTCAGCAGAACGGAAGACATTCTGAAAATTGTACATCATCACTTGTCAACAATTGAAGCTGTGAGGATGAACATTATTTCAAAAAAATTAACTATTTAGGCTCGTTACTTATGAAAGACCTGTATACAAAGCTATTATACGGAAATATATGAAAAAATAATAATTACACATGTCCCCTTATAGCCTACAATTTACATTATGCAAATTAAATTAAATGTATTACATGATTTCATTTGGATATGACTTCATAGCCTTGGCATATGATAAAGAAACTTAATTATTGAAAATATGAAACACTTTCGTGGAACTAATTCTTTTAGTCTGGAGAAGTTCTATTAATTGTTTTTCTTTTTACTTTTTCATTTTCCCGGAATTTAATTTTAGTGGGATTTCCAGTCTCTTTTTAGATATTCAATTTTTTCAGAAAAAAAAAAGTTCTTTGATAACATAAATTAAATAAAAACACATAAATGCCTAAATAGGATTAGAGACTGTATTGGTATACGGCTATGCAAACGAAGTTGACGTCCAAATAGCCCCGCTGAAGCAAGTTAAAGTTTATTGTGGCAATTCTTGTAGTTGTTTTAGAGCCACGCCTTTCCTCCGGGTCCCTAATGGCTTGTTTTCCCTGTCATTGGCAGTGATTTGAATGGAATTGCCGGAGTTCCCGGCGCGAGGATCCGTGCACCGTGCCCTGTCTTGTGCAGCGCTGTCCCTCATCTTGTCTGCATCTGGCGGTTCAATCAACCTCTCGTCAGTCGCCCACTGATCTCGTTTTTCTCGCCCTATCTTTTTCTTTTTTGGTCTGTAATGCTATACTTCAGTTTTACTCATTTATAGAATCACTTTTCAACAAATTAATTTATCGAATCAGAACTTTTCCAAAATGTTCATTGCACTACATTTCAAACGGGATCTCATATACGGCAATATTATACTAAGCTATTCCAAATAAATACATTTTTAGTGACATACATTGTATAACATTGAATTACGATGAAATCTGTACATAATTGGTTTGTATAATTGAAAATATTTTTTATTTAAGACTTCGAACAATGGAAAGATGTATTTCGGTCAATTATAGTGAAGTTAGTAAATTTATTATTATTATTATTATTATTATTATTATTATTATTATTATTATTATTATTATTATTATTGGTGGTGGTGGTGTTGTTGTTGTTGTATTCGGAAAGGAATAAATAACTAAACAAATAAACATAGGTGGAATTGATAGCACACAGAATTTTATAATTAAGGAAGGAGATGGGAGTAGTTTTTTTTTTTTTTTTTTTTTTTTTTTTGCAAAAAGAAAATCAATAACCTCTGACTTATATGTTGGTCAAATTTATAAAAACAATTGTCCTAAAAATTCATACTTTAGTTATATTTCACAATTACAAATAGGTTTTCATGATGGAAAATCGACATTTTAAAGCCATTACTCCACGGTTTTATTTTTACAGCATTTACTCACATTCAAATACCAGAAACTCCAACAAATTTTATGTTGACAAGTTGAAATTTTTACTGCATTTTCTGAAACGTGTGGTTAACAAAACTACAGAGTCATTTTGGATAAAGTAAATATTTTAAAATTAAAAAAATTAAATATACTATTCGGGCACTAAGGAAAATTAAATTTTTAAATTGACTCGATTAAATTTTTTACAGATCACTCATACATTCAAAATTCGAATTATTGTGGCTCTGATGTTAAATTAAATGCATGTCAAATATGCTGTACAGTTTTTTCAAGCCTGTAACTTATATTTTGTAGGAGAAGGAACATTTTGAAACAGTTACATTTTTTTTAACAATTTTAGTATCCCAAAAACTTTAATATTAATAACACGACGTTGTTATATGCAAAAAAAATAACAATCAGTCTCTAGCTAAAAAATGTATAAAATAGAAATTTCATCCATTTCATATCTTTAAGAATGCTCCGAAAATTTTGTTCTTCTGTTAATTCACATACACACAGCCACGTATGGGGGAATCCAGAAATGCATCTAGAGTGTTAGTTAGGAAGCCGGAGGAAAAAAAACATTTGGGAAGGCGTAGATGGGAAGTTAATATCAAAATGGATTTGAGGGAATTGGGATATGATTGTAGACACTAGATTAATCTTGCTCAGGATAGGGACTGATGGCGGGCTTATGTGAAAGCGACAATGAACCTCCGAGTTCCTTAAAAGCCATAAGTAAGCAAACAAGTAATTAATAAGTAAGTAAGTAAGTAAGTAAGCATATTTATAATATAATACCAGTGTAGCCCAAATTCAGTTGAATGCTGTTAGTACAGATTCGAATCCCGGCGGGCCCAGGTAGAATTTATGGAGAATAAAATCTGTGCTTGGTAGCAATTCACCATTTCTCCGTTAGTAATCATAGTCATCATTATTATCTGGTGCTCTGTAGATCGTCTTGCATAATGCACCGAATGCAAAGCGAAGATTTCAGAATTATGCACATTTACGATCCGTCAATCCTAGAGTGAGGCCGCTTGGGTGAAAGATGCAACATACTCAACATTAAATAAAAATACTACCCTATTTAAACATGGTAATAGATATTATATTAGAAACTATAGACAAGTCTCTATTCTCAGTAACGTTTCAAAAATATTTCAAACAATCATCCACAATCACGCTTTCTTTAATGTTGAAAACAAACTGAATCGATCGAATCATGGATGGATTAAATCGAAGTTCATAGTGAACAACGTAGTTTCATACTTAAATGAAGTAGTACCCATAATTAATTGGAGAGACTGATTAAATATTTCGATTTCAGCTGAACTTTCAATGTAGCTCTACTTAAAATCTTCCTTCACAAGTTGGAAAACATCGGTTTATCTGCAAGTTGCGCAAATTGGTTTGAAACTATGCCTTTTTATGCTTTCACGTTGAATGCGATAGTGATCAGAAATGGAATTCAGGGTATTCTTTCCACCGTGTCCTGGAACTTAGCTAACATTTCCAACGTTTCGGAACTACATACATGTTCCATCATCAGGGCAAATAGGCCTAGGTTATGACCACAGCGTCTGACTACTCCAAACTACTAAGCAACGAAAATTGTTCGCTATTGTTTGTTATAAGTAGAAACCGGAATCTTAATCCCTACTCTTTGGAGTTAATTGAGTATGGAGTTTGTACAATGAGTCGAATGACTTGACGAACAATAGTGGCGCGTGGTGCTGTACGATAAAACAGACGATTCCCGCATCAAGGACAACAAACACACACACACACACACACACACACACACACACACACACACACACAGAAAAGAATGATTTCAAGAGTGGGCTAGTCCACACCTATGGAGTAACGGTTAGCACGTCTAGCCGCGAAACCAGGTGGCCCGGGTTCGATTCCCGGTCGGGGCAAGTTACCTGGTTGAGGTTTTTTCCGGGGTTTTCCCTCAACCCAATATGAGCAAATCCTGGGTAACTTTCGGTGTTGGACCCCGGACTCATTTCACCGAAATTATCACCTTCATCTCATTCAGACGCTAAATAACCTAGATGTTGAAAAAGCGTCGTAAAATAACCTATCAACAAAAAAAAAGAGTGGGCTATGTTGTGTATTACAAAATAATAAACAGTCTTTGCTCTAAATCGCTCTTAATGCATTGTTTAAATCTATATTTCAATAACCTTTGTTGTAAAATTTAACTTATACAGGTACTACTACAACACAGGTACAATCCTTGTCTACAAGTGTACTTTCCAACAAAATTTTTGAAGTGGTTGTACTCAACTTTGTTGAAAGGAATGTTGGCTTGCACCATCATTTCATACAAATCTCTGCTAAATCGTCCGCTGGCACTGAATTACTAGTTGAAGGTAGATCGTCAGACTCACTTCTTTCTATCAATTTCAAATAGTTACATGTTTTTTCTTTAATTACAGTGCTACTGTAAATACCATCTTTTAGAGCTGATTATATCAGTCATACATACATTACACATCATTATGTCGTCACTTACACAGACATATTGTCCTCTTCTTTTCTTCAGTACTTGTTTAATAGGCTTTTTTTTTCAATTAGTAGTGCACAATATCATAATAATTGCTGAATTGAAGTATACTGTACTTGTTTAGGAGTAAGGAACTTTTTGTATAATATCCTGTAGTGTGCGTTACTTGTTGTGGTTGTGGAGTCTGTACAGAAGGGCACGTGCCGTATTGTATACCCCGTGCACATTTATGCTCATTCCAATGGTGTGGGGCTAAAAAAAACGGTCTTTAGCTATAAGACAGTTGATTGCTGGAGTCAAATTTGGCACTTCGATATAATGAGCATAATATCATAATGTAAATGTACGTGAAAGAAAACTACGAATACAAATAATTTTTTTATGGGATTAGTAAAACTAATTAATAATATTTTTATGAGCACAGTCGAAAATCCAATCAATGACTCTAAAAAAATAGTAATTATATGATCAGCGTTGTTGTGTGCATGCTGCAATTAGCTGCCGTGCAAATCAATATTGCGGGTCATACCAAGGGACTTTAGTGACGATGATGAAGAGAGAATGATATTGAAGGACTTACAGTTGAGATAAGTGCATATCAAATGCTCAAATGTATTGAGTTACTGCACGCAAGTAACTGTTTATGATACATCTCAACTTTCTCTTTTCTGTATTTTAGTTGCCATATCTTGCTCAGTATGAACCGAGTACCTCCATTTTATGTTTTTCGACATAGATTAAATTCAGTGCTCTCACTAGGAATACAATTTCGTAGTTTCAATCAAAGTAATTTAATAGAACAGACAGAGTGAAAGATCTTCTTTGACAGTAAACTCTGTTTTCGTAAACATGTATATTTCATTCATAACCAATAAATAAATCAATAACTTAGCCTCTCTCTACACCTGATTTACTTTCAATAATCATTTATTTCGCATTAGTGAGATCGAAATTTAAATCTACATCTTTAGCCTGGAATTCTGTTACAATTAACCAGGTAAAATTAGAAAGTTTTCAACGGAAGTTCATATCAATGTGCTGGAATAGTTTCTTCTCTTGGAGTTAAGAGAAAAACAAAATTGTGCTCTTGTTCCTGCGTCAAAATTTTGACGCCATGTTTTTATTCAAAGTTTCTTAAAGGCAATATAAGCTGTGAATTTCTCAGGAAACATAATTAACGTTTGTGTGAAATATACGCGGATTCATACCATTTTTACAAGAAAGACAATCTAAATTTTTCTCCGGTCTCGGTCTCTAGATGCATTGAAGCTGCCAACTTGTATCTATTAATTATTATCTTGTGTTATATTTATTTTAACATTTTCACAGGGCTGATTATAAATTATTAACATATATTCATTGTAATTACTGCAGCAGTTTTATGCCTACATGTTGTTGGCAGTATCTTTATATCTTTTTGTGCAATAGCAGGCCGCTAGTCCCGAGAAGTGTAAACCACTTAGTTCGTCAGAGACTGTCCAGGGTGCACCACAGGCGATAGCTCTACAGTATATTGGAAATGAATTATGAAGATGATGATAGAGAATTTTTTAAAGTCACATGGAAACCGGACTGCTCTGAGAAAACCCCGACACAAGTTATAAATTAGGTTGGATCGATCGGATTTGGGCCCTCTGACTTTTAAATCCACAGCGCTAAAACCGAGTCTTATGAGGATGATGACAGTGAAGATTACGATAATAATGAGGTTTAAAGTAAAAATTCTGTAAAATACAGCGCAAAGTAGCAATTAATTTGTCCTTCTTGCTATCCACTGACTAGGCCTACTAATAATTTAAATAAATTGAATATTAATTGCTACTTTGCGCTGTATTTTACAGAATGTTTACTTTAACCCTCATTACCCATTTTTTTTTTTTACTTACAACACTTCTGCTCTGAACAGCAGAGTTGTTGAAATGAAATTAGCCTACTTAGATCAACTAATAAATTGATTTTCGGAAGTTCCGATCTTGCTATCACCGTTATAATTCCTTCTCCTAGCACAACCACCACTGCTATTACCATTATCACCACCACCACCACTATTCCCCTTAACACCAGCGCCAC
This sequence comes from Periplaneta americana, assembly GCF_040183065.1. Lineage (NCBI taxonomy): Eukaryota > Metazoa > Arthropoda > Insecta > Blattodea > Blattidae > Periplaneta > Periplaneta americana. The sequence goes on from NC_091125.1 coordinate 36,248,719, forward strand.
TATTACTACTACTAGTACTACCACTATCCACAATATTACTACTGCTAAAACCATTAGTGTTGCTATTAATTATTTCACTTGTCAATTTTATTGCTATTAGCACCATCACTATTAATTTAACTCTTACAGTACCATTACGACTACCATCACTACCATCACTACCATCACTACTACTACTAATACTACTACTACTACTACTACTACTACTACTACTACTACTACTACTACTACTACCACTACCATTATTGCAACCACTACAGTATTTACCACAATCCACTAAAGGCTGGTTCACAATAAACCGGAAACGGAAACGAGAACGGAAATATTGTTAAACACATTTATTTTAACAATCTTTCCGTTCTCGTTCTCGTTTCCGTTCCCAGTTTATTGTGAACCAGCCTTAACAGAGCCGAATTGCTACCACTATCCTGGTACAGATATAACCTTTCTGATACAGATATCACGAAATCGATCGCAGTTTCTACAGTAGTAACCTTTGTTTCTGAAATCTGTTCAGCGGGAAAGTGTTCATAAACATCTTAAAAATGAATACAAGTGTCAGAAGGGATGTTCGAAATGTCTTTCTGTTTCAATACCGGTACATCTCCGAAGATTATTCTGAAATATTCGACTACTCTGTTCTAATAAAAGGCTTGAAATGGCTTGTTGAATATTTTCTTCTATTTTTCGCACATTTTAAAACCGCGAAAACTCGCTGCACTATGCTATACACCACTCTGAAATGATTTAAAAAAAACATAATAGCTTGTACTTTATTAAGCATGAATGAGTAATCTCTTCAGTAGCTCACGATAGACTGAAGTGAATTTCACGGAAGAAAAGCAATGGCGTATACGACAGGCGCATTGTGGAAGGCAACGTTTCTTGTACGTTCCTTGGCGTTATTTATGTAGAAATCTTTACTATTTCTATTACTATTACTAACAACTTTTCCACTAATATTAGTATACTACTGTCAACCAAGTCACTGCCACAATCACTACCAATTTCGCTATTACTATAACTAATCATGTCATCACTAATAACACTACAGGTACTTCCACTCTCTTTCTTTCTTTCTTTCTTTCTTTCTTTCTCTCTCTCAGTTTAATCTCTCCCTTCTAGGTACATTTACACGACCCACGCCACCCGGGCCTTACAGGGCCGCGACCTGTCGGGAGAGGAATTACTCTATGGATCACACACATACTTTTCTGACCACACAAGGACATGGAGAGCCTCCCCGGATGAGGGATCAGCTCAATGCCAGGGGCACCTCCGATACAACACAAACATTTAAGACATTACACATCATTCACTCACGCATATGAAAGGATTAAGGGAAGGATCGCCGTCCATGGCCGGACTTTCAAGAGTTACAATCCCGGCATTTGCCTGGAAATAACTGAGGAAACCATGAAAAACCTCAGGATTGCCTAACCCCGGACCTCCCGAATGCGAGGCCAGCCCTCTACCACTCCGCTAGCCCGCTCGGTTACTTCCATTGTAACTATCACTAATACTACTGTCACTACTGGTACTAATATCACCTCTATTTTTACTATTGTATTGACGATCCTATATTGCGATTACAGCCCATGACAGAATTTCGGCGACCATTCTGGACCTCATTGCTACCCGAAGCTAGATGTACTTAAGGATGGTCATTGGCACACATTGACAGCTGCTTTCTTACAGCGTAAAACTGCTTATTAACAATTGTAATCACCACATATGATATACAGTTTCATATGTTTCTGGAAGTTACCATATTATCGATTTTGAAACATTTTTGCTTAACTGGAATTCTTTGAAACATATTGTTGAAAATTTATGAGACATATATATGAAAATTGTAATTAGATTTTAACTTTTGTGCATTGGTCTTATTCCTTTAAAATGCCAAATTTACGAATATTTTCCCGCGTTGAGATGAGTGCGTTTGCCATAAATTTCATATTGTTTCAGTAAAAACAAGCAGGCGAATTTAATTTTCTCCATAAGATTGCATTCGCACCAAGAATATATTCCACGCAGTAATATGCGGTCTAATATATTTCTGGAAAATTCAGTACTACAAAATCCACTTATTTGAAGGAGCGCACGTATGTTTGAGATTTTTTCTGGTGCCAGTGGCAGCCAGTCTCTTTCTTCCTCCTTCCAACTCAATCAAGAGAGCAGTCAACCCCAACCGCTTCTATTCTCCCAACAAATTGCATTAGATTCAACCTCCTCTCCCCACCATCTCCTCTTTTTTCAATTTCCTTTTGCGATCTCGGATAAACCTATTCTAGACGGAATCCGATTAGGTTAAGTTCGGTTCAGGTAGTTAGATATGTCTGCAACTCTTCCATACAGCTTAACACTTTCTTGCTTTTTAATTTCCTTATTGTCTCCAGAAGAAAATTTTGAAAACATTTCATACTCGTTGCTACGAAACCAATGTTTGTTTTAGATAAAAGCATTACAACTTTATCATACCAATGGTTTTTGGCAGTGCAATATAGGCTATGTATTCTTCATGTAACTTTCATGGGATATTCGAGGTTGACGACAGCTTTCCCTCAGTTTATAACTATCTTCATTCATTAACAAAGGCACTGCAAACCCAGTATTCTCTAGACTTCTTTATTTACCGCCTTCCTCTTAGTCTCTGGATACAATTCATATATCTTAATGTTGTTTATCATCTTATTTTTTTCTGTCACGAACTTTTTCCCCTTTCACCATTCTCTCCAATGGATGCTTGAGTAGATAGTTTTTTCTAAGCTGTGACCTAGCCAATTCCTTTTCTAAGAAATCTAAATGCTCTCTGCACATGAATTAATAATCGTGGAACTGACACAGCGTCATTTTCTATTGATTTCTATTGGTGAAGAAAGTTCGGTTTTCATAACACACAAAAATAACCAATTGCGTCGGTATTCTATGAAACTAGGCGCAAGACTTTGAAAAACAATCTAGAATTATTAAAAAGTCACAAAAGAGTTGACATTTCTGCTCTGTAAGTAAGAATGTTTTCTATTTATTTCTCGTTTGAAGGTGGTTTATAATTTCATTCATTGGAATTCTAATATTTATGTTCATTATATGAGAAATAATAGATACTAACCGACCAATCTGAATTCCCTAATGCTTTTAAAACATATATTTTTAATTGGTTATTTAATGATGCTGTTTAAACTTCTAAGTTATTTAGCGTCGATAGGATTGATGATAACGAGCTGGTATTTGGCGAGGTGAGGCCGAGAATTCGCTATACATTACCTGACATTTGCCTTACGGTTGGGGAGAACCTCGGAAAAAGTCAAACCATGTAATCAACCTAAGCAAGATTCGAATCCAGGCCAGAGCGCAACTCCAGATCAGCAGGCAAGCGCCTCAGCCTGCTGAGCTACGCCGTGACCATTCTATTCTTTTAAGCTTTTGACTTATCTATTTAAGTTATCTTCAGTTTTTAGTGTTTGGTTTCAGTTAAAATAAATATAATATTATTATTTAAATATCAGTTGAAACTGATTGCAATTATTTGCTTTCGCTAAGAAATAAGTTTAGAGAAATAGTACAGAATACAAGAAGCAGAAATGAGATTCCTCAGTTCAATAGCTGGCCACACAAAACTTGACTAAACAAATATCAATATCCGACAAGAATTATAAATAGGACTGAATGAAATCTTAATATATAAAAACGAAAAACTGGCGACAACATAAATATAATACATACAGAATGACTTAAATCAGAATCTCTACATTAGCATTATACTGTAATACCAAACAAAAGACAGAATAGACCTGAATAATCCAAAGAAGAGATAGTCCGAAAAATATGGAGCCGGTACGGATTAAATAGTCCAAGCTGTAATGAAGGAGAAACATAAGAAGAATAAGGAGATAAATAGTAATACAGTTTTCTTAAACAAATAATGGGGTTCATTTACCATAAATATTGTTTAAATTGTTGATATGGCAAATGAACTAAACAAGAATTCAAGATATGAGGCGTCTAATATCAAAACCGGCCAAGTCACAAAATTTAAGAAAATTAGTTTTAATTATAAACTGAAAGTAGTAGTGCATCTCTATCTATTCTG